>NW_028270154.1:55888846-56242741 GCF_037043375.1 Chiloscyllium plagiosum | reverse complement strand
TTTCTCTCTCTCTCTCTCCCTCTTTCCCACACACACACCCTCACACACACACGCACCCTCACACACACACACACTCACACACACACGCACCCTCACACCCTCACACACACACACACACACACCCTCACCCTCACACACACACACGCACCCTCACACACACACACACGCACCCTCACACACACACACACACACGCACCCTCACACACACACACACGCACCCTCACACACACACACACACACACACTCACACATATCTATGGGGTGAAATTGCATTTGGAGATTTGAATTTGCAAGTGCATTCCATGTTGTTCAAAAAGTACACAATCTGTAGACGGTCAGTCAATGTGGCATTTTATAAATTCTTACTTTGGAAATAAAACCTGTCTGGTTTATAAGATATAAACAGACTTGTAACATTGTTTCAAACCTAAAATGCATTGCCAGACCTAAAGTGAGACCTTTATTCTGATAAAACCTGAAGTTATCTTGGGGCAGGGATTTACATATTAATCAATCAAGACCTGCACCTCCATTCTAACTGATTAAAGACTTAATAGCCATTTAGGACTGCCCTTTGATGTGAAGGGCAGTGTTTGTCACTGGCCACCCGGGTGTTTTCCTATCTTCCTGGTGGTGGAAATTGAATAAAGATTGGTGCACTTTGTGTCTTTCACTGTGTCTCACACCTGCACACACACACCATGGGTGCTGGGGATAAAATAAGCACTACCGCACTTAGGCGGTAGTGTGGGGGTTAAAAGAAAAAAAATAAGAAAAAAAAATAGCCATTTAGGTTTATTCAATACATTTGCATAAGTTGTATGACCCTTTTACTATAAATTCTGTGTCCGATGTATTCTCTCTCACTAGTTGTCTGAAGAAGGAGCGGGGTCTCCAAAAGCTTGCGGTTTCAGATAAACCTGTTGCAGTTTAACCCATTGTTTGTGATTTTTTTACTTTTCTTTACAAGTGTACATACATGTTTTAAAACATAACATTTGCGCTTTGCTCCTTTCTTGAACCTTCTCTGTGAAGAAAAAGGAAACATAAAAATCTCAAAATGTGGCAAGCACTAAGCACTCACTTTTACAGGTGTTTTGGTTGCTCCTTTGTTGCCTTGTCTCAAAATTGAACCAACACAATAGCACAATTCAAAATCCTCGATTCCTAAATATTAAAGTGGCTTGTTCATTTCAACAGCAAAGAAAGACACATCACCCATCTTTTCAAAAATATAACTTCTGGCAGTAACATGTTTTGAAATAAATCTCAAATAAGAACCTTCTGCAACACCTAGTGTGAATATTTCTAAATTCCCACACCAGTCATCGATGTGCAGTTGCCAATTTTAGAGCAGATTTTCTGAGGTTTTGCAGATGGCAAGGTAATTCTTATAGCATGCGAGGAGTTTAATGCTCTCTCCTTTGGTGAGATTGTTGGCATGGTCATTTAATCAAGTGGGAGGGTGGCAAGGTCCCTTACACTTTCCCCACCGTAGCACCAAGTAAGTCAGGGATGGCAAGATCTGTGAATGGCCTTTCCACTGTTCTTTAAGGACCTCACCCCACCAATGCTGGTCTTCACCCAGCAATGAGTGATGGAACATTACAGGTAGGAAGACCAAAAAGCAAAGCCTGGCATGTTTGCTTTTGGATATCTTGGGTTTACCTTGTCAGTTACACCCAAAACATTGACTTCTCCACCTCCTGATGCTGCCTGGCTTCCTGTGTTCTTCCAGCCTCCTGCTTGTCTACCTTGTCAGTTCCTGATGGCAGTATTGAGCAATGGAGAAGAGGAGACCCCACTAAGAACATCCCTCTATACTTGCTGCTGTCTCCTTACCCTTTTCCCACCATGCTCCACTTACTCAAAATACCTCCCTGCCACCCAAGCCCTACCTCTTCACTCATTCTGTCTTCAGTTGTCTGTACATAGGTCCACTTGATTATCAGCCTTGGGTGGATGTAATACTGACAGCAGCCACTCTCTCCCTGGTAATGTTGCTGAAAAATAAACAGAGCTCTTGGTGGATATTCTTTCCGTGGGGTCCAAGACCCTGGAGAGTTCCTGCCAGTGCCCAGCTAAATGCCTAATTGACATTTAAGACAACAGGTCTCTCCAAAAGAGGTGTTGTCAAGCTATTACCAATTCTGTAATCAGTGAGCAAGAATTCCATTACCTCCATTAGTGATTTTCTGAAGTGCACAAATAAGAACTAGAATCCATTACTCAATTATCACAATCTATGCTGAATTGTGAACAACTCAGAAGTTGTTAAAAACTCAGAAGTAACTGTCTAAACTATTTTTAATCAAGATTCTTACAGGCAACGTAAACATCTATGAAGCCTGCAGCTTTGAGATGAAATGCTAAGAATCTTAGTGCTGCCACACACCATTTCAACTCACTTTATTACAGCCAGACAATCTGTTCCTAATAGAATGTTTAAGTCAGCGTGCTCATATAACATTTCTTTTTCAGTTATTTTAATTGAAACTCTATCACATTCCCATTAAATGAATGTGTAGCTTCACGAAAACAGCAAATAAAGGAATGTGAAATACCCATGTTAGTCATTTTCATACTAGTGCCAATGTCTTTATGTTTAACTAACTTAACTTTACTGAGACATGAAAAACTATTGCTTAAATAACTTTTCCCTTCCATCCTCTGCCTTAGGGTGACACAGTAGTTCAGTAGTTAGCATCGCTGCCTCACAGCACCAGGGACCTGGGTTCAACTCCAGCCTTGGGTGACTATCTGTGTGGAATTTGCATATTCTCCCTTTGTCTGTGTGGTTATCCTCCCACAGTCCAGAGATGTGCAGGTAGGTACATTGGCCATGCTAAATTGCCCATAGTATGCAGGCCAGGTGGGTTAGCACAGTGGTTAGCACTGCTGCCTCACAGCACCAGAGACCTGGGTTCAATTCCCACCTCAGGTGACTGACTATGTGGAGTTTGCACATTCTCCCCGTGTCTGCATGGGTTTCCTCCCACAGTCCAAAAATGTGCAGGTTAGGTGAATTGGCCATGCTAAATTGCCTGTAGTGTTAGGGGCAGGGGTAAATGTAGGGGAATGGGTTTGGGTGGGTTGTGCTTCGGCGGGTCGGTGTGGACTTGTTGGGCCGAAGGGCATGTTTCCACACTGTAAGTAATCTAAATGTAGGATCACAGGGATGGTGTTGGGTCTGGGAGGGATGCTCATTAGAGGGTTGATGTGGACTCGATGGGCCAAATGGCCTGCTCCCACACTGTAGGGATTCTATGATTGCAAAAATCCCAAATTGCTTCATAGTCATTGCACTACTGAAGGTGTAATGTGGTGAGCACGTTTTGGAAAGGCAAACCGACAGTCAGTTTATACATTGTAAATACAATAAATTGATAGTTGTTTTAGCAAAATTGGCTCAAGGATGAATGCTGAGCAGGATTTTTAGGACAAGCCTGTGCTCCTTTTCAAGTGTATTTTATATGGGCCTCAACAGAATGACACTTTAGTTTAAACTCATCTGAAATACACACCATTAAGGTGATTATTTTTCCTCTGTTTGATTCATTTATTCCCCAGAAACCTTCAGAGCCGAAAGCCTTTGCTAAACAGTGAATCTTGATGATGTACCTTTAGCTTTCTTTTAGCAGTAGCTTCAAACTCTTTAAGTCACATGGTTTTTATACATTGACTTTCTTCCCGTTGCTATTGTTTCAAGTTCAAAATTGAGAAAGTCACAAGGACCAGGACTTCGTTTAAGCTAAGGAAATTGTCATTGATTCCTATCACAATTTATGAAACGGTCTTTTTTTGAACAGTCTTAAAAGCATTTAACAGTATTCTGGACTTATTAAAGGAATTTTCTTTACTGAACTGCTTCTGGGTCTACAGTCATAGTAACTGCTTTAACCCACTGATAACAATCCATTAATTACAAATTGCTACCCTTGAGCGTTCCCTTTCCAGTGTTCGCTGCCTTAATATCAAAAACTAGAACTCAGGTTGACTCTATCACCACAGGAATGGGCCCAGCTGATCCAATACTAATCAGTTGGCAGTTCTGCCTGCACTTAATCAGACCAACTACATTAACATCTGTTGGGGTGACACACCATGTACGTTCCCTTCTGCCTTCCTTAAATATGGCATCCGTTCTCATGATTTCAATATAGCTCAGTCCCTTGTTTAGCTTTTAATGTTTGCAAATCCCTATTTCTGCCTACAATATATTTACTGAGCCACCAGGGAATACATGAATCATGCAAATCATCATTTTAAATCTGGAACATACATAAAAACGGTTTACAAATCTCAACTTTGAATTAGAATCTTGACTCAGTTCAATCTATTAAATACCCACTTCATTTCTTGTACTGGTCAGAAAATAAAAGGTAGGGAACTTTTAAAAGTTGCTACCTTTAATTAAAAAGTTGGACACATGATAAACTGAAGTCCACTGGCTGGCACTTTTAATTAATGGCAACTATATTTAGCCAAATGACAAGCTGAAATCCAAAGTAATATTTAGCTCTGTTCATTGAACCTCTTAGGTAAAAGGCTTCTCAGTTTTAATATTTATTCCATCTAAGACAAATGTTTAAAATATATATCTGCCTTTTACGTAAATATTATTACAACTAATTGATTTCCTATTCTGGTGCACAGGGTGGTGTTACTACCAAGGATAGAAAGGTGCAAGGTCTCTTTAAAATCCCACGGCTCCACTAGTAAAAGTATATTTTTAAGTCATTTACCTAATTACCAATATGGCTAAATGTATAGTTCCTCTATTTAGGTTCAGAATTTTAAAAACCAGTCAGATTTCCTAAATACACAGGAGAAACTTGAGACCTCATAGTGATTGATATAATTGAGTGGCTTGTTAGGCCATTTCGGAGGGCAACTGAGAGTCAACCACATTACTGTGGGTGGAGTCACACATAGGCCAGACCAGGTAAGAATGGCAGATTTCCTTCCCTAAAGGCCATAAGTGAACCAGATGGGTTTTTCCTGAAAATCGACAATGGTTTCATGGTCGTCAGTAAATTCTTATTTCTAGATTTTTTTTACTGAATTCAAATTCCATTATCTGCCATGGCAGAATTTGAACCCATGTCCTCAGAACATTAGCTGAGTTTCTGGATAATAGTCTAGTGACAATTCCACGAAGCCATCACCTATCCCTTATTTTTTTAAAAAGCAGAATTATTGATTTATATAAAACAAGACTTATTTGGATACATTAAAGATGCAAAGCTGGTTAAAAACATATAATGTGAAATAAAGAAATATAAAAGTTGACTTCTCTAAATAATAGACACACACACACACAAAACACACCATGAAATATTCAAGATGGCTTACAAACAAATAATCAGGTATCAACAGACACAGGTTGTTATCTCTGGGACTTTTACTCATGAGGTTCATTCAGGACTTATCATGAAGTCATTTAGATGCTTTTCAAGAGTTGGATAGAATTTCAGTTCTCGCTCTGAACTCACAATAATGTTTTCTTGGGAAGATTGAGGATGAATTGAGTAGCTATTTCTTCTTTGCAGACTGTCACAGGTGATTTCCTGAAAATAGGTTGAAGCAATTGGCTTGAGGCATGTGAATTCCTGATGTGTCAAATGTGAGTTTTCAGTGAGGTTTTTTTTCAAAAAAAAGAACCAAAGTCTAGACCTTCCTGCAATTCTTCAAATTAACCATAACGGGTTCTCAAAAATAGCTATTAGTGGCAAAATACAGGTCAAACCAAATTAGAAGGCTGGAGAAATTGGAATTGAACCAAAAAAGTGATAAGGGAGAAGGCATTTAAGAACACAGAGAAGAAGTGGGAGAGAGGAACTGGAGAGTGGTCGTGAAACGAAAGAGGAGGAAGGAGAGAAGAAGCTGAGAAGATGTGAGAGGAAGTAAGGAAGTAAAATAAGATAGCTTGAGCAGGACAGGAAGAGGATAAAGAACTGGCAAGATGATAGGAACAAATTAAATGCAAATGGAAGAAAAAAAGAGGGTGACAGAGTAGGGAAAGTTGTTGAAGGAAAGTGGGGAGAGTAAGGAGGGAGAGAACATAAATTGGGAGAAAGTGAAGACAAAGAGGGAACAGATGAAGAGGACATGATAGGTGGACAGGCCGGTTACTTCCAAATAATTTGGTAGTGTTTAAATGTGAATCTGCAATGCTGATCTTGCACATCTGCTGAGGAAATGTTCTTTGGAAGGGAGTGAGGCTGCAGTTCAGTCATGGTATTTTTGTTTGTGGGGCAGGGTGGTGGATGGTCGAGATGATTTGATTATGCTCAGTGTCTTCCATCCCATCACTCTACTCATTGGATATAGGAGAAAGTGAGGACTACAGATGCTGGAGAACAGAATCAAGAGTGTGGTGCTGGAAAAGCACAGCAGGTCAGGCAACATCCGAGAAGCAGGAAAATCGATGTTTCAGGCATAAGCCATTCATAATGCATAAGCACTCCTGATGAAGGGCTTATGCCCGAAACATTGATTCTCCTGCTCCTCGGATGCTGCTTGACCTGCTGTGCTTTTCCAGCACAACACTCTCAAACCCCATTGGATAAAGTCAACTATACATGTTTCTGTTTACCTACAGTATGACTTGCAGAGAACACATTTTGGTTGAGTCAATGAACTAAGAATTCCTAATCTGATTCGAAGAGCTCTGCTTGTTTTGACAGCTACTCAGAGACAAAATTTGATTTATTTTTAAGGAAGTTCTACATGAATGCCACTCAGGATACCCTTTCAGGCTGTTACATAATGTCAGGAACTACTTTATTGTTTTAAATTTGTTGCAATTCAACATACTTTCATTTAGAATGCTGAGACCTTTGACAATTTTAATAGCTATTAAATGAATTACAAGGTCCTAAGTTCTTACAAATAAGAATTTCGTACAAGTAAGAATGAAATACTAAAAATACTTTTCAATCTGGTAATGTAGAAATTGGCCCTCAGACTCTGTGGCACTTGAATGGTCCAGGCTATGCAAATATTTTGTTACCCACTACCATCAGAAATTCCCAAACCACAACATGAGTATCTTGCTCTTTAGGGGCAAATATATCAACTCCAAATTTTGGCTATTCAAAACATTCATAAAACATGTGGAACATTGCTGTTCAATGAAAAATAAATAATTAGTTGAAATTCAAAGGAAGATTTTACATTTATGATTATAATAGTGACTTTGAATGGAAACAGGAACCATAAAATAAACTTGGAAAACAATTACAAATATTAGGGTAACTTAAGATCACAGTGCAGCTTGTGCTGAAGGCAGGAAGTCTACCCTCATATGTTATTTGAATATTAGTCATGTTTTGCAAGTAGAACAAAAGGTCCTTGATTTATCCACATGTCCTTTATTTTCAAGTTTGCTAGTTGTTAGTATTGATAGGCTCATTCTATTAGGCATAGGATCAGATAGGGCTGCTGCAAGATAAATTATTTAATCTGCAGCTTCACCAACTCAATCAGGCCCAGAAGATAAAACTTAACCATTATGCAGTAAAGGTTAAATGTAAAACAAGACAAATGAATTGTGTCTTAAGCTATGTAAGCTGTATAAACATAAGTGCAGAATGATTATTTTCATTTACAGTACCCACAAATTTCAAATCAAGTTTGCACTTGATTTCAGATTGTCAATCTTTAAAAATTAACAATTGGAATTATTTGTTTCCAAGGTTGACAATGGACCAAATCTTCCGACCCCATCACCAAAAAAATATTTCCCTTCCCACCTCTATTTGCATTTTGTAGGGACCATTCACTTTTTGATTCACTTATTAGGTCCATATTACCCATCAATACCCTCTCCACACCTGGCACCTTCCCCTGCCGCAAAACCTGCACCCACACCTCTCCCTTCACCTCCATCTGAGGCTCCAAAGGATCATTCCGGGTCTGGCAGAGATTTATTTGCATATCCTTGACCCTCATTTACTGCATCCGTTGCTCTTGATGTTGTCACTTCTACATCAGAAAGACTGAGCGCAACCTCACAGAACAGTTCAGGGAACATCTCTGGTCCATATACACAAACCAACCTCCCCTTCTAGTGGCCATCCATTTCAACTCCCCCTCCCATACTCCCATGACATGTCCATTTTGGGCCTCCTTCACCATCTCAATAAGACCGTTGGCAAACTTGAAGAGGAATACCTCATTTTCTGCCCTGGGAACCGACAACCACATGGCCTTCAACATTGAATTCACCAGTTTCCAATCTTCCCTCCCACTTCTTGATTCCAGATCCAACCATCTGACTCAGCTCCACCCTCTTGACCTGACTTACCAATCCATTTTCCTTCCCACTTATCCACTCCACAATTCCCACTGCCTTATTACAATCACGTCCTACCTTCACCCACCCACCACCAATCCCAATTACTTATCCCTTAGCCTCACCACCTCCCCCATTTATTTCTCAACCCCCTTGCCCCTCCCCAGAACAAAAGAACAAATGAGAAGTACAGCACAGGAACAGGCCCTTTGGACCTCCAAGCGTGTGCCGGTCATCATGTTCTAACCAAACTAAAAAACAAACCTTCTGCCCTTATTTGGTCTGTATCCTGCTATCCCCTCCCTGTTCAGGTAACTATCTAGATGCCTCTTAAATGTCTACAATCTGCCTGCTTCCACCATCTCTTCAGGTAGTGCATTACAGACTCCTACCACTCTTTGTGTGAAAAACCTCCCTCGCACATCTCCCTTAATCTTAATAGAGGAGTCCAAAACTAAAGGGCATAGGTTTAAGGTGAGGGAGGAAAGATTTAAAAGGGAATTAAGGGGCAACGTTTTCATGCAGAGGGTGGAAAGAGCTACCAGAGTAAGTCGTGAAGGCTGATACAATTACAACATTTCTAAGGCATCTGAATGGGTTCAGAGGGATACGGGCCAAGTGCTGGCAAATGGCACTAGATTAGCCCTGAAGAAGGGCTAATGCCCGAAACGTCGATTCTCCTGTTCCCTAGATGCTGCCTGACCTGCTGCGCTTTTCCAGCAACACATTTCCATCCCTTAATCCTACCCCCTCACAACTTGAAGCAATGCTCCTTTTTAATTAAAACTTCAACCCTAGGAAAAACTATCCACCTTGTCTATGCCTCTCATAACTTTGTAGACCTCTATCAGGTCTCCTCTCAGCTGCTGTCTTTCCAGTGCAAACAATCCTAGTCTTTTTAACCTTACCACATAGCCAATGCTCTTGAGACCAGGCAAGTTCCTGGTGAACCTTCTCTACACTCTCTCCAAAGCTTCTACAGCTTTCTGGTAGTGTGGTGACCACAACTGCACACAATACTCCAAATGCAGCCTGACAAGGTTTTATAGAGCTGCAACATGGTTTGCCAACTCTTGTACTCCATTCCCCGGCTGATGAAGGCAAGCATGCCATACGGTTTCTTAATCACCTTGGCTACCTGTGTTGCCACTTTTAGGGAACTGCAGTCCTGCACGCTCAGATCTGTCTGTACGTTGATGTTCCTAAGAGTTCTGCCAGTTACAGTATAATTCACATCTAAATTTAATCCTCCAAAATGCATCACCTCGCATTTGTCTGAATTAAACTCCATCTGCCATTTCTGTGCCCATGTCGCCAATCTACCTATATCCTGTTGTATCCTTTCACAATCATCAGCATTATCAGCATTGGAGTGTCGGAGGTTGAGGGGTGACCTCATAGAGGTTTATAAAATCATGAGGGGCATGGATAGGGTGAACAGCCAAGGTCTTTTCCCCAGCATAGAGGAGTCCAAAACTAAAGGGCATAGGTTTAAGGTGAGGGAGGAAAGATTTAAAAGGGAACTAAGGGGCAACGTTTTCATGCAGAGGGTGGAAAGAGCTACCAGAGTAAGTAGTGAAGGCTGATACAATTACAACATTTCTAAGGCATCTGAATGGGTTCAGAGGGATACGGGCCAAGTGCTGGCAAATGGGACTAGATTAACTTAGTATATCTGGATGGACCAAAGGGTCTGTTTCCATGCTCTATATCTCTATGACTCTAAATCATCAAAGATATTGCTAGTATATCTGGATGGACCAAAGGGTCTATTTCCATGCTCTATATCTCTATGACTCTAAATCATCAAAGATATTGCTAGTGTTGAGGGAGATGTCAGAGTTGCGCATTCTAACTGTTTGCTGAATGGACTTTGCTGAGGTCAGGAGTTCTGTCTACTGGCTCCAGTTTAGGGCTATTAGCCAGACGGAGATAGGAGTGGAGGGTGAAGGAAGCTGCAGGGGCATTTGGGTGGGAGAAAGATGTTTCAGGCTCGGGGTGTGAAAGACTTTACAAGAAAGCCAGTTTGGTAGCAGGAGGGTCCAGGAGGGGTGAATTGGGAAGAGGAGTCTGAAATAGGGAGCAGAAGGAAGGGCAGGGTAGGGGCGTAGAGGTTGAAGGAGTTTGTAAGATATGTGAGATGGAATAAGCGGCTTAAAGAACAGTAGGGTACGGGAGGAGATTGCAAGTGAAGTTACAAGAGGGATGCGCATGACAAAAAAATTTGTAAGAAGGAAGAAGCATGTGTGGGAAAAGGAGGCTGCAAGGAGGGTGGGGTTATTGTGGGGAAAGAAAGAGGCTGCAAGAGGATGGTCAGATAGAAGAAAAAAACTGCAAATATGTTGTGGAGGAAAGAGACGTGATAAGGTGTGGAAGTGAAGGAGATTGCAAAGGAGAGAGAACCGTTTTAAATCTGTCAACAAATGAATACTCAATTAACAGGGATCCAAGTAAACTCTCAATTACTAAGGCAATGAATTCCATGAAAATCAGTGCAGAATCTCTGGGGTTTACTTTGAAAGCAAACATATTTGGAAAAAATATAATGGTTCTTAGTGGAATAAACATTATCAATTATTATATTTAAATCTGATACTAAGGTCTGAGATCCAGGAAATAGATTTCTAATTCTATTAAAAATGTTCCAGTTTTGTGTATGTGCTACAGAATTGCATTTGCTGTGACCTCTCCAGTCGGTGGAACATGTCTTTAGGTGAGGTCTTTTCATGTGTGTCAATTATATTGAAAACTTAAGCCTGTTATCTTGTGCCAAGATATTGTGGTCTCTAGCAAATTAATATATTCCTTGAATGTTGCAATTTTAGGTTGAATGGAGAACTGATAAGTATTAAATATATTGATGGATTAGTGTAATTCTGCATCGCTGTGTCTCTTCATACCCCAGAAGTCAACACAAATACAGAATTGTTATTTCATGATGGCATCGCCTTATAAATCAGTGAGTGAGACTGGAAAAATAGCTGTCAAAAACCAAAGGTAGCCCTTCCAACTTCAGATATTCTAACATGGGTGTGAAAATTCAAGCCAAAGTGTAACATTCAGTGTTGAAATATTTTCGTAAACCTAATTTTTATTTTCATCTAGTGCCGTTTTCAGGTGTTATTCAGGGTTTGCTTTGTCTGAATGTTATTCCTTCACTTCAAGTAAATGTACCCATAAAATTATACTCACCACTGGAAATGCTTTACTTACAACTTCCCATCTACTTCCCTAAGAAGTTTTCAGAGGGTCAAAGAATTTTTAATATTCTAATTTTTCAACATGTTATTTTTCAATCACTTTCAAAGATGGAATTTTACAAAACAAATTCTGATTTGAACATACTAAAATGATGCCTTACAAAAGAGCAGTTGGACAATTGAACCTGAGTCTGTCAGTTCCTGTTGGAATCTCAGCTGGCACAGTGGGGATGAAAATAACACATGACAGTCACCCCATTAAATTCCATTTCCTTTTCTTGTGCTACAAAACCAAAATTCTGGAGAAACCTACAGTTTTGGCAGCATCAGTGGAGAAAGAAACAGAGTTAACATTTTGAGTCCCATATGATTTTCTTTTCAACACATTTTGTGTGTTGTGATCTGTTTTAGCAATCTTTTGAACCTATGCAGTGAATGAGTATTACACCACACAAGCTGGCAACTCTTTCCATCGGTCAACTATCCCCCAGGAAAGATGGATCACCTACTGGCTAGCCTAGCACTGCTCATATATAATTGTTATATATGGTCATTAGCCCTCCCTAATTTATCTAATTGACATAGAGTGGAGAGAACGTGACAAGCTTGTGGCTTGAGGCTGTGTTGATTTTAAATAATCTGTTGTACTGTTCTGTTCAACAGCCAGCCAAGCTGAAAAGCAGCCAAATTGACAAGTTTACTGATGGAAGGCAGTGGTGAACTGGGGCAGTAGCCTCAGTAAGACTCAAAGGAACAGCCATTAAAGTTAGTGAGGGCTCATGGTCATGATTAAGCATTCTTGCTTTGACCAGGTATTTGTGTAGCAATCAGAGAAGGTTGGGTTTTGAAGTGACTTCAGGCAGGATAGGTCTGGCATCGAATATTGGGCAAGAGGTGCAGAAGAGTTTTATTTTATAATCGTGAGGCCCAGAGGAGTCCCTTTGAACCACACTAAGAAATCTGAAAAACAAATTAGAAAATTACCTTCTGACCCAGGATCTGACTCTTGACAAGTTTTACCAGATAAGAAAATCAACACTCATTCCCCTTCCACTCTAGCTTCAACTTTCATTTGGAGATGATACTAAATTAATCATCGAGCACACAAAATAAGATTAAAAGCGAAATATTGTGGATGCTGGAAAAATTAAACAAAATAGAAAATAGTGGAGAAACACAGCAAATCTGACAGCAGCTGTGGAGACAGTAAAAAGTTAATGTTTTGACTTTATGCTTGCTCTTCCGTCTTGAAAAGAAAATCATACGGGACTCAAAATGTTAACTCTGTTTCTTTCTCCACTGATGCTGCCAAAACTGTAGGTTTCTCCAGAATTTTGGTTTTGTAGCACAAGAAAAGGAAAGGGAATTTAATGGGGTGACTGTCATGTGTTATTTTCATCCTCACCCCCACTGTGCCAGCTGACGTTCCAACAGGAACTGACAGAATGTGAACTTAAATTCAAAGTCAATCTTTCAGTGACAAACCCCTATCGGATCATCCAAAGTTGTGTAAAAAAGTACTAAATTTCAAGCTAGGATATATAATACAAGGTTAAAAATAAAACACTGATTTATTTTTCATTCATATGTTTAGATATAACACTGGAACTGTTTTAAAAATCCCTCTGAAGTGGAATAAGGCTGAAATTGACGGAAATTCAGTTTGTCAGGTAATTCTAAAAATAGCAGGATGAATAATGGGGTATCAGAAGTGTTAGAGAATTTAGCCAAATTAATCAGAGATCACAAACACACAAATCAGACTGAGAACTGACAAGGATTTATTTAACAAATGATGATATTGTAGAAGAGACTTGACCCCCACTGAAAAAGTCACTGACAGGCTGTTCAGAGGGAACCACAGCTTCTTCCTCGAACAGAAAATACAGTGGAGTTTTATACCCTTACAACAATGATGTGAGTTATGAGACAATGGTGTGAGTTGCACAACAAAGAGAAATAAAGTTCATTCATTGAAAAGATTCAAGTGCCTGGAGTCTGACACTGAGTTTCTTAACTGACTCAGTTAGTGGTTTCATCCTGGTATCAATGTGTTTGTATTGTTGAGGGGGGGCAGTACCTTTGCTGCCTCCTTGTCTGGGTACCCTTTGTGAAGACTTGACTTCCAGTGGGAGCAGCTGTGCCCTAGGGACATTAGAGGTGGCTGGGCTATTGTGGAGTGGGAGGCTTATTATCAGTTAATCTGAAGAAGCATATTCTCTTGGTCTGGGGCTGCATGAGTCATGTTCTGAGGTATGTGTGACATCTGGGGTGGCTGGTTTGGCCAATCTGAGGCATTATGGGTAGGCTTAATGGCTAAGTGCAGACATTTTGTGTTGTCTGTTTTCTGGCCATGTCATGGGGAGGCCAGGACCAGTATTTTCTCCCACAGAAAGTAACAATAACAAAGTGAAGGAAGGCTAAGAAAAGAATCAAAATGGAGTTGGGGCAGGAGATAATACATTCCAGCTCTTGGAAAACTCAAACCTTTATTTCTTAAACACATCTCTCCCGATGCCTTAGCCTAAAGTAGCTATTTTTAATCAGTCTGTTCAGACTGTTATGATGCACCTCTAGAGTAGATGAGACTTGAATGCTCTGGCCTTCTGGCTCAGATGTATGGACATTACCACTACATCATAAAAGCCCTGTTTCTTTAAATTCTGCTCCATCATTCTTCCTATGAAAATGGATGCATTCACATTCTATATAATCTGTCATCTTCTTTAAAAATTACTTATTTCTATTCCTTTGCTGGCTCTTTATGTTCACCATACTGACTTATAAGATTGAAATTGTCAGCAAACTAGGATACACTACTCTTTGTCCACATTTTTCTAATGAATCTATTCAGCCATGTTATAGGGTGTATCTAGAGAAGGTGAGTCTCAAACCCAGAATTTCACCACTTCCTTCTCATTTGTTTCTTGATCTTCCTTCCCTTATCTTCCTCCATTTGATTGTTCCAATTATTCCACTGCCTTCTGGATCTTGATACTGAATTTAACCTTGCCACTTCTTTTGAAATACAAGAGCACAACTATAACACATCATAAATTCAAGGAATGGTCTTTGCAGTTGATAAGAAACAAAACCTTCTCCCCAGATAGTGTTTTTTTCTAAAAAATAGAATTCCAATTTAAAAATAAAAAACAATTGCATATCTTTTCAATATCTTTAGGAGCCTTATCATGAATTCCCTGTAGTCCAATGCACCATTTTCCATTTGAACAAGTAAGTCTCGACTCTTGAGCCAGATGCTTGGAGGCTGTTCAGAGTTGGCACAGGCTATAATTGCTACATAACTATATTAGAAATTGAATGTGTGTGTCTATATATACATATGAAATTAAATTTATCATGGATTTATTTCTCTTTTAATAAATCAGATGAACATTTACTTTAATGTCTTTGTGTAAGCATAATTGTTAACATATGCGAGATTATCTCTCATTTACAGCTAAACAATTTTAGTTGTCTGTTTAACTGAACTAAATGTATCAGCAAATTATGTCAGACCCAGTCATTTATTTGTAAGTTTTGGATGACTCTAATTTGAAGATTCCTTGTTTTTGGCACAATGAGTGAACCATCAAACTGATTTTACAACCTGCCATGTTACTCACTGTTTAAGTAGCTGTGTTACAAGAAGGAACAAAGTGTTAGCTTACTATAAATCTTAGTTGAGGTCTTATTTACAAAACATTTGTTAGAGATGAACTCACATTAATTGTTGGTCAGTCATGAAAAGCTTTACAGGAAAGGTTGGTTTGGTTAAATATTTGATAATGCTATTAGTATATTAGGGAGGCAATAGCATAATGGCATTATCACTGCACAAGCAATCTGGCAATCCACATAATACTCTGGGGATTTAGCTCAAGTACTACCATGGCAACTAGTGGATTTGAATTTCTTTAAAAATCTGGAATTAAGAGTCTAATGATAACCATGAAACCATTGTCAATTGTTGACTCTCACTCAGAGCTAAAAGTCAACGAGCTTGAAGCAAGACACAATGATACAGGTCCATAAAAGGACTCTCTTGCTTACCCTAAATGCTGGAATTCAATCAGTTGAAAGTAATTAGAATGACGGAATCTTAACCAAAATGCAAAATTAAAGATCAAATAACTGACTATTAACAACCCTTGGGACACTGCAACCATATGATGAAGGAACAGCGCTCCGAAAGTTAGTGCTTCCAATTAAACCTGTTGGACTATAACCTGGTGTTGTGTGATTTTTAACCTCATTTTACATGTGAGTATAGCATGAGCATTACTGATTTTGTGTAATTAATACGAGCACTTTTTAAATTCAACAAGCTTAGCCACTTCTTCAAACAGTTTCACTTGGTCTGAGAGAATGTTATCCACAAGAGAAAGGATCATTTAAATCAATATTCTTGCAACCAACTGAGGAGGTAGATGAATAAAGAAGGGGAAATAGCTTGGGTTCCCCTCATTGGGAGCTTGACAGTTTTGGGTACCCACACTGGAACCGTAATGAATTGGGGAATGTTACCCAGGGTCTGGTCACAACAAGCAATGACATCATACGGAAAATGGACTTAAAGGAGTTAGCTCACCATCAGTTCTCAAGGGTAGTAAAGAAGAGGACAGAAATGCTGGCCTTGCCAGTGAAGTTGGCGCCATGTGGATGTTTAAAAGTTGGTGCCAGGTTATTGGTTTGTTCATTACTAATGATGTCATGCTTCATGACACACATAAATTTTAACTTTATAGTGAACATATTGCCCAGTGATTGCACAATCCAGCTACTGCCTAATTAAAACATAAGGATTTAAACAAAGTTCAATATTTTAAATTTTATCTTTCAGAAGATGAAAATTATACTGGATTAATTGAATGCCCTTGAGTCTTTTAATGACTACACTCAAGCATTTACTCAAAAAACATGCTTGGTTTGGACTTGGTATTTTTGTTTAATGTTGTAATACCGTAGGGTATGTGGATAGCACATCAGATTAATCAGCACTTTGAACTCAATAGCGTATCTTTAAATAATTTTGGAAAAATAAAATGTCAAAATAAAAATATGATAATGTGTGTGAAAGAGGAAGCAATACAGTTGTATATACTTGTCACTTTTGTTTACAATAAACTTCAGAAAATAGTTTAAGCTAAGGGATGGAAAAGAGATCAAGAGATTGGTGTCAAAGAGATTGAGTCAGTAAGAAGGAAGAGTAAAAACTCTGTGCCGCAGAAAGGCACAAGTTAGAGGAAGAGAATAACACTGCTCAGGTAAGTGGAAATCCCATTCATCAGAAGCCCTCTCTAAATTGTGATACTTAGTTATTCTAAATGTGGGGTAAGCATTAGAACTGCCCAAACTGTCATTTTGTCACATGATCTAAGGACCCCTGACTACCAAATAGAGCACAGAAAAGAAAAACATTCAGGGTTGAATATTCCCATTCTTTGGAAAAGTGTTTCTTCGAGTCAGATTCATGGAACAGGTCTGCCATGGCCCATGTTGGTTTCTTTCACACAATATTTTGCTCTTCAGCTTATTCATTTTGTGACCGGCCTCTCCATTAGCTGCTTCATGGAATCATGAAGGAGGAGAGGTGGAAATCCTCACCGCTGTCAGGACTTTGTGATGTTCATACCACTGGCACCATGCTTAACCTCCAGCACCACAGCATTTTAGACACTGAAAACGAGAAACTAACCTTCACACTGTGATCCTACACAATTATCCTGAAGAAGATGACACAGAAAAATAAGTAATCACATTAATTCACTGACAGGGATTGTGGAGGTGCTGGTGGACAGTAGGATGGAAGAAAGTTCAGTGCTTTTCTTGCTGAGGAGAAGGTTGAAGGCCTGGAATAGCAAGTGGCATGCTGCTGTTGCATGTACCTGGTCTGACGTTCATGTTGGAAATTGGTGCAGTCTAGTTTCTCATGGAAGGAGAGGAGAATTGGAAGCTGCATTGAAATCAGGCAAGTTTGGATAATAATGTGAGACAAATGAGTAGAAATAAGATAGTCACTGCTCATTCGTGAGATTCAGAACTTACTATATAAACAGCAAGGGGAAAATTGGAAATTCTTTTTTGACATTGCTGATCTTTTTTTCCCATTTTTGTTGTATTTTCCCAATATTCTCACTGTTGTCTATGTGGCTGAAAACGGTGAAAATTCTGCTCCATGTCTTTTATCCACTCCAACATTAGAGAAGATCATCAATGATGTCGGGGAACAAATACCTCATAAAAGCAAAATATGGAGTTGATAAAGGATCTGAAATTTATTTGTGCAACTGAACTTACATTTGAAATTTAAAATGAAACTGGCACTGACATGCTAGAAAAATGAAAGACAGCACCTCTCATAAAATCCTGGAAGCCCCAAAATACTGCTCTTTAACAGTGTCTCTTCTTAGATTCCCTACAGTGTGGAAACAGGCCCTTCAGCCCAACAAGTCTACATCGACACTATGAAGAGGAACTCACCCAGACCCATTCCCCTACATTTACCCCTGAAAAATACACCTCATATTACAGGCAATTTTAGCAGGTCAATTCATCTAACCTGCACATCTTTGGTCTGTGGGAGGAAACCGGAGCACCTGGAGGAAACCCATGCAGACACGGGGAGTATGTGCAAACTCCACACAGACAGTTACCCAAGGCAGGAATTGAACCCAGGTCCCTGGCGCTGTGAGGCAGCAGTGCTAACCACTGAGCCACCATGCCACCCTGACTACTTAGGTAAAGTAGTAATTAGAACAAACAGTTTACACAAAGAGGACATGTTAATAGTCAGGTGACCAATCATGATGATATTATTTGAGGGATAAATGTTGACTCGGATACTAGGAGTTCCCTAGCTCTTCTTTGGAATAGTGCCATGGGATTGTTTACATATGCCCAACGGAGGGAATAAATTAAACTTCACATCCAAAAGTGGCAATTCTGACAGCACATCCTCACTACTGCACTAGAGGTGGGTCTAGCTTTTTACTCAACTCTAGAGTTTAACTTAAACCTGACCATCTGACTCAGAGGTGAGAATCCTATCATTGAGCCATGACACTTGAAGAATGATATAATATTCTGAATATTAACTGCACAGAGGTTGGTATTCTGTCACCTTGCCGCCTTTTTTTTACACATGCACAGTACATGGAGTCTGACCAGCTAGCTCAGTGCCAGTCCCCTAGAGTGAGGAGACTCTCTGAATCACCTGTTTATATCTCTCAGCCAGAGCGTCCTGATTTGCCCAGGTTAACAGCCCCAATCAGGGATCTCATACTGAACAAGATCCACATGGCCATCCTCATTCCAATCACTGCAAAGTTATTATAATAGAAAGGAACAATGTCCCAGGTCCCCTCTCCCAAAGTAAGCTGGCTTCTTCTGTTGGCAGGAATATGGTACTAGTGAATTCTGACTGCTGAATATCAGGCCCCATTCTCCTATTTCATCGAGTAAAGCTTTAGACTGTTTCTTTAAGCCTGCCTTCAAAGTTTGGACTGCTCTTTTTGCCAGATTATTGGTCAATGGAGCTGTCCTTACATGACAAATGCCATTAGACTTTAGGAAATACTCAAATTTCCCGCTGGTAAATCGTGGCCCATTGATTGTGACCAACACCTCTAGGAGTCTGTACATTGCAAAAGATGTTCTCAGCTTTTTAGTTGTCATCCCTGTGTTTGACAAATAAACTCTATGTATGTACAACTACTTTGAATGGGCACCCACAATGACTAAAACATACAGCTCATGAAAGGGCCACAATAGTCAACACATAACCATCATTTCTGTGAATGTAGGGGAGCAGATAATGGTAATTTTTGTCCTTGTTGGCATGCTGGAGGCTGTCCCACCAATGCGGCTATATTTACATCCAAACCTGCCCAGGACACATAACTTCTCACCAACATCTTCATTTTGGAGACCCCTGGAGCACCCTAGTGCAGTTCAGCCAATATCTGGCAGTGGTTTTTGCTCAGAACAATCACTCTTGCTAATGATAATGTGCCATCCTGTATGGTGATTTGGTCTCTCCAGGTCCAAAAAGATTTTAACACTGACTGTGATGACCCTTCTGTCACCCCCATCACACCAGCTGTTTTAGTTTTTTACAGGGCAGGATCTTTTTGTGTCCATGGCATGATATTGTCAGTGTTGACCAGAAGGTGGCCTGAAAGTCCTAATTGCCACGGAGCACAGTGGAGGCTGGGATGTTAAATGCCTTCAAAGCAGAGATTGATAAACTCTTGATCCCACAAGAAATTAAGGGCTACGGGGAAAGTGTGGGTAAGTGGAGTTGAAATGCCCGTCAGTCATAATTAAATGGCAGAATGGACTCGATGGGCTGATTGGCCTTACTTCCACTCCTATGTCTTATGGTCTAAAGTTTAAAATCAGAGCGGATTCTTCTAGCGATGCCATCACTGGTGGTGTATCTGCCAGTGGAAGGCAGCTCAAGGCCCGTGGCCGCCTAGATGATGTTCCAACTTGTTATTGTATGCACACAGAATAACAGGCCACCACTGATTTCGACCTGAAGCTATGGGTGGCACAGCTCTGTTCTCTTTAAGTAGCCCTAGCACGGGTTTGAGGTCTGTTACTATTACAAATTTACATCCATAAAGGTATTGATGGAACTTTCTTACACCAATGATGACCGCCAAACATTCCTTTTCTATCTGGGCATATCTTTGTCCGGTATCAGACAAAATCTGAAAAACATAGACTATTGGGTGCTCCTCTCCACTGGGCCATCGGTGTCAACACTACCCTGATATTATATGGGGAGGCATTGCATGTGAGCACCACAATCAGTGATACAGCCGCACCGGTATCAGCCTCTATTAGAACTGGCTGACCATTTAAACAGTGGTTTACCTTGATTGGTTCTGATTTGGATGTTGCTAAGCAATTTAACTTCCAAACCAGCTGTGGGCAAACTTCCCAGGGTGTGCATTCTCCTGGATACTGGCCTGTGAGTTCTCTTACTCAATTCAGGCCCAGTGGGACAGTTTTGCTGTCTTGAGTCTTCATACTGGCAGCAACTACAATGGTCTGCTGACTGGAATCCTCGTGTAAAGTTTAATTGTTTAGTCGAGGCTTGGCTTTGTTTTGGGGTTTAGCTGTGGGCTGACCTAGAGTCCTTCTGTTCAGATATGTCCTGACTGAGGCTACGCCTTCACTCAAGTGCTATTGCCCAAGCTCAACTGATCTGGTGAGGGTATCCACTTCTGTCGGAGTACCTTGTAACTCATAAGGTCTACTTGCTGCATTTTCTAATGATAAAGCCAGTTCTAGTGTGTTTGAAGGTCAGCGCGCTTCAGCTAGTAGACATTTTTGCATGGTCACATCATTAATCCCACTGACAGTGCCACTGAAATAACTCTACAATGGCTGGTATCCTGTCACCAAGACAATCTTTATTTACAGGTGCATAGAACATGACACTGACCCAGGTAGCTCAGAACCAGCTTCCAGGAGTGAACAGAATCCCTGACACGTCTGTTGATTTCTATCACCTAAGACTCCCTGTTTGGGCCAGGTTAACAGTCCAAATCAGGGAACTCATTGACTCCCTACAGTGTGGAAGCAGGCTATTCAGCCCATCGAGTCCACATCACCCCCTTTACAGAGCAACCCACCCAGAACCATGCCCCTATCCTATCCCTGTAACCCTGCATTTCCCACAGCTAACCCATTTAGTCTGCACATCCCTGAACACGATAGGCAATTTTGCATGGTCAGCCCACCTAAATCTTTGGACTATGGGAAGAAACTGTTCAGAGGGACGATGTGTTTTCTCCACGCAAACAGTTGCCTGAGGCTGGAATCAAACTCATGTGGCTGGCGCTATGAGGCAGCAGTGCTAACCACTGAGCCACCATGCCACCCCATCATATTCTGAGATGTCCATCTGACTGACCTTGTTCCAATCACTACAGAATCTGTTGTAAATTTTAAACTGCCAATGTTCCTCTTGTCTCAAATGACACTGAGGCAAAAGAAGTATTCATTTCTCCTGACTGATTGTATCACTGATGCATGTTTCAATAACCAGCAATTTAATCCGCACTTTAAATGGTGCCCGTTGATTTTGTGCTGACTGCTTTTATCATAACTGGCTGTAACTGTCCTTAATTGTCAAAAAGCATTTTAAATGTATGGCTAATCAGTTTGAAGTCCTGATGAGAGAAGAAAATGACTAGTTTGTGAGAAAAGGATCTCCCACAACTCTTTCAAATTTCAACCATTTTCCTGTAGCTCCTTGGCAATTTTCCCTGCACCAAGTCATATGCCCTAATTACAGTTGATCACAAGTTGCATTGTTCGAGTTCAAGAATGAGAAAGCCAGTGCCACTGCTTTTCACCTGTCTCTTCCCTCCATGTATGTATTCCATAAGAGGTGTGAGCAAATGCAAGAATCTGGTTTTCTCAGAATTGTTTTATTTCTTTCTCCCTTTTGTGCAGATGTGTTCGTCTCCATTTCTTTGTCTCGCTTTAAGATAAAGATAGAAAGATACACTCCTGCTCCAATAACAAAAAGTAGGAGATTTTCTGTGCAAACCTCCCTCAAAATAAGATGCCCATGTTCCTCTTTTACATTATTGTTTAAAATCGTTTATTCAAGCAAAGACTCTATTCCGTTCTAGCTGCATTTCCAGCTTCTAAGCATATCACTTGCCGAGAATCACATTGACTCATGAAGAGAGTCTTCCCAGCTGTGCTTGCAGAATGTAGAATGCTGGCAGTTGTAGGTTGTGTTGCTAGCTGACTATTGCATGTTCTGATTTTCTTCAGCTGTCAATATTGGCTGTCTCATCCTACAAGCTCAAGCCCAAAGGCTCTCAAAGATGCAAGCCATTGTGAAACTACAGGTATTTTAAACACAGAAAACTCAATTTTAACAGTAACAATAGTTTCCTGAAATTATTGTAATTTTATCTAAATACTTCCCACACCTTTGATTTGTGGTTTCTGTACCTGATCAGTATCGAATTATTGCCAGTTTAAGAATATATGATTTGAGCCAATTAACTGCAAAAGATTTTTGTTTACCCACCTTCCTGAAATGTGACAAAGGATGTTGACTTGCACACTAGACACGACATTGCTGAATTTCCTCAAGAGGTCTTTTAGGAACAGATATAAGCAGAAACAGCTGCTTGGTTACTAGCTGATCCCCGGACCACATTTCATTTTCCAGAAATAAATAAATCTGTATGAAGCAGGCTGATGATCATGTCAAGACTGCACAACTGGGGTACTTGCCGGGGGAAACTCAGTGGAACTGATCAGACTATTATAGTGCCTCTCCAGAGTAATTCAAAGCAAATAGCTTGTGATGTTTTTGAGAAGCAGTTTCTGAATTGACCTGTAAAAGCCTCAAAGCAAGTCTTTTAAAATTATAATGCTTTCATTAACGTAGTGCCATTGGATAGCAGGGATTCACAGGCATTTTTAAATTCAATGTTAAGATGAAATTGTGAGAATTATTTGGATGATTCCATGCCCACAGTTACATTAAATCGATCAGAATGTTACTCTGCTTGTCCTGGCAACATCCTAGTTTTGGTAATATAGTTGATTTGTACTTTACTCACTTATTTTCTTCCTTGTCAAACAAGGGGGAAAGGGTAAAAGACATTAAGACACATCTCTTGTGCCCTTTGCTTTCTATTTTAAAGATTCTCCCTTAGACTGAATGATGGTCACCATACCTTTCACCAATTTTCTGGTCCCTGGTTAGTGAAACCTCAAATGATGGTACAATAAGTGAGCCCTACTACTTGCCAGTCAGAGGAGCAGAGAAGCAACTGGGAACAAATCCAAGAAGCAATGGAAACACAAGTCTGATGATTTTTAAAAATACATTTGCCTTCATACCTTTCCAAATCTCATCAGGGTCGTGGAGTGATCCTTTTTAATTTATCAGGCTACAGTAAGTTTCTCAAGACCCTGCCACAACATTCAAGCCTGTGCCCACCAGCTCCAAGTTTGGCTTTGCCAACCTCTCTGTGCAACCCACTTCCAGAGCCCAGGAGGTCCAGAAATCAGAGGCAGCAAGCATGTCAATGTCCTCTGCACCTGGATAAAGAGATTTCCCATGGCAAAAAACAAATCAGGAAAGTCTGTCCCTGAAAGTGTATCATCCACATTCTTCAGGCTTGGACTTTCAGCTTTTTCGATGATAGACTGGAATTGGCTGAAGGTGTATTAAACATCTCCTTGCAAGCACAGTGCTATCAAAATGTATAATATCTTATAGGCAATTGTGTAAATCAGAACAGAAAATATTGACAGTGTAGCGGTTAAGAAACTCAGCAGTGTTGAGCATGTTATTTGGCAACAGGCCCTTCAATAAAACAAAATGTGAAATTTTTATCCAAGGTATGTCTAACTTTTTTTCAATTCAGTTGATATATACTGTGGATCTATCACATAATTTGAAACTTTAAAAAATGAATATATTATCAAAATAAAATTATAAAAATATTAGTACCTGTGGATTCTGAAATCTGTGCTGGCAATTGGTTTGGATCAAGCGTTTTCTATAAAAACTAAGCGTTAACAATTCAAGGGCATTGATGACAAATTTAGAAGAGCCTTGTGCCTTCTGAATTATAATTCTCTGTTCCAAATAATGGTGCCTTGTTGACCATCTGTCATGTTGTTCTCGACTGTTCTGCAGGGATTGTACATTTCCTGATAAAAGATCCAGCTAGGTAGGTCAAGTTACATACATCTCTGCATGGTGATAAGATAAGATCAGAGTTCAGGTCAGGTCCCTATATTAGTACAGTTCTGGTTGAGCATAAAATGACTGCAGTAGGGAGGAATGAAGCCAATTCATGACTGCCACTCAGAATGATTGATGTTTGGTATGTCTGGCCTATTGTTATCACTTATACTCTTTCGAAATGATAGGCAATTAGTTTATTGACTCATCATGATTATGACTGTTTATCTCTGAAAAAAAACTAAAATGGTCTTTCAATCTTTAAGAATACATGAGGTTACATTTTCTATTAACTTCTCATGATTATTTCAGTTATCACAACACCATTCATCTTAATTATCAGTCTTAACTCAAATGTCACATTGCATGCAATTAAAGTATAACACCAATTAAATATCAATAATGGCATACAAATTCACATATTTTCAAATTAATGAATGAGTAAATTAGCATTCAAGAAAACAACACAGGTTGGTGAATTTTTGCCACAGCATGCTCAGCCCAATCTTCATTCTCTTGAATGTGGCTGTCCACTGAGACCTCAACAGCACTGAAAATATATTTTTGTTAACAGACATTAAAATGAACAAACTCACAGAATCGGCAGAAAAGCACTTTGCCTTGTTAGTCTATTTGCATATCTATTTTGCAAAATAATTTTCAATTATTAAAAGAAGTACCCTTTATTTGAAATTGATAGCGCCCAGAATGTTTTTAAAACTCGCTAACTGCAGAATAATAATCTTCTGAAGTAATGTTTACAGAGTATTAGATGTATGTATATATTGAGCTTCCTATTGGCCCTGATACAATTTGAGGAATTCTCAGTGGTAGTTCCACGTTAACCAGACCCATCAATCCAGGACGTTTGTATACTCGATAAGAATGCAGTGCTTTCCAGGCACTTTTTTCTCTGGCTAATACCTGGCTAGTAGCTGATAGGAAGTTATGATGTTAAAACTTATTTGTTCATAATATGTAGGTATCCCTGGCAAGAGTAACATTTATTGCTTATCCTTAACTGCTCTCAATAAGATGATGTTGAATTGTAAAGATAATCACATACACCAGAGCATAGAAATTTTCCAGGACCTGTATGACATGGGCTATAGCGAGACATTTTGGAAAATTGGATGAGACATCAAGCAAAATCCTTCTCAATATGAAGACTGAAAATTCACTCGTTCCAACCAAGTTCCAGATGTCAAGACTAGATTCTAGCTAGTGAGGGGCAGGGATTATTGCCAATTATTATTCCTAATTATTACTTAATCTCACCTCATTAATATACAGTCTCTGATTTAACCACCTGCCAAATAGAAAATAGATGCTGAGAATTCCTGACAGCAGGTACCTGGCAGCTCCAGCTCACCACTTGCTCCTCTGGAGCTCCATCCTGGACAGTTCGTACCAGCGCCTAATGACAATATCATCTGCTCTTAATGGGCAGTGACTGCAAACACCCAATTTCCATGGATATTGGCGTCCAACATGTACCAACTTCACCACACCCTCATGGCAAATGTCCGATCCACATATAGCAAATATCAACACTTTAGTGCAATAATGCACTGGCACTTAACATTGCAATGCTGCTTCAAGGACACTGTTCACAAGGGACAGACTCCAAGATCATGGATTGGATCAGGTTACATTTCAGGGCTGCTAGTTCACTCTCTTGGAGCTCACTCACCTTGAGCCTATTTGAATGCTCACAGCATCTCTGCTTTGCCTTGCCCTTTTGTGCATTGGTTCCTTAGGCAGAGGTAAAAGGCTCACATTACTTCAGTCTTGCCTTGAAAGTACAGATATATGGCCAAGAATCTTGTCATGATTGTCAGTAGTCAAAAGGTGGGCATACATGGCAAACATAATGGACGTGACTCAGCGTCGAAGGGGTGTGGTCCTTAGTCATGTCAAGTTCAGTCAGGGGTCATGGCTCAGTAAGTTAAGGGCAACCTCTGATATCAACTCAGATGCTTGTGCAAGGACAGTTGACCAATCAAGGTGGTCAATGTCAGCTTTCTGTCCTTATAAGGGGTAAGTAGCCAAATGTTGGTCACCCCACCACCTGTCTTGGCTCTTTCTGCCTTATTGTGGGGTGTTTTCCCCTGAAATGAGAAAAAGGGAGAAATTAAGTAAGATGAAAGGAGATGGCATAGCTATTAATGTTGGTCCAGGTGAAGGATAGGTGGTGAGGTTTCCCTTAAAAAGTGAGTAGGCAGTGTGGAGGACAGGAAGAGTTCATAGTGTGGGGGTTTGAGGTGGGTGGTAGCAAGTGAAGCATGTTACATGCAACTGTGAGAGTGGCAGTACATGAATCTTTGTAGGAAGTGGATGCAGTAGCAGAGACAGAGTGAGTGTGAGGAAGCAGACAGATGTTGATAGTACTTACTGTGTCAGAACAAAGAAGATCATTGCTTTCCCCCACTGACTGGTGTTCTTTGAGATGGATAACACAGCTCTGACCTGGATTGCAACCTCAGACTAGGCTGGCAGGTTCTGGTGACTTGGACTCCTCTGGTGGGTCTCGTGAGGAGAAGGATGGGGGGGTAGAGAGGACAGGGTGGAGCTGATGGACCTCCTCTGCATCATCCTGTCAAATCAGGACATCCATGTCGCTGTCTGCAAACCAGGGTATCACTTTCCTCTGATGCACTACATTTGGTCAAATGTCACAAACCATGCAGGACTGACAGTACTTTTACCAAGTTCACAACAGCTTTTTAAAGATGGCCAGGGATCCTGGGATATCCTAACTGTGGGAAATACTTCTGCCTGTGGTGAATTGGGAGAATAGGGCTAGCATTAGACAACAGGGGCACCACACAGGGACATGGTTCTTAAGCTTATGACAATCACATCAGAAAACACTCCAAGTGGAGAGAAACCCTCCATGAAACTCCACAAAATTGACATTTAGCCAATTTCTGTTGAGATTCAGTCTATAATATACAAATACACCATGAAATACAATGACCTATCAGCATTAGCAATGCAAGTTAAGATGTTTCAGCTCACCACTCATCCCACCATGACATTTTAAACGCTAGTTCCTCACTAAATGATCAAAATAGAAATTGGAAAAAAACAACCTCCTAAACTAAATCTGACCCTTTGATCCAATATAAATTTAGAGGCTTTTTTTCAGGATATTACCACTTAAGAAAGGCAACAGGACTCCTACATATGCTTATCAGGTGTCATAAGACCATAAGGCCTTAAGATAAAGGATTGAAGTAGGCCATTCAGCCTATCGAGTCTGCTATTTCATTCAATGAGATCATAGTTAATCTGATCATCCTCAATTCCACTTTCCTGGCTTTTCCCCATATCTGTTGATTCATTCACTTCTGATTAAAACAGTAACTGAAGAAGCTGTACCTAGGTACGTTTGTACCTAGGATGGCACTGTAAATGGCAACCTATAGACTTTTCACTGTACTCACTTATTACATGTGACAATAGAACTAATTCTAATGCTAAAAATCTCTTTCCTATCAGGTTGAATATATTACATGATCATGTCTCGAGACCCCTCTGAGGTGAAGAATTCCGTAGGTTCATTATCCTCTGAAAGAAGAAATTCCTCCTCATCTCTATTGAATGGGTCACCCATTACTCTTAGATTATGACCTCTGATGCTAGACTCTTCAACAAGTGAAAACAACCTTTCCACATCTATCCTATTAAGTCCCCTAAAGTTCTTTACCTTCAATAAGGTTGTCTCTCATTCTTCTAAACTCCAATGAGTAGACATCTGTCCAAATCATGCGACAATCCCTCCATACCTGGGATCAACATAATGAACCTTTTCTGGACTGCATCCAATGCCAATGTATGTTTCCTTAGATAAGTGGACCAACACTGTTCATAGTATTTCAGGTCTGACCTAAGGAGTGTTTTACATTGTTTTATTTTATTCTCCAGTCCCTTTTACATAAAATCCAACATTCCATTTGCCTTCCCTGTTATCTACTAAGCTTGGATGTTAGATTTTTGTGATTTATGGACAATTTTTTTGAAGCATCTCTCTATTTAATTAATACCTAGTTCCTCTCTTCTTTCTGTCAAAGTGCATAGCCTCACATTTTCCGTTATATTCCATCTTCCAAGAAGAAGAGTCATGCCAAACTCAAAATACTGACTCTGTTTATCGCTCCATAGATTTTACCAGACCTGCTGAGTTTTTCCAGCATTTTCTCTGATTGTTTCACATCAACAGCATCCACAGTATTTTGCTTATATGAAGCCCAGAGAGGTCCGCACCCTCCAATTAGGTGAAAAGTGAGTGAGCAATATGAAATGGAGCTAAGGGCCAAAAGATCCATCTTCTGTAGATGCATAAGCTGGTTGTTTGTCCTCGTGCACAACGCGACCTGACAGAAGCAAACAAGCCAAAAGGTGTAACGGAGATCCAGACTGAAGTGGAAAAGGGAAGTGGATTCTGAATTGGTCTGAGGTCAGCCATGGGAATATGATAAAGCTGGCAGTTTGCTGATGCTGACTTCGGTAGCTGAAGGGTAGAGGAGGATGCTGTTGGTGGAGCTATCAAGGACACATGGATGAAGGGACATTGAAATAGAGGCCCACAAAGGCAAATGACTATCTCCATCAGTCAAGTGACCACTCCAAGTTTCAAGTCAGGGATTGTCTGCATTTAGTTTCTTGAGATAGGAGGGAGGAATTTCAAGCTTCAATCCCTTGAGTTCAAGGCATATTTTATTTTCAATTTTGTGACATTTTCCTACATTTGTTGCCATTGCCCAAGAGCTGAGAAAAGTCTACTCTAAGGTTTGTGAGTCTTTTTTCAGTTACTAATTGTTTTTGTACAATCAATTTGTTACTCTAAATTTTAAATCCTCTCCTCCCCACTGCTTCAATACTCTTGATTGCCAAGAAAGGAATGATATTTCTGCTACCCAGTATTGTCAAATTGTAAATGATGGAAGATATGCCAGGTAATGCATTTCTGTTGTTAATATTTAATTTGAAAACACGCACTTAACAGGAGGAAAAACTCCCTAATGTTCTTCCCTCAACTGCCTGTTCAGACACCACTCATAATATGGATAAATGCTCACACAATTTGTTTTGTCATGTCCTAAATTGAACTTTATGTAATGAAATACGACCGGATATGCAAACTAAAAGGCTATTTCCCAGGATCATAAATCTGGGCCTTCAGCTAACAGTGAAATTGTTTGATCCATTCCATTAGGACTAATTTAAAAGCAAATTTAATATGGAACACTTACCTTAATACATGAGCTGATCCATTAATTGTTGTCGCGGAGCATGGTATTGTCTGCCCCAGTAAAGACGATCGTCTGTATCGATCACCACAGCACAGAATTCTCAGGAAGGCACGCCTGAAGGACTTGTTCAGATAAGCATACAGAAATGGATTGAACCCTGAATTAATGTATCCAAGCCATAAGCAGGCTGTCCATAGTTGTTCTGGCACTGAATAGTTTATAAATGGGTCCACAATATTTGTGATGAAAAATGGAGCCCAGCAGAGACAAAAACATCCCATAATAATGCACAAGGTTTTAGCTGCTTTTGTTTCAGTTTTCATTCTGTGGTTGCCTTGATGATCAGTTTGTTGTCCAGAGTCTGTTGAGGTTCCTGCACGTTTCAATATTTCAATTTGTCGTGCATGCTCCCTGGCTGTCACATATATCCTTTGGTATGCCAGAACCATTAAGAGAAGAGGTATGTAAAATGCTACAACTGAACATGTTATGGCAAAGGGTTTGTTCACCATGAAAATACATTTTGTTATGTTTGTGTCAATACTTGATTTTCTTTCTTCTACCTGTAAAGGGAGAGAAAGATAAAAGAAGGTCCTGCTATATTATGCATTTAAAAATAAACAAATATATCAAAACAAATATATTTCCTTGAGAAAATGTTGATTTATCACTTATCAATTTAAAAAATAAATATGTAATAACCTTCACTCATTTGATAAACTGTTCAAGAAATAGCAGATCTTCATGGATATTATTGTGCTAGAATCAGCAATATTAGAACATACTGTGAAAGGTTTACAAATGTAATTTCACAGAATTCAAGCGAATGGCTTTGCTAAAAATGTAAAAAGAATTAAGAAAACTGACTCTTTAAGATAGAATTGTTATTCCCTTGGTAACATTTTAATTTTGTCCCAATTTTAAAAACAATAACTGATCAATATGTACAGAAATGCAGCAGGTTTTCTCAGCTCCTTATCCAGCTATTGTAGAGTGTAAAGTGTGACAATACTATGACTTAAAGGGTGCATTTTGTCCTGTTTTCTTTCTGGAAGAGAGGTTTTGAGCCATAGGTGAAGAGCAGTCTGGTCAAAGCCAATAGAATAAATAGCTTATTAGGCCTTGGGTTTTTGTTTTGAATAGTTGGAACAAAAAAAGTAGCATGGATGGGTGGAGTCAGGCCCCCACACAACCAGGGTTTAAGTTTAGCTTTCAGCAGTTGCTGGGGCTTTGAAGCTGGTTGTGGAAGCTGCTACATCTTTATCTCTGTTACAGCAAAAATCTGGAGTTCTCTTTCTGCTGCCAGAATCATATGTGTGACAATCTGTTTTACTAACTTTGCTTTTGCCAAGGGTGTGTTTATGGCATGTTACTGTATTGGAACAGTTACCGTCTGGCAGTTAAATAATCTATTATCCTATTTTCAATAGAGTTAAAGTTATCTTTTATTCTTTTACTTGTGTTTTAACTGGATATAAGAATAAAGTGTATTTTGCTTCAAGTGTGACAAATCAAATTATACCTTGAGCCCAGCACCTTACACTTGCCTTTAAATAAGATAATAAATTAGGGTCTAAGCTATCTCTTTGATATATTTGCAGAGTGTTTGGCCCGATCCATAACAAAGGGCACAGTGAGTATAGAGAATTTTAATAGGCACAGCTACTTTTCTTCTTTTCATCTGTGTTACAATCAAATGATTCAAAACAACTCAGAGCAAGAGCAAAAGCACCTAACCTTTTAAGTGAAGGAACACTTTCTATTTGTGCCCAAGCTTCATTTCTAACATATTACTAAGAGGTGAGAAATAATTATATGAGTCAATGATTAGAGGATGCCCAGCATCAATGCAACCATATGCAGTACGAAGAGACTTCCTTCAAAATGTTATGGGAGAATAGAAAATAAACATATGTTGTGTCACATTGAATTTTTAAAACATTGTAGAACCAGAGTGACATTGCTCCTGATTTGGACCAAATAACTTTTGAAAAAGACATTTATCTGGTGTAAAGAAAGAGGTGAAAAGCATGTCTTATTACAATTTTTAAGTAAAGCAAGGGGCATTGTTACATATTCAGTCTGAGAGGCAGGGTTTGTTGGCAGTAATGGCAAAATGACAGTTTATTGTAACAAACCTCGAAATCCTTTTGCACTTCTGAAATACACAACTTGCTCAAAAATATCCAAGAATTCAGCATGGGACTGTGTACTGAAGTCACAAGTGTCTATCTGATGGCAAAATACAACCTGTTTCATGACCAGACTGTAGATGGGATGGTAAACTATGTTAGGGAGAAACACAAACAAGACCTTGTGGCAAAGACCAGCTTCCATCCATGCAAAGAAAATGATGAGCATAGGGATATAATTTCAAAGCTCAGAGGACTTGTCTTGATATTCAGGTGTAAATATAGTTTCAAAGCAAGTAGCAGATATAAAAATAAATAAAAGGCTAAAGGAGATGTTAAGGAGTGATTGAAGAAGTGGATGTTAAGGAGTGTCTTAAAGGAATAAAGAAATGAAGAGGCAAGTAAAGAGGACATGCAGGGCTTAAGCAGCTTGATGAACAATTATTAACTGTGAGTCAAAGAAAAAGGAATGCACCAGATGTTTGTGTAAGAGGATCAAGAGTTTTGGGGGCTGGGGGAATACAAAGGTAAACAGAGGACAGCATCTTGATGACCTACATTCTCTGAGCATGTTAATCAGGAGCAAGACTAGACCACTCAAGCTTGCTCCACTATTTGATAAGATCATGGCGGCTCTTTCCTGTCTATCCCCTTTACCCTTAGAATCTCTTGTTTGCCAAAAATCTATCTAACTCTGCCTTTAAAGTAAAACCATGACCCTGCCTGCACCACGCTAGCGGATAGAGTTCCATATATTCATGATCCTCCAAGTGAACAAAAAATCTTATCTCCATCTTATATAAAATATATTTTAAAATTGAATTCTAGTCTCTCCTGTAAGGGGAAACATCCTTTCAGTATCAAGTTCCCTCAGGATTTTTTGTGTTTCAATATGATTACCTCTCAGTATGATTACCTCTCAGTATGATTACCTCTCATTGTTCTAAACTCCAATAGATACACGTCCAGCTTGTCCAATATGTCCTCATAGATAATCTCTTCATCACAAGAATCAGTTTTGTGAATTTTCTCAGAAGGTCTTCCAACTCAGTTATATCTTTTTCTTAATTCGTCTTTTAAATACGATCAAAACTGTACAGAACACTGCAAGTGTTGTGCCCTCTACAACTGGTGTAAAATGTTTATGCTTTTATATTGCATTCTCCTTGCAATAAATTCAACACTCTATTTGTCTTCTATTCACTTGATGTGACTCTATTTGACCTTTTAGTGATTCATATATCTGGGCAACTGAATCCCTCTGCATGACAGCATTCGTCAGTTTCTCTCCATTTAAATAATATACTGTTTCCCATTCTGCCTGCCAAAGTTGACAAGCACACATTTTCTCACATTATACCCCATCTGCCAAATTTTTTGTCCTTCATTTAACCTATCTATTTCCCTTTGCATACTCCTTGTGTCCGCTTCACAGTCTACTGTCCTACCTATCTTTCAGCCATCAGCAAACTGAGCAGCCTTGTAAATGACTCAGGCTTCAGTACTGATTTCTTTGGCACTCCACTCTTTGAATCTTGGCAAGCCAAAATTAACTCTCCTGTCTGTTAGCTGATAAATCCTCTACACACGTTAATATGTTACTCCCAACACCATAAGTTCATATTTTATGCAGTACTTTTTGACAGGGCACCTTACCAAATATTTTCTGGAAGTTCAAGTACGCCACATCTATAGGTTCTCCTTTACCCATGTTGATTGCTATTTCCACAAATAACTTTAGTGAATTAGTCAAACTTGATTTCCCTTTCACAAAACCATGTTGACTTTGTCTGATTACATTAAGATTTTCTAAGTACCCTGCTATGACGTCAGGAATAGCTTCTTGCATTTTTGTCATGACAGATATAACTAACTGGTCTGTAGTTTCCTCCTTCCATCCTAACTTAAAAATATGTGTTATATTCACTGTTTTCCAATCTGATGTGTCTTTTCCAGAATCCAAGGAATTTTGGAAAATTGAAACCAGTACATTTACCATTTCATTTGCCACTTCATTCATCCTGGATTAAGAATCACCTTGATTTACCACTATTTTTGAGATGTTATTTATGGAACATAGAACATAATAGCACAGTACCGTACAACTTTCGGCCCTCACTGTTGCGCTGGCCAGTGGAACCAATCTGAAGCCTATCTATCCTACACTATTCTATTTTCATCCATATGTTTATCCAATGACTATTTAAATGCCCTTAACATTGGCAAGTCTACTACTGTTGCAGGCAGTGTGTTCCACGCTCCACTACTCTCTGAGTAAAGAAACTACCTCTGACATCTGTCCTCAATCTATCACCCCTCAATTTAAAGCTATGTTCCCTAGTGCTAGCCATCACCATCCAGCGAGAAAAGCTTTCACTGTGCACCCTATCTAACCCTTTGATTATCTTGATTCGGAGATGCCGGTGTTGGACTGGGGTGTACAAAGTTAAAAATCACACAACACCAGGTTATAGTCCAACAGGTTTAATTGGAAGCACACTAGCTTTCGGAGCGATGCTCCTTCATCAGGTGAAGGAGCATCGCTCCGAAAGCTAGTGTGCTTCCAATTAAACATGTTGGACTATAACCTGGTGTTGTGTGATTTTTAACTTTGATTATCTTATATGTCTCAATTAAGCCACCCCTCAACCTTCTTCTCTCTAACGAAAACAGCCTCAAGTCTCTCAGACTTTCCTCATAAGACCTTCCCTCCATACCAGGCAACATCCTAGTAAATCTCCTCTGAACCCTTTCCAAAATTTCCACATCCTTCCTATAATGCAGTGACCAGAACTGTACACAGTACTCCCAGGTGCAGTTGCACCAGACTTTTGTACAACTGCAGCATAACCTCATGTTTCCGAAACTCAATCCCTCTACCAATAAAAGCTAACACAATGTATGCCTTTTTAACAACCCTATCAACATAGGTGGCAATTTTCAGGGATCTACATACATGCACACAGAGATCTCTCTGCTCATTTATAATACCAAGAATCTGATCATTAGTCCAGTACTCTTTATTCCTGCTCCTTCCAAAGTGAATCACCTTACACTTTTCCACATTAAACTCCATTTGCCACCTTTCAGCCCAGCTTTGCAGTTTATCTATGTCCCTCTGTAACCTGCAACATCCTTCTGCACTATCCACAACTCCACTGACCCGAGTGTTATCCACAAGTTCACTAACCCATCCTTCTACACCTCACTTAGGTCATTAATAGAAAATGACAAATAGTAGTGGTCCCAAAACAGATCCTTGTGGGACACCAATAGTAACTGAACTCCAGGATGAACATTTCCCATCAACCAGCACCCTCTGTCTTCTTTCAGCTAGCCAATTTCTGATCCAAACTGTTAAATCACACTCAATCCCATGCCTCCATATTTTGTGCAATAGCCTACCATGGGGAACCTTATCAAATGCCTTACTGAAATCCATATACACCACATCAACCACTTTGCCCTCATCCACCTGTTTGGTTACTTTCTCAAAGAGCTCAATAAGGTTTGTGAGGCATGACCTCCCTTCACAAAACCATGTTGACTATCCCTATCAACTTAATCCTTTCTTGATGATTATAAATCCTATGTCTTATAACCTTTTTCAACACTTTACCCACAACTGAAGTAAGGATCACCAGTCTATAATTACCAGGATTGTCTCTAATCCAATTCTTGAACAAGGGGACAACATTTGCTATCCTTCAGTCTTCTGGCACTATTCTTGTAGACAGTGAGGACATAAAGATCAAAGCCGAAGGCTCTGCAATCTCCTCTCTGGCTTCCCAGAGAATTCTAAGATAAATCCCATCTGGCCTATGGGACTTAGCTATTTTCACACTTTCCAGAATTGCTAACACCTCCTCCTTGTGAATCTCAATCCTATCTAGTCTAGTAGCCTATATCTTAGTATTCTCCTCAACAACATTGTCTTTTTCCAGTGTAAATAGAGAAGAAAAATATTCATCAAGCACTTTCCAATCTCCTTGGACTCTCCACACATGACTTCCCACTACTATTCGTGATTAGCCCAAATCTTTCTCCAGTCGTTCTTTTATTCCTGATATGCCTATAGAAATCTTTAAGGTTTACCTTCATCCTAGCTGCCAACGACTTCTCATGTCCCTTCCTGGCTCTTCTTAGTTCTCTCTTTAGGTCTTTCCTGGCTGACATGTAACTCTCAAGCGCCCTAACCGAACCTTCATGTCTCATCCTAATATAAGCCTTCTTCATCCTCTTAATAAGAGATTCAACTTCTTTAGTAAACCACAGCTTCCTCGCTCGACTAATTCCCCCCTGCCTGACCGGTACATACTTATCAAGGACACGCAGTAGCTGTTCCTTGATTAAGCTCCACACTTCACTTGTGTCCATCCCCTGCAGTTTCCTTCCCCATCCTATGCATCCTAAAGTTTGCTAAATTGCATCATAATTGCCTTTTCCCCTAGCAATAACTCTTGCCCTGCTTTATATACCTATTTCTTTACATCACTAAATTAAACATAACCAAATTGTGGACACTATCACCAAAGTGCTCACCTACCTCCAAATCTAACACCTGGCTGGGTTCATTATCCAGTACGAAATCCAAAATGGTCTTGCCACATGTTGGCCTATCTACATACTACACACATTGGACAAAAACTGACCCATCTAATGTCCTCGAACTACTGTATTTCCAGTTAATATTTGGAAAATTAAAGTCCCCACTATCCTGTTACTCTAGCTCTAATCCAGAATTATCTTTGCTATCCTTTCCTCTACATCTCTGTAACTATTCAGAAGCCTATAGAAAACTCCCAACTTCTTTCCTGTTTCTAATCTCAACCATACTACTTCAGTAAAGGTGTCCTCAAATGTCCTTTCTGCCACTGTAATACTATCCTTGACTAACAATGCTACACCTCCCTCCTTTTACCATCTTCTCTGTTCTTACTGAAATATCAAAATCCCAGAATCTGCAACAACCATTCCTGTCCCTGTTCTATCCATGTCTCCGAAATGGCCACAACATCGAAGTCCCAGGTCCCAACCCATGCTGCACATTCACCCACCTTATTCTGGATGCTCCTGGCATTGACGTAGACACACTTCAAACCACCTTCCTGCTTGCTGGTGATCTCTTGCGACATTGAGACCTCATTTCTAACCTCACTACTCTCTGGACATCCTGGACACTGGAACTACAATTTAGATTCCCATCCCCCTATTGAATTAGTTTAAACCCTCCCGAAGAGAATTAGCAAATTTCTCCCCCAGGATATTGTTACCCTTCTGGTTCAGATGTAGACCATCCTGTTTGTAGAGGTCCCACCTATCCCAGAATTAGCCCCAATTATCCAGGTATCCAAAACCCTCCCTCCTGCACCATTTCTGTAGCCACATATTCAACTCCTCTTTCTCCCTATTCTTTGTCTCGCTAGCACATGGCACAGGTAACAAACCAGAGATAACAACTCTGTTTGTTCTAGCACTAAGCTTCCATTTTAGCTCCCTGAATTTCTGCCTTAAATCCCCTCCCTTTTCCTACCTATGTTGTTAGTACCTATGTGGACCATGACCTGGGGCTGCACCCCCTCACCCTCAAGGATCCCAAAAACATGATCAGAGACATCATGAGCCCTGGCACCTGGGAGGCAACCGTGAGTCTCTGTCATTCCCACAGAACCTTGTAATTATCCCCCAACTATGGAGTCCCCAGTGACTAATGTTCTGCTCATCTCCCCCCTTCCCTTCTGAACAACAGGGACAGACTCTGTGCCAGAGATCTGTACCCCATGGCTTACCCCCGGTAAGACCATAAGACATAAGACCATAAGACCATAAGACATAGGAGTGGAAGTAAGGCCATTCGGCCCATCAAGTCCACTCCGCCATTCAATCATGGCTGATGCGCATTTCAGCTCCACTTACCAGCGTTCTCCCCGTAGCCCTTAATTCCTCGAGACAACAAGAATCTATCAATCTCGGCCTTGAAGACATTTAGCGTCCCGGCTTCCACTGCACTCCATGGCAATGAATTCCACAGGCCCACCACTCTCTGGCTGAAGAAATGCCTCCGCATTTCTGTTCTGAAATGACCCCCTCTAATTCTAAGGCTGTGTCCACGGGTCCTAGTCTCCTCGTTTAACTGAAATAATTTCCTAGCATCCACCTTTTCCAAGCCATGTATTATTTTGTACGTCTCTATTAAGTCTCCCCTTAATCTTCTAAACTCCAACGAATACAATCCCAGTATCCTCAGCCGTTCCTCATATGTTAGACCTGTCATTCCAGGGATCATCCGTGTGAATCTCCGCTGGACACGTTCCAGTGCCAGTATGTCCTTCCTGAGGTGTGGGGACCAAAACTGGACACAGTACTCCAAATGGGGCCTAACCAGAGCTTTATAAAGTCTTAGTAGTACATCTCTGCTTTTATATTCCAACCCTCTTGAGATAAGAGACAACATTGCATTCGCTTTCTTAATCACGGACTCAACCTGCATGTTTACCTTTAGAGAATCCTGGACTAGCACTCCCAGATCCCTTTGTGCTTTGGCTTTATTAATTTTCTCACCATTTAGAAAGTAGTCTATGCTTTTATTCTTTTTGCCAAAGTGCAAGACCTCGCACTTGCTCACGTTAAATTCCATCAGCCATTTCCTGGACCACTCTCCCAACCTGTCAAGATCCTTCTGCAGCCTCCCCACTTCCTCAGTACTACCTGCCTGTCCACCTAACTTCGTATCATCGGCAAACTTCGCTAGAATGCCCCCGGTTCCCTCATCCAAATCGTTAATATATAATGCGAACAGCTGTGGCCCCAGCACCGAACCCTGCGGGACACCGCTCGTCACCGGCTGCCATTCTGAAAAAGAACCTTTTATCCCAACTCTCTGCCTTCTGTTAGACAGCCAATCCTCAATCCATTCCAGCAGCTCACCTCGAACACCATGGGCCCTCACCTTGCTCAGCAGCCTCCCGTGTGGCACCTTATCAAAGGCCTTTTGAAAGTCTAGATAGACCACATCCACTGGGTTTCCCTGGTCTAACCTACTTGTTACCTCTTCAAAAAATTCCAACAGGTTTGTCAGGCATGACCTCCCTTTACTAAATCCATGTTGACTTGTTCTAATCAGACTCTGCTCTTTCAAGAATTTAGAAACCTCATCCTTAATGATGGATTCTAGAATTTTACCAACAACCGAGGTTAAGCTGATTGGCCTATAATTTTCCATCTTTTGCCTTGATCCTTTCTTGAACAAGGGGGTTACAACAGCCATCTTCCAATCATCCGGGACCTTTCCTGACTCCAGTGACTCTTGAAAGATCTCAACCAATGCCTCTGCTATTTCCTCAGCCACCTCTCTCAGAACTCTAGGGTGTATCCCATCGGGGCCAGGAGATTTATCAATTTTAAGACTTTTTAACTTTTCTAGCACTATCTCTTTCGTAATGGCAACCATACTCAACGCAGCCCTGTGACACCCTTTAATTTTTGGGATATTACTCATGTCTTCCACTGTGAAGACTGACGCAAAGTACTTGTTAAGTTCTCCTGCTATTTCCTTATCTCCCATCACTAGGCTTCCTGCATCAGTTTGAAGTGGCCCAATGTCTACTTTTGCCTGTCGTTTGTTTCTTATGTACTGAAAGAAACTTTTACTATTATTTCTAATATTACTGGCTAGCCTACCTTCATATTTGATCCTCTCCTTTCTTATTACACTCTTTGTTATCCTCTGTTTGCTTTTGTATCCCTCCCAATCTTCTGATTTCCCACTGTTCTTAGCCACTTTATAGGATCTCTCTTTTTCTTTAATACATTTCCTGACTTCCTTTGTCAGCCAAGGTTGTCTAATCCCTCCCCGGTTAATCTTTCTTTTCTTGGGAATGAACCTCTGTACAGTGTCCTCAATTATACCTACAAACTCCTGCCATTTTTGCTCTACTGTCTTCCCGGTTAGCCTCTGCTTCCAGTCTATTTTAGTCAGTTCCTCTCTCATGCCCTCATAATTACCTTTATTCAACTGTAACACCATTACATCCGATTTTGCCTTCTCCCTTTCAAACTCCAGACTGAACTCTATCATATTATGGTCGCTACTTCCTAAGGGTTCCCTTACTTTAAAATCTTTTATAGAGTCTGGTTCATTGCAAAGCACTAGGTCCAGAATAGCCTGCTCTCTTGTGGGCTCCATGACAAGCTGTTCCAAAAAGTCGTCCCCCACAATGGTATCCAAAACGGTATATTTGTTGTTGAGTGGAATGGCCACAGGGGATCCCTGCACAGCCTGCCAGTTCCCTTTCTGTCCTCTAACTGTAATCCATCTGCCTTTTTCTTGCACCTGACCTGTGACTACCTCCCTGTAACTCCTTGCAATAACTCCCTCCACATCCCGAATTATCCAAAGTTCATTTAGCTCCAGCTCCAGTTCCCTAACGTGGTTTTGAGGAGCTGCTCTTGGGTGCACTTCCTGCAGATGAAGTCAGCAGGGACTCTTGTGGTGACCCTTACCTCCCACATTCTGCAGGAGGAACATTCAACTGTCCTAACCTCCATTCCCACTATTTCTAAATCCTATAGTGAAGATAGATGCAAAGATTTAAGTTAATCTGTCATTTCCTGATTTACCATTATAAATTTCCTAGATTCAGCCTTTAGAGGATTAACATTCACTTTAGTTACCCTTATCTTTTTCAATTCTTGTAGGAACTTTTACTTTTTCAATATATCAGGATGTTTTTCTCTCTCCCATACTTGAATTTCTCCTTCCTTTTTTTACTCATTCCTTGCTTTCTTAAAATATTCTATCCAATCTTCTATTAATCTGTAAAATGGTATGCTTTTTCTTTTAATTTGATAAAATCTTTAACTTTCCTAGATGGCCTTGTAGGCTGTGTCATAGAGTCATAGAGATGTACAGCACGGAAACAGACCCTTCGGTCCAACCAGTCCATGCTGACTAATTTTCCCAATCCTATCTAGTCCACCTGCCAGCACCCAGCCCATATCCTTCCAAACCCTTCCTATTCATATACCCATCCAAATGCCATTTAAATGTTGCAATTGTACCAGCCTCCACCATTTCCTCTGGCAGCTCATTCCATACACGCACCACCCTCAGCTTGAAAAAGTTGCCCCTTTGGTCTCTTTTACATCTTTCCCCTTTCACCCTAAACCTATGCCCTCTAGTTCTGGACTCCCCCACCTCAAGGAAAAGACTTTGCTATTTATCTTATCCATGCCCCTCATGCTTTCTTTCTCACAAGAATGTATCTTTGCAGCTTAATATTAAATCAGTCCTTAAATGTCTACCATTACATCCCTACAGACCTGCCATTGAACCTAGTTTTCCAGTTTAGCCAAATTGGTCTTCATACACTTATAATTGCCTTTCGTTAAGTTTATAACATAAATCTTTAGCTCACTATGCTCTATCTTGAATTGAATGTAAAATTCAATCACTTTATGATCGCTGCTAGCGAGCGGCATCTGCAAACCTTTAATCGAAGTCTCCTCAGTGACCAGTGGAAGGTATATCAGAACGCATTGCCTTATTGAATGTGGCAACATCAAACTTGTGCACTTTTTTATGAATGTCTGTCATCTTTCATGGGAGCTTGCCTTTGCCATGGGGTGGCACGGTGGCTCAGTGGTTAGCACTGTTGCCTCACAGCACCAGCGTCCCAGGTTCAATTCCAGCCTCGGGTGACTGTCTGTCTGGAGTTTGCACATTCTCTGCGTGGGTGTGCTCTGGTTTCCTCCCACAGTCCAAAGATGGGCAGGTCAGATGATTGGCCATAGTGTTAGGTGCATTAGTCAGAGGGAAATGGGTCTGGGTGGGTTACTCTTCAGAGGGTTGGTGTGGACTAGTTGGGCCGAATTATATAATTATATTTATATAATTATATTTTGTAGTTTATTATCACAATGTTCAAGTTGAACAGAAACAAAACTATTTTGTAAAACTCCTTGTGTGAATAACATGCCTCCCTTTATTTTACGCGATAGTCGCTACATACAACAAGAGAACTAATTTGGCCGGAGGTAGTTAGTTGTTTACAAAACAGTCTTGAATGGATTCAGGTGGCCCTTCTTTCATGGGAGCTTGCCTTTGACATGGAGGTGCTCTATTTGTGCTCTCCACAGCATGTTCAGTCACTACTGAACTTCCACTAGAGCGGGTGCTCTGAGAGTGAAGATCTGGTATATGCAGCTTTTCAGTGAGGTGGCAATATTTAGAAGCCAATTCTGGCTGTTACTATTCCACTGGACCTGGATTTTCTTTTTTAATGTTTGATGATGTGAAGTAAATTTTGCTTCAAGGGTAACAGTTGTCACCCAGCCCAAGTTCCTTTCAGACTGTGGTAGTGAGCTATATTCTTAAATGCATGGTGCTATTAAGGTAAGGAGTTCAAGGATTTTGAGCCAACAACAATGAAGGAACAAGAATACTTCAAGACAGTGTGTGGATTGTAGAGGAACTTGCAATGATGGTGGCACCATGTAACTCCTGTCTTTATCCTCTCGGTTAGATGGTTGAGTCATGGTAGTTATCAGGGAATCACAGCATGAAAGAAGGCCATTTGGCCCATTTTGCCTGCACAGTCTTATTAAATGAACATAACATTGTGAATGTTTTAAAAATCAGCCAAATGCATTATAGCCGCCATGACCGAGAATACAATATGCAGAGTGCTGTCTAATTTCTTGTCAATACAAAGAGATCTGCAGCCTGTGTTTCTATGGAGACACCGACTGGTCCCCGGCTGCTTCTAGGCAGGAGGGCTGCTAGAAATTCCAATGAAGTTGTGAAATCATGCACTGATGTCTGAATCAAACTAAAAAGCTTTCTTACCTGCCACAAATGACACTGCAGGGTGGAACTTTCAGCTCCATTGGATTTGTAAAACCCCCATTATCAATTTGGCTGCCCAATTAAAGATTGACTTTAATGGATAGGAATATCAGACAGGGGCCAAAGGTTTCATACTGGACACAAACAGCAATCTAGACTCAACACTGCACTGTTTTTCAGGAGGGTATTTCACTCAAGTTTCTGCATATTCAATTTCCAAATCATCGATTCTGCCATGAACTAGTGCAACCAGGCAGTGTAAAATTGCACTTATAATGCTCTTGTTAATTTATTGAAGAATAGCAACCTGATGCTGCTTTCTTAATAGAGCAGAAAATAGGTTTAACGCAAAAAAAAAATTAATTAAAATTTATACTCTATCATGTATGAGTAGCCTAATTTTAAAAAGTTGAAAATGTGTAGAACCATCGTGCTTAGTTATCCCTCTGATTCAAGGATCATGTCTGTTCAGAATTGTGAGGTTTTTTTCTGGGATCTTCATGTGACTGAACAAGCTAATTCTCAACCTGCAAAGCTTTAAATCATAGGCCTGGACATCCCATGAGACTGCGTAATCTGGATTTGTTTCCTTTTCTTTCCTTCTCTGTCAACATTTTGCCTCATCACTAAGACCATTTGCAGTTAAAGCATGAAGCAGCTTAATGAACAAGCTGTTGCCATTTTGAATGATGCGTAGCATATTCCTTCCATTCATTAATGCCAATACCGTTGTGTTTCAAGGAAAGGTTCAGTGTGTCATTGTACTGTTTTCTTTTCCTTCACTGAAATTTTGACCATTTGAGAGTTAAGAGAACAGCACCCAGCAGAAGAAATACTTTTCAGGATCTAGATAATGTTCAGTACAATGCATATTTGGTTTTTCATGAGTTTTGCATAATACTCATTCAGGTGGCTTCAAGAAGGACACTAGTATTTATTTGATGGTCCTCCAATTGAATTCAAAGATTACATGGAGACATTGTTCATTGTTCTAGCAGTTATTTCCTTGATACACAGTCCAGGGCTTGCTACACTGCAGCAGTATGGAGATGACAACAGCTCTGTACAATAGGACTTTTGTTGACTTGTCAAGGTCTTTGTTATTAATAGTTTGTAGAAGGCTGAATCTTCTTATCTTGCAGCCTATTTCCCGTGGGTGAGGAAATCCTCCCCGTATCAGTGTGGCATTACGCCTTCCAAGAGAACCGCTGAATTTATCAATACACTATGGTGTAATCATATCTCCTTCCTTAATATCATTCTCATTATTCCTTTGAATATTGAACCCCACAAACCATGAGCTATGGCTTTTGATTATTCTTCTCATCTACATATTTCTTTGCTTCTTTCAGCCTGTGCGTTTTCCCTCTATCCACTGTTGTGGTTTTGCAGAATAGGAGTAAACAAACTAAGATGGATGAACATTACATATTTGTTTTTAAAGAAAAGGAGAAGCAGCAGGAAGCTCATGGCTGTCAGTTGCATCACAAGGATATTGTAGATATTCAATGTGTAATCTGGTACCAGAAATATATCTCTAACATCACCATTTTGCACCAGCTCAATAAACTTCCTTTCCTAGCATCATTTCCCTGAGGGGTAGCACATAGATAAGAAATAGGAGGAGGTCAAATGTAGAACCTTGGGAGATCCAGACTTAATCGTGAGAGTGTGGGAAGATAAGTCATTACAGATGATTTTCTGACTACAATTCATATTACAGGGAAGCAGTGGTGCAGTGATAATGTCAGTGGACATATTACCATAAGTCCAATGATAATGTCATTGAACTCATGGTAATATTATTGGATTAGTAATTTATCAGCCCCAGGTTAATGTTCTGGGGTCATGGGTTCAAATCCCATCATGGCAGACGGTGAACTTGATAAAAAATCTGGAATAAAAAGCTAGTCTAATGGTGATCAAGTAACCACTGTTAATTGTCATTAAAAAACAACTGGTTCACTTATATATTTGGAAAAAGGAATTTGCCATTCTTGCTGGTTGGGTCTACATGTTTGTTCAGATACATGGTAGTGTGGCTGACTCATAACTGGCCTGTGGGCCATTACGGATGAACAATAAACACTGTAATGTCCTTATCTCATGAACAAATTAAAAAAAAAGATAATTTAGCAAGGGCTGCTCTGCCTAACTATACAGTGGAAAAGAGGAGTTTGAGGAGAACGGTTTGATTAATTGTGCCAAAAGCTGCAGACAGCCTGAGTAGTAAGAGAAGGGATGGATTACCATAAGCACAGTCACATGGAAGGTCTTTTGTTTCTTCAATACTTCAGGAGCAGAACCCTTAAAAGTAAAATGGAAAGATAGGCACAGATTTGGGAGACAACAAAACATTCAAGGACTTTGGAGTAATTCTATATAATTATCAAAAGGAGTTATTTTCCATGTGTGACACACTAATATGTAACATAGAACAAAATTTCTTTTCTCTGAAGCCATGCTAACCAGATGATTTACCATCCAGAATCTGCAATCTCTCCCAGTAAAAATTAGAACTTTAATTGCTGGAAGTATTCTGATGATAATCAGCATTTCGTGAAACGACCATACAGTCAACCATTGCCAGCCCATTTATCTCCAGAGACAATGCAACCAAATGCACAAAAGCATATACAGCTAATCTGGTAGAGTTCTTAGTCAGTTTCTCCAAGTTAATCTGTAAAAGGGTTCTCAATTTGGGCCAGGGGGAGGGAGATGTACTTCACACTATTGCATTGAAATTAATGTGTAACAGTCCAGAATATCACATTGGAAGGGAATATCACACAGAAAACAATTCATTTTAAAAGCACTAAAAACTCACATTGACCCAGCAACAGCCTGCTTTTGTCCATTAACAAATTGTACAGAGTTACAAGCAAAGCCCCAAGTGTCACTGCTCACTTTTGACAAATAAGCTCATATTGTCTCATGAGAACCATTCAGTAAATATAATGAGTGGCCAAGAGGCCTTTCGCATGATCAAGAGGTGAACATCCTTCACACCTCATAAAGCTTTCAGAGAGCAAGATTTAAAGGAACAGCCAAAACATTTGCTCCTTGCCCCACTGATGCAAAATACAGGCTGTTTTTGGAAAAGCAAAATACAAAAAATGACCTTGAAAGATATCCCACGTACTTTCCTTGAAAGTGAAGATGAAATTGAAACCTAGTCAGAATGATCAACACAACGGAGTTCAGAAAAATGAATTATTGTGCATTACTTTTGGAAAGATAAATTTCCAAAGATAAATTTCTCACTTATCAGCAATTTTGATTTGCAGAAGCTACCTATTCCTGGTCTGTGTTGGATAATATGAATTTCACTGCATATCCATATCATGATTTAATTTTATTATGTTATAAAATACTTACCAATTCCTGTATTCCAATGATATTCCAGCCTTGCATGATAGGTAGGAATGAAATAAATGATGGGATAATCCAACAACCTCCAAGCATTATTGCAATGCGCAAGGGTGTCATTTTGTTCCTGTAAACCAGAGGTTGACAACAGATAGCGTAGTACCTAGCAAACAAAATAAAGAAAGTTCACTTCGTTCAATAATTCATTTCCAATCTTCAAATATTAATCTCTCCTTGCTTTAATCCCATGGTTATTGCTTTAGGTGTCTTCAATTTCTTCCTTTGCAATGTCCATATAGATCATTAAAATGTCATGAACAAATATGGAAAATAATTTTAAAAGGCTCATAGAATGCTGGCCTCTCTAAATAGGGGATTGGAACTCAAGTGGGTAAAATCTAGTTTCAGCTATTCAAAAGCATGGTTAGAACAAACTTGTATTATTGCTATCAGCTCTGGGCATTATGCTTCAGAAGAATATTTTAATTTTGGAGGGAGTTTAATATTGCTAAGAGCCTTGTTTAAAACTTGGGAGTAAAATTAAGAAATGCCCCTAACACTCAAAGGGTGGGAACACTTCATTGCTACCAACAATTGGTGTTTGATAATTGTTAATTTTAAAACTGAGGCTGATAGATTTTTGTTATCCAAAAGTATTGAGACAGAGGACAGAAGTGGCACATGAAATATGTATCTCATTGAACAGCAGAATAGGTGTTAAGGTTAAAAATGACCTTTTCCTCTTCCTATCTTTGATTGAATAATGGTTTATGTGTAGATTTGGCCACTGTCAGTTTCATCTTTTTTCACAAAAGTTGGCAAGAGTTACACTTTTAATTAGCCATGATGTGGAAATGCCAATGTTGGACTGGGGTGGACAAAGTCAGAAGTCACACAACACCAGCTTATCATCCAACAAGTTTATTTGAAATCACATGCTTTCAGAGTACTGCTCTTTTGTCAGGTGAAGTCACTTTGTGATTTCAAACAAACCTGTTGGACTATAACGTGGTGTCATTGACTTCTGACTTTGGTTTAGCAGCAATGAGGTCAGATAGCAGTGTCATCGTTACCACAAAATCTGCCAAACCTTTTTTTTCAAGGCTGAAAATTAAAATTGAGATAATAACACAATTTGAAATGTTCAGACATCTCTATATGTTCTTTCCATGTACAATTTGAGTCAATACAGTACAACAGCAAATGTCTAACTTTAATTCATTATATCAAGCAGATCAGCCAAATCCTAATGAGCCAGTTGAACACAGAAGTGGAGTTGAGGAACATCAGCACCTTTGTGCCACCAGGCTTAATAATCACCATTTTCAATCCCATTGGAAACTATTACTGTTGTACTTACTAACTACAACGTGCACTGCAGCAATTCACTAAGTGCACTTTAATCTTATCTCCTATCCTCGTGGTCCCTACCCACGGGAATGATAAAAACAATATAAGAAATTGTGAAACAGCATCAACGCAAAATTCCCCTCCAAGTCACATATCACCCGTTTTAGGGTGTATATTTGCATCCTCTCATTGGGTCACAATTCTGGAATGCACTATTTAAAACATTTGTGAGGTACAGCCATCAAAATGGCTGTAGTCTTACACGGAAAGCCCACCACTATCTTCTCAGAGTTAGACGGCATAGGTCATTAAGGTGACTTTGCCAGACTTCACCATATCCTGAGAACAAGAAAGAAGCAATTTCCTGAAAAAAAAACTTCCTAATGGAAAATCATATAGTCATAGAAATAAGCAGCACAAAAGATCATTCAGCCCATAGTGTCAGTTCTGGCTCTTTGGTAAAGCCCTTCTATCAGTTCCACTTTTCTGCTTTTTTTACCTCTATAGCCCTGTGGATTTCTCTTCTAATAAGTACATGTCAAATTTCCATTTGAACATTACTAGTGAAACTACTGTACTTCTACCACTTCTTCACGTAATGAGTAACAATAATTGGACATGTTAAAAAAACAATTAAGCATACTGTGATTATTGATTATCGCTTTGTATTTTGTGATGTGAAGCTGTGTTATCAATACATCCATGAAATCTATGATATATCCTTACATTGATTTTTCCATGCTGAAGATTATCTGTCAGCTTATAACTAAAACATAGCAGTTCACAGTCATGAAACTTAAAAAACATATTTTGCTCCAAAGTTTCAAAAATGACAAGGTTATCGTTAAAGTAATATTTTAAGAAGTGTGTGTACCATATATAATTAAAATACTGCCCTGTGCTATTTTAAAAAGAACAGTGCATAGAAAAGTACATACCTATCTAAAGAAATACAGCACAGATGAAGAATAGATGCTGTAGTAAGCAGGACATCGAGTGAAGTCCGGACGAGACAAAATTTATCTCCATATATCCAGTTTTGCTGTATTAGTTCAATAGCTCCAAAAGGCATTACCATGACGGAAACAAGCAAATCAGCAAATGCCAAAGAGACAATAAAGTAATTGGTCTTGATTTTCCTATAATAAATCAGAATATTTTTTAAAAACTCATTAATAAAATCTCAGAAAAAATTGTAAAAATTGGTCCCAAGTAAAGAAATTGTATTCTTTTGAATTTTCATATAAACCAAAGTATAGAGATGGCAAATATCGTGACACTTAATACAATCACTCGATATATGATGTAACGTTTATCCCATGAAATAATCACAATGGAATTCCATGATATCATACAGCAGCCTTAAGACCAAGAGTAGAATCATATAACAATTGTAAGCATCCCAATAATGGGACTGAATTTGAGCAGGGTTTCCATCTGGAGTTGTGACTGCCAGATGACTAGCCATCCCAAGATGGACAGAAAATTAACACAGTTGAGTGCACAGCTAAATAGACAGCAGTGGCAGAGAAAATGTGTGTGGCATTCAGGTCAGACCCTGATCTTTATAGGAAATTGAGATATCACTTCTGTGAAGCCATTAGAAACACCTAGAGGCAATACCAGACTAAACTAAAAACCCAGAAAAAAGGATGAAGGGCTTATGCCTGAAATGTCGACTCTCTTGCTCCTCAGATGCTGCCTGACCTGTTGTGCTTTTCCAGCGCCACACTTTTCAACTAAGCCAGAAACCCAAAATAACCACACCGACTCCCGCTTTTGTGGCAAGGCCTATATGACATAATGGGCTGCAAAGCGAAGCAGAACAGAATAGCAGACAAAAATACATCCTTCCTTGATCTGCTCAATGCATTTTACATTTGTTTTGAACATAAGGTGAATGAAACGGTGTAACCTGCCCGACGATCTTGGATGCACCTCTTCCCTCAGTTACCGCTGCAGACATTAGTTTGGCCGTCTTGAGAGTGAACCCACAGAAAGCGACTGGACCAGATGGAGGTTCCGACAGCGTATTCAGATCCTATATACCAGTTGGCGGGATTACTTGCTGACATCTTTAACCTCTCTTTACTAGCAGCTGAAGCCCCCACCTGTTTCAAGAAGACCACCATCATCCCAATACCAAAGAAAACTCATGTAATGTGCCTTAACTACTATGGCCTGATGGCTCTGATCTCTGCAATCATGAAGTGCTTTGAGAGGTTAATCATCGTTCATTTCAATTCCAGCCTCCCATGCTTCCTTGATATCTTTCAATTTGCATATCATTGCAACAGGTCCATGGCAGATGCCATCCTCCTGGCCCTACACTCATCCCTGGAACATCTGGATAAGAAGGATACCTACGTTTAACTCCTACTCACTGACTGCAGCTCCACCTTCAACATCATAGATTTAACTAAAGGATTCTCCAAACTGCAAGACCTAAGCCTCTGCTTCGCCCTCTGCAACTGTATCCTCAACTCCCTGACCCACAGATCGCAATCAATAAGAATAGGCAAAAGCACCTCCTTCATGACAATCCTCTACATCAATGCCTTGCATAGTCAGCCCAATACTATACACCCTGTACACTCATGACTGTGTGGCCAAATTTTGTCCTAATCCATCTACAAGTTCACTGATGACACCACCATTTTAGGCCAGATCTCAAACAATGATAAGACAGAATACAGACCAAAAGACAGAATCCTTGGTGGTGTAAAGATAACAATCTCTCCCTCAACATCAGCAAAATGAAAGAGCTGGTCATTGACTTCAGGAAGCATGATGGAGGGCACACCCCAATCTACATCAATGGAGCTGGGGTGGAGATGGTTGAGAGCGTAAAATTCCTAGAAGTAATGATTACCAGCAATCTGTCCATGTTGAAGCAATGGTCAAGAAAGCAATGTCTTTAGTTCCTCAGAATGCTAAGGAAATGCAGCCTATCCAGGAAGACTCTTGCCAATTCTGAACACAATTGGCATGGTAATTGCTCAGCTCAGGACTGTAAGAAACTACCGAGTTATGAACACAGCACAGTCCATCACACAAGCCAGCATTCCATCCATTGGCTTCATCTATACTTCTCATTGCCTCAGAAAGGCAATCATTATAATCAAAGTTCCATCCCACCCCTGTTATAATCTCTTCCAACCTCCTAATTAGGGCAGAAGATTCAAAAGCCTAACTGCATGGATCAACAGGTTCAAGAACAGTTTCTTCCTTGCTGTTATTAGACTTCTGAATGGACCTCTGAAACTTTAAATTTAATGTTGACCTCACTCTTTGTGCACCTTCTCTGCAGTTGTAACATCGTATTTCTCGCTATGTTCTTTTACCCTTATGAACTTTGTATGGTATGATCTGCTTCTACTGCATGCAAAACAAAAGTTTTCACTGTACCTAAGTACATGTGACAATAATAAATCAAATCAAACCAAACAAAAGAAGTCACCAACTCCACAATCACCTATTCAGCACTACATTTAAATGGCACCCAATAGCACCTTCCTGCCTGCCTGAGAGGAAGAGTTTGAACTGTTATCAACCCCTCTTCACTTGTCACACTTGGATTCCTGGAGCTGCAAATCACTCTGTGGCACCCTCTCTCAGGTACCTTTCACCTTGGCTTCATCACCATCAAACTTCCCTCCATTACACTAGCCAACCTTCTGTGACCCTCATTCTCGACAAACTGTCTGTGTGAAGCATTGTAGTGACTCTACCTGTAGGCTCTTCACTCACCAGGCCTTGTTAGCCAAGGGAAAGAAAATCAAGAAACAGTTCAAAGGGCTAATAATCAGCCTGGGAACCCTTACACCCTCAGAGGGAAAATAATAGTTATGAAGATGCACTTAAAAAATGCCTGTCTGTTGCCCTAGAGCTGCTCACATCAGCTTCAAACTTACATCCCGGACCTACACCTCTCATCACTGTTGATATGCCATTATCCTTAATCATCCTTAACTGCCTTTCTTTACCTTTAACAATTCCAGCCTCATCATTAATCTGTTATCAATCGACCTTGGTCACCAGTTATCATGATTGAGTTGCTGTCAGTGAAATTGGATGTTCTTTCTCTTCCAGTTCCCTAACTTTGTCTCACATCATCCTTCATAGGGGTAACACAACTTGATCTCCCTCCCTTGGATGGTCATGCTCTAATCTCCCTGGTTAATCGCCATCCTCCCTTCTACAGACAGTCATGCCCTGACCTCCTTGAACTGCCACCACAACAGCATAAGCAACAGCTCAACCTTCACTCTCGTGGTTCTTAAACATTTTCCTTATATGTAAAGCAGTTTGTACTCACTCCAAATTAACGAGGAAGACTATCTTCCTGCTGTAAACCACCTTTAACCAACTGCAAATCTGAATGTACTCATTTCTTGTTTGTTTCCAATTTAATCACAAAAGTTATAATCTGAGAAGCTAACAAAGTGTTTGGAAAGCTATGTATGATATGCTGACTCATTTCGAATAGGTTCATATCCACCTTTAATTTGCCATCAATTTACTTCCCAAATTATACCCACCATCAGGAAGGTGGTCATTCACCTGCTGCAAAATTAATTGTCTCTGTCAGTCTTGAGTCCTTTTCCCTGTTTCCACACAAAATATCTCCTCTCGGGTTACTTCCACCTCGCAGTTTTCTCAATTTTCTAATTTTTATCCCTTTTGAATCTCTTCTTTTGGTCATAATCAGGAGTGAAAGCATTGACACATTACATATTTTTCTAATTATGGAAATAGAGTCTGAAACATTGATGAAGGACTCAATCACTTTTCTCACTAACCAAAAATGCACTCTCTTGTCAGTGTGGTTGACAGTATTATAGGAAAGAATGTTTCCCAAGAAGAAAGAAAATGATTTCTCCATCAGATGACTCACAGGCTCGTCAGCACTTTCCAGATGGCTTGCATTTCTTCATAACATAAGGGAAACAGTTGAAGACTATTACATCAGATGTATAATGGCATTGGAGGAGCGCAGTACATATATCATTTATTTATAAATTGTCATTCAAAGCCTTATTAATGACATGTGAGACTCCAAGTTTAATGCTGTAGTTACCTGGTAATATAATTTTTCACTCAGTAACACTGTTTATGTGATCACAAAAGTATTTAAAAACTTTAATTATATTTTCAGATTGTCCACAAGCTCAGTAGCATGCGCTAAATGGAATGTTCATCATAACATTACAGCATCCTATTCCTCCACAATTCACTAGCATGCATTTACGTTTTGTTTTTAAATCAGATGATTTTATCCAATAAGATAATTTGTGTTATATTTTCGCTCCCATTGTGCTATATTAAATGTAATGTGTATAAAGCTGAATTCACATTTGCTGCATTGCCAAATTTCATCCAGTGATTTTTTTCTCAAAGCTATTGTCGGACTAACATTTCTGTGCATTCAAATAGGCAATTTTTGTATATTTCTAACATGTAGAACTTGCTTTAGGTCCGTTTATGTCCTTTGTTGTTATTCTACTGTTATATTTGAAATAGAATTTTATACTTGTCTTCAGATTGTGCTATTTATTCTACCAGAATACTATTGACACTTTTGTTTAAATATTATTATATTAATTTTCTTTTTTACATTCTTGGAGTCCGTTTTCCCCAATCAAGAATATGTCCACTTTTTTGTTCGTTACAAGGGTTAGATATACACTCAAAGCCTAATCTGAAAACTAATCTTTCTTGCTGTGTAGTATGCTAATGTACACAGATTCTGCGCCTCAAAGCATTTATCTTAATTAAATGACTCATTAGTTATTTGAGAAATGTTGACGCAACATAGTTACAGGTGCAATAATTTCCTGTTTTATTTTACTATTGCTTGCAAAATTCTCTGAGACAGCAATTTTCAAAATTTGAAGTTTTTTTTGTTAGTGAATTATGAATTAGAAATAAAAACTGATACTTCGCTCGTCTTTGCTTTTCAAACAGAGCCTTACATTCAATTTGGTAAGACCCTGCGTTTTAGAAATCCATGACTTGGTTAAAAATAAAGCATTTCAGTAGTTATATATAAACCATTAAAATGTGTAAAGGGTTATAATTGTAGTAAGCAATGAAAAGTCACTTGGATGTCGTGCTGCACATTAACATATGGAACATTAACATATGGCATTAGATATGTTTACTCCTAGTCATTAGTTCCAGTATTTTAGTGAAATATGAGTACATTTTGTTACAAAATTGGAACATAAAGAGTTTGCAAGATAATATATTAAGGTAGAAAAACTTGTCTATAATACTGCTGACAATGGCATGTTCCTTAAAAAATCCAGAACACTTGTTGAAATACCCAGCATTGAAATACATGCAATTGTACAAATGTTTTGAACTTACACAATAAACAGCTATTAAATTCAGCAGAAAAACTAAAGATCATCCTTTTCAGTGAAAGGTAAGTTTCAACAGTAAAATAGTCTTAATTATTGATAAAGAACCTTGGTGGACAATTAACCTGTGGGGATTCCAATCTTCCAGCTTTTAATTATTATGGGGATACCTATATTTAAAAGCTATTTTCTTTCAGACTCTTATATCTCTTTCTCTTGACCCCATCTTCTTGATTTAGTCATAAATGTATGATCTGCCATTAAAAGAACTATTCTGACTTATATTTCCTGCATGAGGTATGTTTCTACTCAGAAATGATTCTTCAATCTGATTATGGGGTGAATACAATTACACTTTATTCACACAAGTCTCAGAATCCATGCAGAGAGTGCTGCAGCCAAGGTGGCTTTCTAATCATTGCATATTCCAGTGCAAAACTTCAGACAGGCTTTTAAGCAATCAGTGTCACAAAGGGCTGTTGTTGTTAATTTATTTCTGATAGTTCTGTTTGCAACTTTTTGAGTTGATTCTAGTTGATTCTATATAGACAGGGAATGAGCCTTTGTTTTCCATATCCCTAAAATGCATTGTGCAGCAATAACTTTATGGGTGGCACGGTGGCTAGCACTGTTGCCTCACCGCGCCAGAGACCCGGGTTCAATTCCCGCCTCAGGCGACTGACTGTTTGGAGTTTGCACATTCTCCCCGTGTCTGCGTGGGTTCTTCCGGGTGTTTCGGTTTCCTCCCACAGTCCAAAGATGTGCAGGTCAGGTGAATTGGCCATGCTAAATTGCCCGTAGTGTTAGGTAAGGGATAAATGTAGGGGCATGGGTGGGTTGCGGGTCGGTGTGGATTTGTTGGGCCGAAGGGGCTGTTTCCACGCTGTAATGTAATCTAATCTAAAACTTTAAGTGGATTCAGGGAATTATTGTCTGCAATAGAAGCTTGGGAGATTCCAGGACTCAGTACTACTTAAAAGCTTGATGAAGGGTTTTTGCCCGAAATGTCAATTTTCCTGCTCCTCGGATGCTGCCTGACCTGCTGTGCTTTTCCAGCACCACTCTGATCTAAACTCTGGTTTCCAGCATCCGCAGTCCTCACTTTTGACTACTTAAAGGCTGGCTAACAAAGTTTGAGGCTGAGGGAATAGGACAGTAAGAGTCAGCTTGGATGAGAAGAAAAGTGGCACAGGGCAGAAATCAGTCAGTTATGGTGAATGGTTATTTTTCTGGACAGCAGAAGATAGGCAGTTTCTTTGCTGAGGGGTTATTTCTGCGACTATAGCTTCTTGGACTCGTATGAGTGAGCTGAATTTAGGTATAGAGTGAATTTCAAATTTTGCCAGTGATACTTTAAGATGTAGCTGAGCAGTGAGAATGATACCAATCTACTACAGCAGGACACTGGCGAACAGAATAGATAGATAAATGGTCGATGGAATTTTATACATTGAATTATGAGATGATGCATTTTGAAAGAAGGGACAGAAAAAGGCAATATAGTTTTAATGGCACAGTTCTAAAAAGAGTACAAAGACAGGGGAATCTGGGGGTTCATGTGCAGAAGATTTTAAAGATGAGAAATGTTGAGAGAGTAATTAGCAAAGAATAAGAGATCTTAGGCTGCATTAATGGAGGTATTGAATACAAGCTCTTACATCCAGTTCTGGTCATCACCCTTTAAGAAGATGTTAGGATTCTTGAGAGGTACAGAGGAGATTACCAAAATGGTTTCAAGGTTGCGGGGTCAATTGCTACAAAATTTGGTTGTAAACTTGGCTTGCTGTCCTTGGGACAAAGGTGTTTGAGGGGAGATTTGTAGAAGTGTAGTAAAGAATAAGACCATAGGACATTAGGAATGTATGAACAGCCTATGGAAACTGTCCTGCCATTTGATATGATCGTGGCTGATCATCCACTTCAAAGCCTGTTTATCCTCACTATCTTCAAATCCATTTTTGTCATTGGTCTTTAGAAATCTACCAATCTCCACGTTAAACATACACAGTGGCTGAGCTTCCACAGCTCGCTGAAGTAGAAAATTCCAACGATTCCCAAATCTCTGAGTAAAAACAAATTCTCCTCATCTTAGTCCTTTACAGACTCCCCATTATTTGAAATTGTGCCTCCTGGTTCTAGACTATCCAACCAGGAGAAACATCTTACCTGTGTTTATGTTATCTATCCTTTTAAGTTTTTTTTTATTTCAACGAGATCACTTCTAATTCTTCGAAACTCTAGAGCATACTGGCATAATTTCCTACTCTCTCTTCACAGGGCGGTCTTACCATACCAGGAATAAGTCACTCCCTCAATGGTAATATACTCTCCCTAGGGTAAGGGGACCAAAACTGCACACCATTCTCCAGGATGATCTAATTAAAATTCGATACAACTGAAGCAAAGCTTTGCTACTCCTTTACTCAAATCCACTTGCGATAAAGGTTAACACACAATAGGCATCCTAATAGAACGCATTCTAGTCTTCAGTGAATTAATAACAAGGACGCCCTGAGCCCTTTCTACATCTACAGTCTTTAATTTCCTACCATTGAGAAGATGGGCTGCACATCTGATCTTCCTACCAAAGTGGATAGCTTCACTTTTTTCACATTACATTCCATCTGTGATGTATTTGCCTACTTACTAAAGCCTGTCCAAATCCTCTTGAAGCACACATTCTTGTCATCTGTGAACTTGGAAAATACTACATTTGGTTCCTCCACCTACTTCATTGATTTATGCTGTGAATAGCTGGGGCCCAAGTACTGATCCTTGGTGTACTCCGGCAGTCACAGCCTGACAATGTTAGAATGTCCTGTTTATTCCTTCTCTGTTTTATACCTTTTAGCTAATCCTTAATCTATGCTTGTACATTACCTTCTAAACAATGGGCTATAATTTTGCCAACTAACTTCTTGTGGGGACCCTTCTCAAAAATGTCATGAAAATCCAAGTATATTATGTCCAATGATTTCTCTTTATCAATTCTGTTAGAAACATCCTCAACAACTTCAATAGGTTAATCGAACATGACTTCTTATTCATAAACCCATGCTGACTATGCTCAATCCCATTGTTGTTATCCAAGTGCCTCATCATTTATATTCTAACATTTTCTCTACCAATAATGTAAGGCAAACAGGTTTGTAGTACCTGATTTCTCTTTCTTTTTCTTCTTAAATAGTGCGGTACCATTTGCTATTTCCAACCTACAGGAACCATTCCAGAATTATATAAGTTTGGAAGATATTCAGCAAAGTATCCATTATCGTTATGGATACCACTTTCAACATTCAATCATGGCAGGTTGAAACAAAATAAAGCGACTCCCAGTAGCTGATGGTGCAAGGGTCTGAGGAATATAAATTTAAGATATTGTGCAAAACGTGCATGGGAGGTGTGAAAAAGTGTAGCAACTTATTTTTTGTGTAGCAACTTATAATGACTTGGAGCCCATTGTCTACCAGGGTGTGGAAGCAGAGACAAGCAGGCAATTGTGGCTGAGTGGGTTGCTCTACAAAGAGACAGAATGGATATAATGAGCCAACAAACCTCCTTAGGTGCTGTTAAAATTCTTGGGGTGGAATTTAGTGTAATCCCCTATGGCAGACTCTACAGCAGGAGGGCATTTAATCCAATGGAAGGGTGACATATAATATCCACCAAACGGTTTTATGCTGCTAGTAATCCTGGCCTCAGGTGGATGCCACTCTGGTGGCATTGCCAAGCAATGAAGACTTTCCGGTGACCAATCGGCCCATCCTTGGCAGATGAGATTTCCATTCTAGTGGTGTTTGATTTCTGGGAAAGTCCGGGCTGCCCAGTTTAATGTTTGAATGGTGTTTAATTTGCTGGGCCTTTCTAAAAGTGGTGACGCAGGGTGCCTGCTGGCTCTCCGGGCACCATGCATTAGCCCTGTTATCTACATTACATTCTGTCCTAACATTCTATAATTCTATAATAAACCTGAAATTCCCAAACTAGGGAAGCTGTAGGTGACTGAAGATCTGGGTCAGAATGTGGGTTGGATCTTGATTTCACTAGTGTTCCCCTGTATTTCAGATGCGAATCAGGAAATTCTAGTCAAAGGACCAGGAGAACATTTACTTGCTGTCCTATATCACTGGGCATATTTCAGGAGTTCCAAGTTTTAGATTAGATTAGATTACTTACAGTGTGGAAACAAGCCCTTCGGCCCAACAAGTCCACACCGCCCCGCCGAAGCGCAACCCACCCATACCCCGACATGTATCCCTTACCTAACACTACAGGCAATTTTGCATGGCCAATTCACCTGACCTGCACATCTTCTTGGGAAATTGCAGCTTTTATGCCTTAAACGTTATTAGCCAAACTTGAGCTAGTAGGGATCCACTGAAGTACTATTGAGGTGAAGCAAATGTCTGATAACATCTCACCTCTGAGTGGTTACAACGTAAGAAACTCTAAACTAAAATTTTGGCCAATTCATTCCTCTTGAGGATTCCGTGCAATTTGGAAGTGAAGATTGTCTTGGGTCAAATTGATGAATATTCATGAAATCTTGTAAACACCATTTGTATGAAGTTTACGGTTTCCTGAAATCTTCAGTGTGGGTGGCTGGCTGGAGGTTCCATTTTGCTGGAACTTGCATTTTCTTCCATTTTAAATGAATGGAGTAGGACCAGCACTGCCAGTCTCTTGCAGAAATTATTTTTGAATGGCTGAAATTGCCCATGGGGAAAAAAATAGCCAATGCATTTTTCCATATGGAGACATTTCACAGCTCACAGAGATTCCTTGCCCTCCTGATGGATAGCAACTGCACGTATTTTTCAGAATGAGCTTGATGACAGCTTGACGCATATTGTAAATGCTTCAGTAAATATTGTTATGCTAATTCATATGTAGCACAGTCATTCATTTACTCAGAAAAGTGCAACAAATACTAAAATGACTTGCAGTGTCAGATTTCGATTTTGACTCACATTTTGATTGTTACATTGCCACTCACCGTAGCTGTCTGTCCTTGCATACAGCTACCATAACCAGTAGGTTTCCCAAAATAGTCATCATCATAATAGCTGAAAGAAATGTGATGAGAACTGTCTTCTGTAGTATAGAGAAACCAGGAATTTCATGTGGCTCACCATCACTTGTACTGAAAACAAAAGAGAAAGTAGATTTAATTAATTTCACTTACAAATCTTGACCAACATGTGTCATGCAATATAAAAAGGAACATAGACCATAACATTTTTGAAAATACTAGATGCAAGGTGATAGATAGCATAATGGAAGAGAATTGGATTGGTAACAAGTTTATTATTTAATCAATAGGACTGAGGGGTGACCTGATAGAGGTCTACAAAATTATGACAGACATGGATAGGGTGGATAGTCAAATATTTTGACTATCTACTACAGAAGGGCACAGGTTCAAGGTGAGAGGGGGAATGTTTAGGGGAAAAGTACGGGGAATATTTGTCACACAGAGTATGCTGGGTGTCTGGAATGCACTGCCAGAGGAGGTGGTGGAAGCAGGTATGATAGCAATATTAAAGGCGTATTTTGAGAGACACATGAATCGAAAATGAACAGAGGGATAGAAATCACGTATGCACAATATGTAGTAGGTTAAATAAGGATTAGGAATTGATACAGGCTTGGTGGGCAGAAGGGCCTGTTCCTTGTACTGTATTGTATTTTATTACCAATTGTCTGAAGTACAGGCAGAATTTGCCCATCATTATTACGTCAAAGTGCAGGCACTAATATGTCACCCTCAACCAGTGAGGGAACTTACTAGATCACCTGCCAACCAGCTCATTCAGAGCTGAGAGGCAAGCGAGGATGTGAATTAGAATCCCTATAGTGTGGAAACTGGCCCTTAGGCCCAACATGTCCTCACCAAATCCCTCCAAAGAGTAACCCACCTAGACCCATTCCCCTATCATATATTTACTTCTGACTAATGCACCCAACTTACACATCCTTGCACACTATGGGCAAAATACATGGTCAATTCACCTAACCCACACATCTTTGGATTGTGGGGAGGAAACAAGAGCACCCAGAGGAAACCCTCACAGATACGGGGAGAATGTGCAAACTCCACACAGACAGTCATCCGAGGCTGGAATCAAACCAAATCCCTGGTGCTATGAGGCAGCAGTGCTAGCCACTGAGCTATCGTGCCGCCCACGTGATTCTCGCCCCATCAGGTACCTTGACACTGGTGAACTGTGTCACCAGAAGCTGACAACTTTGGTCGAAGTCTACTTTCAAGATGATCCAGTGCTGAGAAGGTATGTTTTAAATCTTCTTATCATGTTGTCTGGGTCAAAGAGAGAGGAGGGAATCTGAGGCAGGACAGGGAGATAACTCCCACCTGGGAAACTATCTCTGTTTCTTGAATCTATAGAATCAAAGAATCTCTACAGTGTGGAAGCAGGCCACTCAGCCCATCAAGTGCACATTGACCCTCCAAAAAGCATTCCACCCAGGCCCACCCAACTACCTATCCCTGAAACCCCTATTTTCCATGGCTAATTTGTGGCCTATAGTCTTAAATGCTATGGCATGTGATGCAGTCATTTAAACAGGAGAAAGTGAGGACAGCAGTTGCTGAATCAGCGTTGAAAAGTGTAGCACTGGAAAAGCATAGCAGATCAGGCAGCAACCAAGGAGCAGAAGAATCGACATTTCGGGCATAAGTCCATCATCAGGAATGTTCATTTAAGTAGGTCCTTTATGTCTTGAGGGTTCCATCCTCTATCACCCTTTTAGGCACTGAGTTCGACGTACCTGCATTCCACTAGGTGATAATTTTTCCTCAAATCCCCTCTAAACATCCTGTTCCATATGTTAAAGCTGTGGTGCTGACACATTGACCCTCTACAGAGGGAAATGTTTCTCTTTATCTCCCCTGTCTATGCTCTCACTACTTTGCGCACCTCAATCAGATAACCCTTGGCCTTCTCAGCTCCAAAGAAAACAATCCCAACCGATCTAGTCTCTCTTTATAGCTGAATTATTCCAATCCAGGCAGTATCCTGGTCTTATGCATTGTCTCTAGTGCAATCATATCTTTCCTATGGTATGGTGAATTGAATTGCACATAGCGTTCCTTCTGCCATTTAACTAATGTTATATACAGCTCCATCATAGCCTCCTTACTGTTATCTTCAATGCTTTGATTCATAAAGACAAGCACCGCATATGCTTTCTTGACCATCAAATCTACTTGCCTTACTGCCTTAAAGGATCTGGGAATATAGACACCACAGCCACTCTGAATACCCATACCTCTTATGGTCCCATCCCTCAGTGGGTACTTCTTTGTTTTGTTCCAGGATTAAATTCTATTTGCCACTGTTCAGCCCATCTAATCAGCTTAATTATATTGTCCCATAGTCTAAAGCTTTCCTCTTTGCTATTTACCACACCATTAACTTTTGTGTCATCCATGAACACACAGCTCTTACATTAAGGTACACAACAAACAACAAGGGAGCTAGCACGAAACCCTGTAGTATGTCACGGGACACAGGCTTCCAGTCACGAAAACAACTTTTGACTATCAACCTCTATTTTGGATCCAATTTGCCATTTTTCCCTGGATCCCAGTGATTCTTAGCATCTTAGCCATTCTGCCAATACAGACCCATCACAAGCCTGACTGAAGCCCATGTAGACTACACTAACTGCAATACCCTCATCTACATACCCAGTCCCCTCATCAGAAAATTCAATTTAATATGTCAGACATGATCCCCTTATAAAGCCACGTTGACTGTCCTTGATTAATCTTAACCTCTCCAAATGGACAATTCTGTCCCTAGAATTTTTTCTCCCAATAGTTTCCTTACCATAGATGCTAGACTCACTGGTCTGTAGTTTCCTGATTTGAATAATGGTATCACATTAACTGTCCTTCAGCACCTCTCCTGTTGTCAGAGAGGATTAAAAATTAATGTTGGAGTTCTTTCAATCTCCTCCCTTGGCTTCCACATGATCTTGGGATATTTGTCATCTGGGGATTTATCCACTTTCAATTTGCTAGAATGACTAATATTTGCTCCCTCACAATGCTAATTAATTCAAGTATATCACAGATTCCTCCTTAATTTCTATACCTCTCTTGTCCTCCCCGACCATAGATACAGTACTCATTACAGATTGTCAGTTTTTATTACCTCCATAATATATTTCCAATGCACCATAGAGTCATGGAGACCCCAATGGTGAAACTGGATTCAATATGGCGGCAGCACATACTGGGTGTGAAATCAACATGTGCTGTCACTCATTATATTGGATCTTTTAGCTCTTGCATTATGCCTGTGGCAGAATTTCTAGGTTTTTTTTTTAACCAAGTGTTAACATGTACTTTGTTTGGTACTTCAAAAGTAATCACCACTGATTCCAGATTGTTCTTAGCAACTAATGGATGCACATTTTCAATTTTATCTCCATTCCTCTTAAAATCAATAAATGTGTCTGAACCCTCACCTTTTCAAAACAGACACAATTTTGTTATTTTATCTGTAATAAAGTATGCCTGTACACAATGTATTGGATGATCTCAATTTCACTGCTGTTTCTCTTTCTGTCCCACAACACAGCTCGTCTCATTACTTTTTAAACAGTTTACTAAAATCTAATAAAATATAAAACTCTCAAAGAGTTTTCCCTCTCATGTTGCCTTATTGTATTCTCTACTAAATGTTCAATTGTTGAGATGTATAGCCTACGTATGCTCTCTAATACTATTTCATTATCTTACATGTCTTCTTTTGAATGGGACTAAACTATTAAGGGGCATTTTAAACTGAGAAGTAAAATGATTTGTGTATGTTTGGAGGGGTGGTTTTAAGATCAACAAAAATGAGGGTGCATTGAGAAGCCAGCAGTTTGTGATCTCAGCATCCAATTTGGGCATGTCAGCTATTTTAATCTAACACAGATTATTATGTTAGGTGATGGGCAGGCATCTATAGCATCCTCAAAGAAGACCTCCTCACTCCTGAACATGGTATGAAAGTAGCCACTGCCCTTCAACATTTGTGTTCTCTGTTTTTCCAGGACCCTGTTGGAGATTATTCCAGGAAATTTCAGTCAGTGGCTAGAAATACACAGGACTGGCGATTGAAAGTTGTTTGTAATTGTGTGGCCAGAAATTGTATGGACATTTTATACAATGATACTTGTTAGAATGAAGGGTCATTAAGATTTCAGAGTTTCAAGGTTTCTGACTGGATTCAAACATATACAGGTGTCATTAACTGTAAACATAGCATTCCAGAAACCCTGCCCAAATTACCCAGCAATATTTGTGAACTGCAAAAACCTCCACTCCATCAATGTGCAACCACAGAAAATATATTTCTGGAAACTCAGCCAGATTCCATGACAGCTGCTGGGATATCTTTATCCAAGTTCCTTGATATCTTTGGACCTTCATGCATTACTGCTTTTCAGCAAGCAATATGTCTTTGATTCATTCTTATTCATTCATATGATGTGTGTGTTGCTGGCTAGGCCAGCATTTACTGCCCAGAGGGTGGTTAAGAGTCAGCCACATTCCTGTGGTTGGGTTTGGAGTCACATGTAGTCCACAGCAGTTATGAGTGGTAGTTTCCATCCCTAAAGGGCATTAGTAAACTAGATGGGATTTTCCTAACAATGGCCATTATCAGGCCCTTAATTTCAGTTTTTTTTCTGTTGGATTCAAATTGCATATTTGCCATTGAAAGATTTGAACTCAGGTCTCCAGAGTGAATCTGCATAAAGGGGTGCCTTGCCTTTCCAATGCCTCCAGCTGGCTTGGACCTTCTGATGTTTAGAATTGTATTCCGAAGGTGGATCCATGAGAATGATAGCCTCACCCTCACCTTTCTGTCTGAGCATTGCCCATCTCCCTATGTCAGGTTGGCACCCATCCTGACCTGCAGACTCACAGAATGGTCCAGTGGGCTCAGGAACTCACCCTCCATTCAACCAAAGGAGGTGACCTATCTTAGTCTCAGGATTAACAATGATAGTACCACTAGGCCATCACCTCCCAGCAGTAACTTAGCCACTAAAGCCCAATAGCACTCCAATAAATACTACACAATCACTATATGTGTGAATGAGCAAGCTATCAGCATTCTGATGATGTGCTTCAGGTGTTTAGACAGATCTTAAGCTAGCCTTCAGTACCTGAAACGAAGTGTGCTGAGAATGATTGCTGTGCTGCACAACAATATTCAATATTGAAGCTCAGAGTAACAGGAGAAACAAAGTGCAGAGCGCAGTTTATTCACTGACAATTCTGCAGAAGGGGAGGAGGAAGAACAAGATGAAGATGTTGCACCAGCAGCTGCTCACATTGGAAGAATCTTTCCTCAGAAAGATTGGTAGCTAGGCATCTAGGGCCCAGCATTGGCAGCGACTCACAAGCAGTCAATAAAATGCAATGAAGAAGAACACTGCCAGGTTCATCCCAGAATTAGAATGGCCTTCCATGATTGTAGAAGCTCTGTGAAGTTGGCTAATCACCAACTGACTGAGTGTGGGAAAAGATCTGCCACCCTGCCAACCCAAGATAGGTCCACAAAAGCAAAATTGGCCAATGGTACTAAAAAAAAACACCCAGAATGCCCAAGCAGGCTGACAAGCCAAACCAGACAGCCCACACAGAAAAGAGAAGACACTTCAAGCTCATTAACAATGTCAGAGCAACACAGCTATCCCAAAGCCCCGAGGGCAGTTTCACAACCCAGCAATACCAAAGCCACACAAAGAGCAGGTCAGATAGAAAGGCACCAGCAAGAGCACTGCTCCCAGAACAAGACAATGGAAGCACCTCACCACTTCAGAGGAGACATTAACACTTCTACCTGTGAAGAGGAATGGAACTATCGATATTGTCAGGATGTTGCATTGTGTGAAGGAACAGGACATTCATCCGATAACTGTTTTCCAATTAGCATCCTTGTAACTAGATTACTCCATTTCCAGATACATTGCATTCTCCTCATTTTTAATTAGCCTTATTGTACAAGATTATTATAAAAACTGGTCTCATCCTCAGCTCTGGGAAGACAATCCTCAATTGCCTGGGCAGACTGTGTGTACTGTTTCAGCTTAGTCAGTTTCTCTTCTGCGATATTGCCTATTAATAAACTGTTCATCAATTTCACTTCAAACTGTGCTTTGTGATCTCTAACTTATTGGGCAAATTTCTCTGACACTGAGGGAGGGTCATTTTCATAGCAGAAGGTGCCATGCCTCAAGTGAAGTAACTATATGGAGGAAAGGCCACAGCTACAGTCAAAGTGAATCTGCATAAAGGAGTGCCTTGCCTTTCCAATGCCTCTAGCAGCCTTGGGCCTTCTGATGTTTAGAATTGTATTCCGAAGGTGGATCCACGAGAATGATAGCCTCACCCTCACCTTTCTGTCTGAGCATTGCCCATCTCCCTATGTCAGGTTGGCACCCATCCTGATCTGCAGACTCACAGAATGGTCCAGTGGGCTCAGGAACCCACTCTCCAAACAACCATAGGAGGTCACCTTCTGGAAGAACACATTGAAATACATGCAGAGATTCTGCAAGGTTAGGCTGGGGAAATGAAACTCCCACATCATAAGATTCCAGCCAATGTCATCCTGGACGCAGTGAGACCACAACTGGTGCATGGTTCATGTCATTTACACACATGGGTTGATATGAGCACTATGTGGAAGGACCAATCTTCTTGCAGGCCCCTGACATCCATGTTCACAATGTTGCTGATACAAAGCAGTGCTGCAAAACAAGTCGGCCCTGGGTCTCTATCAATTTGTGTCTTCCCATTCATTATCAAACAAGTTTAAAGGTGGCTTTCTGTCAGCAAACAAGAATGGCTGAGAAAGCTAGCACAAAATAAGAACTTTTCTTGTCACTCTATGCATGAATGGAAACTTCCCAACACATTTTCTCCCAACCCGATTACTTCTGCTTGTACATTGTACAAACCTTGTAGCTTCAGTAGAAGGTGATGTAAGTCGTTAAGATCCTTGCTTTGAATTCTGCAAATCTCTTGGTTGATGATGTTGAAGGTTTGATCTGTCAGCAAGTGTGTGGGGGCAAACTTGACCACTGAGAAATGAGGCAAGAAATTGGCTACTGCTTCAATGTTTTTCGAAGGATAGTAATTGGCAAGATGTAAAAGCATTTTAAATATACTCTCAGTTCTTTGTCCCCCTTTCACTGTCATTCCTCCCACAGACCAACTATATTCAATGCTACCATTCTACTGGAGAAAGATTATCAGGGATAGGCAGGATTGTGAATACCGGATAACTAGGTCAATGACATGACATTATGCCACCCTCTCCTCTGAGAATTCCCTGTCCATGAGGTTTTTGTATGATCTTTTAGAATGGTGAGGTAGGCCTGACGGGGTCAAATAATCTACTCATTTTCATAATATGTATTTTTGTACAAAGTATTTGGAACTTTGGCATAGATCATTAGGGAGGTAATGATCTAGTTAGGTTGCTGGACTGTTAATCCAGTGACCCAGATAATGTTCTGGGGAACTTAGTTCAAATCTTGTCATGGCAGATTGTGGAATTTGAATTTAACTTTTTTTAAAAGTCTGGAATTAAAATCGAATGATGACCATGAATCCATTGGTGATTGTCAAAAATGTTCTTTCAGGAAGGAAACTGCCATCCTTACCTGGTCTGGCCTACATGTGATTCCAGGCCCACAGCAATGTAGCTGACTCTTAACTGCCCTCTGGGCAATAAATGTTGCCCAGTCGTCGATGCCCTTGTTCCATGAATGAATCAAAGAAGTCAGTCTGTCATTGTTTAAGGTATCTGTTTTGTACTTAACATTGCCACTTTGAGTGTGTGTGGCCATGAGGCATACATGGACTCACTTGATTGCTACATTTGATTTGCAAAGAAGTTGGCCACTCTATCCATAGAAGAACACATCAAGACAATGCCCAGTGACTTGAACTGAACACACAGCAAAATAAACTTAACAAACAGTGGCATCAGCCCACTCATACTTGCTATTGCTCCTATATTCTGCAATCATGGTCAAAGTGATTATAAGGTACATGGTACATTTTCTGCTTTTCTGCAATTAATGTCGCTTTCATTGCCACTGCCTCCTTTCCTGCTGCCCCCATATCCCCCAATACCCAGTAAGCACCTCAAAGGCACAGCATCTGTGTCCAGCTGAGCGCAGCTTGGAGAGATTTACAGCCCCCAGTGTGGACTTTACATCACCATCTGTTCTTCTTTAATTCTGAAGTGTGAGTCACCAGGTGAAAACTCAAATATCTATCGAACTGGCTCCACTAAATTACAAGTATCTGAGCTGATGAATGGTAAGTATGTGTGTGGTAAAGAGATAATTTCTGAAGAAATTAGTTTCTTTCCTAAACTTAAATTTATATTTTCATGCGATGTGGGGGCCCATGGCAAGGCCAGTGATGGTTGCTCATTCCTAACTGCGTTCAAAGTAAATGCCTTGTTCAGCCTTTTGAAGGGTAAGTATGTAAACTCACTGAGCTTGAAGATTTGTTTCCAGACGCTCTTAGATTAGATTACCTACAGTGTGGAAATAGGCCCTTTGGCCCAATAAGTCCACAGCAACCCTGCGAAGAGTAACTCACCCAGTCCCATTTCCCACTGACTAATGTGCCTAATATTACAGGCAATTTAGTATGGCCAGTTCACCTGACCTGCACATCTTTCGACTATAGGAGGAAACCACAGCACCCAGAGGAAACCCAAGAAGACACAAGGAGAATGTGCAAACTCTACACAGACAGTTGCCTGAGGCTGCAATTGAACCTGGGTCCCTAGCACTGTGAGGCAGCAGTGCTAACCACTGAGCCACCATGACACCCCAGCATACTAATTAACATTATCAGTGAGAGTCTCTGGTGAAGTGCTGGTGGTAAGTCCTGCCTCTTTATTTACAGATCTTGGTTTCTTAAGGTGGATGATGTCATTTCCGTTTTTTTTTAAGAGAAGGTAGATAGGGTCTAGATCAATGGGTTTATCAATGGAGTTCTGGTTAGAGTGCCTTGACTCTAAAAATTCTCGTGCGTGTCTTTGGTTTGCCTGTCCTAGGATACGTGTGTTGTCCCAGTCAAAGTGGTGTCCTTCTTTGTCTGTATATATGGAAACTAGTAATATTGGGTCGTGTCTTTTGGTGGCCAGTTGGTGTTCATGTATCCTGGTGGCAAGTTTCCTGCTGATTTGTCCAATTTTCTTTTACAGTTCTTGCATGGTATCTTGTAAATGATGTTAGGTTTGCTGGTGGTATCTGTTGGATCTTTTAGGTTCATTAGTCATTGTTTAAGTGTGTTGGTAGATTTGTGGGCTACCATGATGCTAAGGGGTCTGAGTAGTCTGGAAGTCATTTCTGACATGTCTTTGATGTAAGGTAATGTGGTTATAGCTTTTGATTGCGTTGTGTCTGCTTGTTTCATTACTCACCTTAAGAAACCAAGACCTATAAATAGAGAGGTGGAACATACCACCAGCACTTCACCAGAGACTTTCACTGATGATGTTACCTAGTATGGTGATGAAATGTCTGAAAACAAACCTTCAAGCTCACGAGCTAACTTGAATACTTATCATCAGCCTTAGCTACAAATCTTCTCAAAAATCGCTTTCAAAGTGTAGTTAACAACCAACCCTATTACTACAGATCTGGAATCACATGTGGGCCAGACCAGACAGCGAGGAGAAATTTCTTTCCTTAAAATTGTCATAAGCTGGAGTTTTTTCAGCATTCAATGATTATTTCATTTCAGTAGTCATCATAACTGATGCAAGCTTTTAATTTCAAATTTTATTAATCAAATTTAAACTCCACCAATTGCCATGTTTCTACAGCATTAACTTGGGCTATTGGATAACAGCCAGTGACATCACATTACGCCACCCTCTCCTCAGAGAATTCTGTGTCCATGAGATCTTTGCATGCAAGCAGGTCCTGGCACAGCGAAATTATAATTAGAAATGAGCTGGTAAGTGCTTTGCAACTCATCATTATGAACAATATCCTATTCCACTTGCCTCTGAATCAAGTCCAGATGATTAAATGTTATAGGACAAATGGATTGCTGATATTTAATTGCATCGCCAGAAGGCTGGGAGATTTCCATCTCCCAATCACTGATTGTAGGAGATGAAAAAATGACCACTTGTCTCCAGCTTTCCCTCCTTTTGAGTTTTTACTTGTGAGGTCTCATGTTTTATTCTCTCTGTGTTCAATAAAGGAAAGATCAGACCTGTAAGAACATGTGTTCATCCAGTGCATGCAGCATACCTGGGGAGGGTGACTCTAATGAAAGGAATTAAAATTGCTTAAGGATCCAGGTGAGCAGTAGCAGTCGATGGATGGATAGGGACATGAGAAAGAGAAGGGTGAGTGTGCTTGGAAAGTAAATGCCTTGAGGAGCGAATCCAAGTTGGTTTGACATTGCACAGTTATTGAATGGAATGAATTTGCTTGACCTTGTTAGTTTATAAGGCAGTGCCTACACTGAATCCCAGCATACAGAACATAGCTAAATTAAACTAATCCCTTCTGCCTGCTCTTTATATATATGCCTCCATTTCTCGCATATTCATGTGCTTATCTAAAGGCCCTTAAACATCCCTATTACATTTGCCTCCACCACCACCCCGGCAGCACGTTCCAGACACCTATCACTCTCTGTGTAAAAAAGCTTGCCCCTCACATCTCTTTTGAACTTTCCCCCTCTCACCTTAAATGCATGCCACCTTATATTAGAAATTTCAACTCTGGAAAAAAAGGATTCTGACTGTCAGCCCTAGCTATTGCATCTCATAATTTTAAAGCCTTCTATCAAGGCTCTCCTTAGCCTCCACCCACTCCAGAGAAAACAACCCTAGATTTTCTAGTCTCTTGTTATACTGTAATGCTGTATTGCTCTTGCTGTTGACCTGCTGCATCACCTCCTCCCATGCTTTCCTGAAACATTAGGCTTTTTCCTTCAAGCCCTGGAGAAGATTGCCTTCACCCTAGATTAAAACAACAACTACAGTGCAATAGTGCTTCAATACAGTGCAATCTGTTGGAGATGTCCTGAGACAGAGGCTATAGAAATGCAATTGTATCTTTTTGTTTTTCCCAGCTTTTCATTGACCATAGTAAAGCATCAAAAGAAGCTCAGTGAGATACATTTCAGAGAATTAATGCCCTGAATCCATTGCCACTGCTTGTCTTCTATTGCATCAAGCCCAAACTCCATCTGTTTTATTGGCTCTTTAATTGTGTAGTTGAGATTATGTCCTACTCATCCTCACTCCCACGATACTGACACCAAATCCGGATAAAAATGATAATGAGCCTGCTGTAAGAAAATGTTGCTGACAGATGCACTGAACTTACTTTCAGGTTCCCCGTATGGTTTTAGACACCTCTTTCCCAATTAACCTCTCACTTAATATTGAGGTTATACATGGAAAAATGACTAGTACGGACAGAAGAGAAGAAGATCATGAAAGTTTGTTACCGGTATATCCTTCTGATAGAGTGACCACTGTTTCCGTGGATACACCCAATCAGTGAAACTGGTAACCATGGAAACTACAGCTAAGCCATCAAAATATCTGGAATCAGTACTATTAGTGCACAGTTAGGCCTGCTTGTCGATTGAATATTTTAGAAAGTAACCAACCCTATAATGGCTGATTAGCTCAATCAAATATTTGAGAATGTAAAAGCATCAACATGTAATTTGGATTCCGTGTCAGGTATGTGTTTGCAACATATAAATGTTGACCATAAAGTATGATGGAATGCGATTTTATTCTGTGCGGTCCAAATCGACAGATTCACTGGTTTGACTTTGAATTTTCAATTAATGGCTCAAAACTTCTGTTGTCACGGTTATCAAAATTGGAACTTGGGTTGGAAGATGCACATCAGGATCCCACAACCGTCATAATTAAGCATCAAAACTTACCCCTCCTAATCACCACCACAAATCCCAATTTGACTGTCCCAACTGCCTTACAAAATCCCAAAACCCAGACCTCACTATCTCGTCCAACACCACCAGCCCCCTGACCTGACCATCTCATTCACCCACTTCCCTACCTGCTCACCTCTCCATTCTCCACTCACTCACCCATTCATCCCCCATTCACTTTCCCATTCATTCACAAACCCACTCACTTACATACTCACTTACCCATTCATTTACAGAATCACCCACACATGCACTTACCCCCAGCCATTAGCTCACCCATACACTCAATATTCATTAACCCACTCAGCCACTCAAACATCCACTCATCCACTCAAATACACCTTCAATCACTCACTCACTCACTCAGCCCAACATCCATTCACTCACTCATCCTCTTCCTCATCTACATTCTCACTCACTCAACTACCCTCTCCCTCCATCACTCACTCATTCACACTCTCTCCCACTCATTCTGTCATGCTCACTCCATCAGCTACCTACTCATCCAAGCACTAACTCACGTACTCAGCCACTCGCTCAACATCCCAAACACTCATTCCCTCATTAACTCACCAACTCACTCACTTACTTACCAACTTGCATAACACCTAACCATCACTCATTCATTCATTTGCTAAACCCTTCTCAGACACACTCATCCATTCCAGCCTATCACCCACTCCCAAATTCACCCTCTTCATCTCTCACATACTCACCTATTTACTCCTTCAGTCATTTACTTACTCAGGTCATCACCCAGACCCACATTCACTCTCTCCTTTATTCACACGCCCACTCACTCACCTATTCCATTCAATCCCTCTCTCTCTTACTCTGTCATCAACTCACTCACCCATTCACCAACTCAAACTTTCCTCAGCCAACTCCTCAATTATTCACTCATTTACCCACTCACCCACCTACTCACAGACTCACTCCACATCTTGCCTAACAAAACATCTAACTACTTTCTCACTCAACCACCCATGCACTCATCCACATACTTACTTATCCAACCCCATCTCAAATCAGGCAACCAATCACTCACTGACCCCCTCAGCCAGCCCCCAATTTATCCACTCACTCAATTATCCATTGGACGGCTTTAGAATGTGCAATTTAGAAACTTGCATCAAGTTTCAATTCTAGTTTTTTAATGACATAGTTGTTAAACTTAGCCCTACCTTTATATTGAGTTAGGAGTCATGCAGCCATTTCTTCTCATATAGTGACATATTTCTATGGGACTTTGGTTCCTGGAAGCTATATGCTTAGGTCTCATCAGCCTCCAATCAGTGGCAGGAATCTGTTACTGTGGATCTGAAGGATGGGTCTACAACAGTTCAATGATTGGAAGGTGAACTAGGAGAGCATTCCAGTTAAGAAAAATTGTGAGTAAAAAAACAGGCGAGTCCTAAATTCCCCTGTGAGGCCAATAAAACCAGCAAAAACGAAGCAGCCCATCAGAAAAATTAAAACAAAGATAATCCACTTAGCGATTGGGCCCTCTTTCAGCCTCTACCCCATCTCCCTGTCCAGTTTATTTATTCAGTTCAAATTGTTTTCCAGTGTCTGTTTCTCATCTGTTCAAGAGACCAAGTTATGATCAGGAGAGGTGGGTAGACAATAGGATGGATATATGCCCCATTGGCCACTCAAACAGCCTGGAATTTAGGAACATTGATTTTTACTCACTACTTTTCTTAACTGGGACACTGTCCTAAATCACTTGCCTGCCCTCTTTCTACCAGGCAGATAGAATTAACATTGGCTTAGTCTACAAACTAAGAATAACTTAATAAAGACACTTTATATTTATTATTGCGTGAAAGATTTAGGTTTTGAAGGATTGTGGAAATAGGAATTTATTTCAGGTTTTGAGGACATGCTGGAGTGATTTTTATTTGCAAAGCATTGAAAATTCACTGTGAACATTGCAGATTTGTGCTGTACAGGTTTCCCTCGAAATTATATTGCTGGCGATAACTGCTTGATGTTTTTGAACAGTAACTGGCTTGTAGATGTGCTTGTTATATTTGGTTTCAGATAGAGGAAAGCCTACTAAAGGTGAACTCAGGAAGCCTGATAAGAACAAACTAAGTCAGAGGAAAGTTTGCTGTGAACGAGCTGCCAACCTGATCCGTCCCATTTCTGAGAAGAAGCCCCTGTAGATTAGTTTACGATGAAACACATTTGTTCTCTTTAAAAATGTTTGAAAGAACATCACAAGATGATTTTGTCTGAATATCTGTGTTTATAAGACTTCAGTTCCAACTGTATGTGCCCAGTAACTTGACCGCAAAGGCCAGAGCATCACAGAAACAGAATGTGGAACATGCTACATTCTTTTGCTTTCAAGAATAAAGCATTGGTCAAAATGTTTTTCTTCAGAAAGCCAATCTCTGCAGAGAAATCTGTTCTTTGTTTCTCTTTTCCTCTAGAATGTGTATCTTTGTGTAATTAGGATATTTATAGTTATATATATATATATTACTGACTGTATATGTTAACAAATTATTACATTTTGTTTTGATAATAGATCCATAATTGTGTTCATTAAGAAACCTCATTGATAGATCTTTCTGTTGAAAATTTAGTTTTGATAAGATATTCAGTTGGTCATTTTAGTAACTGAAAAAAGTATTTTTATTTTAGTTTACAAACTGTGGGATTTGAGCAAGCGTCCAGCCTCTGTTGTAACAGTATTAATAATTACAAATTATTAGATTATATCATTCATATAAATTGTGATTCTATGAAAACATGCATAAAACAATCACCCATGGGTGATTAATTGATTTGATGTTCATGAGTTACATACACAGATTTGCAATTACTACCCTGTGTTTAACACCACAATGATTTGCTAAAGACTTCACAAATTGGGAAAGTTTCTCCATGGCATTACTTCCATACCTCTCATTTACATCAGCTTCATCCATCACAAGGAGTCAACATGTAAATATCTGACCTTAGTGCCCATACAGAATAACTTGTCCTACAAGTAATACAAAGACAGAAAATTAAAAATTTGCTGATTTTGAATACATCATTCATAGAATCATAGAATCCCTACAGTGTGGAAACAGGTCATTCGGCCCAACACTGACTCCAAAGATTAATCCACCCAGACCCATTCCCCAACTCTATTACTCCACATTTCCCCTGACTAATTGCACCTCACCTTCATAAGTTTGAACACAATGGGCAATTTAGCGTGGCCAATTCACCTAATCTGCACATCTTTTGTTTTTATATTTTTCCCTTCATTAAATGAAGCCTTAGTTGAGTTAAATCTTGTTTCATCATATCTTAGAGATATCTTAAAGTGCTTCACATGCAGAATGAAGTGTTAGGCACATGGTTTTCACAGCTGGTGTTTTGTATTGAATTTTTATCTGTCAAAACAAATAAATGACATTAAAACATCTGGTATATAACTGAACCTATTATCTTCAGCATTAACATTTTTCACCACTTGCTGTTCAGTTTTATGGCAGAGATAAGTGGGACATTTAGACTCCACATTGAATGAAGGCTCAATTAGCAAAAGTTTTGAGAGCTGACTGCATACAAATGCAAAAAGGGGTTCTATGCCAGTATTGATCGATTATTCAAGATCGGGGACTTGTTTTCTATCTGCACTTTAACGATTTGCAAAATCATGCTGTAATATAAATCAAGAGTAAAATGTCTTATGCTTTTCCAATTGCAGAGCCATTTCAGTCAACCTCAATCATTTGTGGGGGTGGATTTTCCCAGATATATCTCTTGCTTCTTGTAAGAGTAACTTCTTGAAACTTTGGGAAACAGCTACAATAAGAAACTGAACATGGGGCACAAGTAAAACAGTCACTAGAACGCTCAGGACAAAATCACAGGTAAGTGAGAAACACATGTAAATCAGTCTCAAGAAGGTAAAAGAAGCATGCTTTACCATAATTTGATGATGGACTGGGAAAACATTAAATGATCAAGCTGATTCTCATTGAAGCATTTTTCAGGCAGGCAGTGGCCTGCACGTATACACTGGCTACCTAAAAGAATTAGGGGACCAGTTGATTTTGTACTTGCAAACTCATTAGAATACAACTAGAAAATTGGAAGCTTGATAAACACTCCATAATCATCAGCTTGATGATCGAGTTGTAGAAATTTGAGTAGAAGGCCAAATATGAAGGGTCTGCAGCATCTGACAGTGGGATAGTGTTGGGTCATTTTTTTACCAAGTAACTATAAAATTATAGAAAAACTTGAAAATAAAACAAACTGAAAGGCTTTGTATGAAGCATCCAGAATAAGGTAGACGAACTGATAGCAAAAATCAAGATAAATGAATATAACATTTTAGCCGTTACAGGACCATGATTACAAGGAAATCAAAACTGGGGCCTTAACATTCAGGGATACTTGACCTCTCTGAGAAGCAGGAGGGATAGAAAAAATGTTGGGTTGCACTGTTAATAAGGGATGAAATGAAGACAGTTGTGAGAGATGATCTAGGCTTTGATGATGTAGGCAGAGGCAAAAAAAAACAAGGAAAAGAAGACATTGGTAGAGATAGGACCTCCAAACAGTAGCCATTCTGTGGGAAAGGCCATAAATGAACAAATAATAGGTGCATGTAAAAAGAATAGAGCAATAATAATGGATGACTTTAATTTTCATGTTGATTGGTTTAAGCAAATTGGAAAGGGTAACTATGACGATCAATATATTATGGATAGTTTCCAAAATAAATACATCATGGAGCCAACCAAGGAGCAAGCTATCTTGATTTGGCAATGGGTAAGGAGGCAAGTTTATTAAATGACTTCTGAGTAAAAGATACCCAAGAGAGTAGTGATCGTAATATGATATTTAGTTTGAGAATGAGAAACCTGGGGCAGAAACAACCGTGATTAATTTAAATAAAGGGAATTACAATGAAATGAGAATACAATTAGCTAAAGTGAACTGGGTGGATAAATTTGCAGGAATGACAACAGGCAAACAGTAGCAGACATTTAAAAGGGTAATTCATGTCTCTCAGCAAAATTATACCCAGTAAGGAGGAAAGATTCTAAGAGGGGGATAGACCAATCATGATTACCCAAGGAAGCTAAGGACAGTATTAAGCTGAAAGCAAAAGTACATACAGAGGTCAAAGTCAGCGATAACCCAAAAGCTGGGCTAAATTCAGATTTACGGAGAAAGGACAGTAAAGTGAATGTGTGGAATGTTGGATTAGCCATGACCCTACTGAATGGCGGAGCAGCTTGAAGGGCCAAATGGCCTACTCCTGTTCCTATTTGTTACTGTCTTATGGTAAGAGCAGTACTGGGACTGGCATCATTTTGGAGCAATAGGCAACATACTTTGAAATACATCGGCAAGTACATTCAATTTAGAAATTGCTAATACCTAAAACTTACAAGGAATTGTCAGAAAACTACCATCCAAAACTCGACTCATCTTTTTCTGACTGAAGCTGAAGACGTCTTTAATTTTCACTGGAACTGATTGCTTCCACATTGGCACCAATCATGGTATGTTATGGATGGGTGTAGGTATTAACAGTAGTCAGATGGAATGGACAAGTAAATGAAGTCTTAACGTTGTCACCTAATTCCAACTTGCAGTCGTATAATGCTCTAGGAAGGATCACAGGAAGAGAAATAACATTCAGCTCCTCAAGCCTGCTTTGCAAATCATTACATAATGAACATTTTGTATCTTAAATTAATCTATCTCCTTCAGTAACCCTTATCGTCCTTGCTTAATAAAACTGCATTCATTTCAGTTTTTAAATTGCTAATTAACATAATTTCAGTCGTATTTTGGTTAGAGAGATTTCAGAGTTTTAATAATCTTCTCGCAGGTACTGCGAGGTCTCACCATAGTCAGGATCAATGACAAAACAACATTAAATCACATCTTAGCAGCCACAGAATTCTACATTCATCAAACAAAGCAAAATTCTGATGTCACTACAATTCTATTTTTAAATGCAAACAGGACAACAGTGACAAGAGAATTTCCCTCCCATTTACTTAAGATGATGTGTATGGAATACTCATAATGTACCAAATAAAAAGAGAGCTGGAAATATTCAGCAGATCTGACAATATCTGTGCAGAGAGACACAGACTTTTGTTCAGTTTTGATGGAAGTTATTAACTGAAACATGTTTCTCTCTCCACGAATGTTACCAAACGTGTTGAATAATTCCAGTATTTTCTGTTTTTCTTTCAGATTATCAGCATTTGCTAAATTTTGTTTAGGATATAACATGGTATAGTTCTAATAATGGAGCTGACAGGAATTATTCCAATAAGTCATTCTAGCTTTATCCGTTGCCTCATGATCCTTTCTCTTTAATGTGGAGCCCAAAACTGCACACTACAATGAGTTTTATCAAGATTTACATGGGTTTAACGTGACATCTTGATATAGAAATTTGTTCTAGGTGGATATGCAAATTGGTTAATATTACGTTGCCTATCCATTGTATGCTCTTTGAAATTTACTTCCTTTGATTGCAATGGAGTTGAATATCTTGTACTACATATGGTTGATCTGACGCAAAAAGTGTGGCGGTGGAAAAGCATGCTGATCTAGCAGCATCCGAGGAGTAGGAGAGTCGATGTTTCAAACATAAGCTTTTCATCACTTGATCTGATAACCCATTTAGAACCATTTGTACTAGATGCATTTTTACCTCTTAACTATAACAATTTGTACTTCCCATTAACAAATCTTACTTTAGTTTTCTTCATGACCTTATCTACTTGAGGTACAGTTTAATGTTGGCGTCAATTACCTCAGATGACTTGAATGTGGTAAAGAATGATGTCAATAGTGTCGGTACAATCACCATACAGTCTGTGAGTAGTTCATAGAAGGCTACCACTTTGCCTTCTCTAATGTTTAATGCAGATTGGTGTGTCTTGAAACTACTTCCAAATGCCTGAGGTTATTAGTAGACTGTGGTTCTTGCCTCACCAGTTTAACCTGCAAAACTAACCACCTTTACTCTTCTACTAAATCTACACCATTTCATCTTCTTTACTTTATCAGAATGACCAATTTCTTGAAATTCCAATGCACTCTGTCCACTTCATAACCTCCATCCATCATGCCTGATATTATCTTAATCAATTTTACTAGGTTAATCGAGTATAATCATCCTTCTGAAAACTGTTATGGATATTTTTAATTACATTCACCTAGATATTTTCTTTTGGGTTTACATTTGCTCCAACAAAGAAACCTATCATCTGAATAATTTGTAACAACTACTGGGATAAAAAAAAAATACATTTCAATTTAATTGGAAAAGTAAAGCTACTAAATAGTCTTTAAGTACTACAAATGTTTTCTGTCATCTTTACATTGCAGTTGAGAAATTAATGTAGCATCTTTAATGTGGGTGTAATTATGACTGACCATTATTGCACTGTGTCTGAAGAACAGTGAGGAGACTGGTCACCATTATAGCAACTGCAAGGACATAACTGGACAGCAAAAAAATGCTAATACTTTGTAGAATTCAACATTTCAAGTTATGATTTATACCCCATCTGCATGAATCAATATTTTATCAATATTATCTGATTTGTTGCTAATCACACTTACTTGAAGTTTGATTTTTTTTCTATTTTTGCATTATGTCACTACAGTTGAAGGTTTGGATTTAGGATAATAGGTAAAATACTAGTCTATTGAAGATTTTCTCCAAACTATATGATCTAGATAACATTGAACAAGGTATTCTATATATAGGGTCAGATCTGCTCCCAGTGAATCAGTGGGTAAATACACAATCTGGACTGGCAAAGAATCATGCCAAATAAAACATTTCCATGATCCTGAGTGAACTGAACATAACATGATGTCAGCAAAGCTCCTAGAATTGGTCCAAGAATTGTTGATGAGGGAAAGGTAAACATAACAACCAATCCTGATCAACAGTCAGCAACCACTGCTGGTAGTCCATATTTGTGGATGATGTTTAAGGACACAGTTGGACCTGAATACATCAGGTATTGTAATGATGATGGATTAGAACTCCACATTATTTATAGACATTTCTTATTTTTAGTTCCAAAATGTATTGTTTTTAAAAAGGATTGCTACCAAAACAAAACTGCAGTAACTGTCTAGAAATGTTCAATGTGAATGTCATAGAAAGACACACATGTAAATTGTCATGAAAATATCAAACAGGGAGAGACTTAACAAGATAAAACAAGGAGTGAGGTGGGGGTGGGGGATTGCTGACAAACTTTCCCTCCCTTGGCAAAAAACTATCTCTTGAAAATATGTCTGTTTTATCTTCCAAACACACAAAAGGATGGAGTTAAAAAGTGGGTTGTAACTTTACTGGAGTGGACTCGTGGGACTGAATACTTTGCACATACGCCATCCTGGCTTCCAGTTGTAGTGTGCGTGAAGGTCACAGTCAGGAACTATCCCCTAGTTATTCATGTTTTGCATTTAAAAGAATACCCATGCTCACTCTGAGTGCTGCAAGCCAGTTTGAAAAAAAAGGGCAAAGGAACTTCATTCAATTTACACTGAAAACAACTCTCAAAAAAATCTCTGTTCCACCACGATCATCAATCTATGGGTAACATCTCCTGCAATGGCCACAACGTTCAACAATCCACTCTTCACAAACAACTTAGAAATTGGTTCTTTATTCATATACTTTCATCTTTTCGGACTGACTTATTTCTAATCTGAGTCAATGTGTGTTCACTACCAATTTTTCTCTTGTTTTGTAGTAAATTCATTAGTTTTGTTAATTCACAGAAGCCTGGTTAAATTGGCTGCTTTTAAAACACAAGTTTATATAGGTTTGGGCGAAAGATATCCACAAAAAAAAGCATTCTCTTTTAAATTAGCTTTGTTTCAAGCATTCAAGTGGATGAGTGAATGAAGAAGCTTTAGCAGTTTGTGGTATCCCATCTGGGATCAGAATGAAGTGAGGAACCCCATAGGGGGTCTGATCATTACAGCCAAAAGAACTGCATACTCCAGCCTAAGGTTTGATCATTAATCCCATTATTCCCTTTGAAGCATTTATTACACTGATTCTTAGTTTTAAACACTGAGAGTAATACAGCAGAACTCTCGTAAAATTTAGTTTTTACCTCTATTCTCCTAACACGACTTTTTGTGAATTACAGTATTTTGTTTAGTGTCCCTAGTTTTACATGTGTTTTTGATGCAGATAATTTTGTATAATAGGCAATCCTGATTCTTCTATTTGACAAGTGTAAATTGTATAGCAGAACTTATATATCAACTCGACTTTCCCTCATTATTCCCCAATTTCTTTTGTGTCCAAAAGCCTTGAGTATACTCAGTGACTGAACATACATGGTTGCCTATGGTAGTGATTTCTAAAGATTCACAGCTCTCAGTGACAAAATTTCTAGCTCACTTCTAAATGTGTGACTCCTGAATCTGAGATTATTCCCTTTAGCTTGATACTGTCCAGCCAGGGGATGGTGAAATAATTCCACAGATGCAGGTATCCTGTAACCAAGTCACCATTCATTTACATGTGAACAGTCTTTGACTTTAGTACTGCCTCATTTAGAGTCAATGAATGTCACCAAGTGTCAATACCTCTGATACTCACCCTTTTTATCTGACAGCCAGGCTTCATGATTGGACCAGATTAACAGCCCCAATCAGGGAACTCATATTATATGCAGTCCACCTGGCTGATCTCATTACCATCACTACAGGGGAGAATTATGCAAATCTCGGCAATTACGCTGTCAAGAATTTTTTCATGAATTGCCCACTTCTGAGAATTCAATAAATGCAATGATGTTATTTTTTGTTCTTTGAAATTTTAGAGATAAAGAACAAGGAAGGGGATCTATTTGGTCAGACAGGACGGTATGGGGTAAAGATTTCACCATCTACTTCCTTCCCTCTGATTAGGATCATAGAATCCTTACAATGCAGAAAGAGGCCATTTGGTCCACTGAGTCTGCACCGATCCTTTGAAGAGCATCCCACCTCCCCAACTCTATCCTCATAACCCTGCATTTAGCATAACTAATCCACTTAATTTGCACATTCCCGGACACTACAGACAATTTAGCATAGTTCATCTACCTATCCTGCACATCTTTGGATTGTGAGAGGAAACTGGACCACCCAATGGAAACCCACACCAACGCGGGAAGAACGTGCAGATTTCACACAGATAGACACCCAAGGCTGTAATCACCTCTGGCTCCCTGCCGCTGACCCCTGAGCCATTGTGCTGCCCTTAAATTTGTGTCATATAAGAACATAAGAAATAGGAGAAACAGTAGGACATTTGGGCCCTCAAGTCTGAACTGCCATTCTCTCAGAACATGGTTGATCTGCACCAGGTCCCAATTCCTCTTTTGTGCCACCTCCTCATAACCTTCAATGCTTCAATATTTAAATATCTATTTCCCTCCTCTTTAAATACTTTCAGTGATCTGACATCCACAGCTAAACAAAAAACAAAAGAACAGGGGATGATGGAAATCAAAAACAACATCAGAAATTGCAGGAAAAGCTCAGTAGGTTTTGCAACATCTGTTTCAGGTCCAGTGGCCCTTCTTCAGAAACATTAACTCTGATTTTTCTCCGCACAAGCTGCCAGACCTGCTGAGTTTTTCCAGCAATTTCTCTGCTTGTTTTTGACATTCACAGCTCTTTAGGTAAAGAATTCCAGACAATCATTCCTTTCTGGGAGAAGAAATTTCTTTGCATCTCAGTTCTAAATGAATATTGCTTTATTCTTTAAATATGTCCCCTTGTTCAAGATTTCTTGAAGTGGAAACATTTCTCAACCTCTGCCTGTGAATCTTATATGTTTCAATCAGATCAACCAACATTTCTCAAATTTTAATTAATAAAGGCTTTGCCTATTTAGCTGTTCTTGATAAGTCAACCCTTTCATTCTAGCAATCAAACTACTGAATCTTTTTAAACTGCCACCAATGTCAATATATCCTTTCTAAAATATAGGGACCAAAACTGCACCCAGTACTCCAGGTGCAGCCTCACCAAAACCCTGTACAGTTGTAACATGACTACTCTATTTTTAAAATCCAGCCCCCTAATAATGAAAGCCATTTCATAGATTCACAAAGTCATAGAGGTGTATAGCATGGAAACAGACCCTTCGGTCCAATTTTTCCATGCCAACCAGATATCCTAAAGCAATCTAGTCCCATTTGACAGCATTTGACCCATATTTCTCTAAAACACTATCATAATTGTACCAGCCTCTACCCCTCTTCTGGCAGTTTATTCCATACATGGACCACCTTCTGTGTGAAAAGGTTGCCCCTTAGCTCCCTTTTAGACCTTTCCCTCTCACTTTAAACATATGCCCTCTAATTTTGGACGCCAATACCCTGGAGAAACAAACATGGCTATTCACCCTATTCATGTCCCTCATAACTTTACAAACCTCTATAAGGTCACGCCTCAGCCTCTGATGCTCCAGAGAAAACACCCACAGCCTATTTGGCCTCTCCCCATTGCTTAAGCCCTCCAAACCTGGCCTCATCCTTACAAATATTTTCAGAACACTTTCAAGTTTCACAACATCTTTCCCCTAGTTGAGAGACCAGAATTGAATTCAATATTCCATAAGTGGCCTGATCAGTGTCAAGTACAGCCATAACATGACCTCTCAACTCCTATACTCAATGCACTGACCAATAAAGATGAGCTGTTCCAGCCTGTCTACCTACTACTCCACTTTCAAGGAACAGTGAACCTTTTTATCTTCTTAATTATTTTTTGCGCTTGCATGCTAACTTTTTGTATTTCATGCACAATATCAGCCAGATTCATTTATTTGCAGTCTCTCTCCTTTTAAATAACATGCTGCCTTTTGATTCTTCCAACCAAAGTGCATAACTGCACACTTTCCCATATTCAAGTCCATCAGTGACAATTTTGATCACTCAGGCTATCTATACATCCCCTTGCATATTCCTGTTGTCCTTATCAAATAATTTTGTATCATCAGAAAATTTGGATCATTATATTTGGCCCCCTCCTCCAAGTTATTAATATAGAGCGTAAATAATTGAGGTCCTATGATTGATCATTGTGGCCACTCTATTACGTTTTTTTCAATGTGAAAGAAGCTCCTTAATCCTCACTCTCTGTCTTCTGTGTGTTAACCAAACCCCAATCCATGCTAATACATTACCTCCAATACCACGAGTTCCTATGTTGTGCAATAGCCTGTTTTGTGGCTTCTTATCAAATATCTTCTGGAAATCTAAATATACAACATTCACCAGGTCCTCCTTTTCAATTCTGCTTGTTATATCTTCAAAGTATTCTTGCAAATTTATCAATCATAATTGCCCTTTCAAGAACCCAGAGGAAACCCACACAGACACGGGGAGAATGTGCAAACTCCACACAGTCGCCCGAGGCTGGAATCAAACCCGGGTCCCTGACACTGTGAGGCAGCAATGCTAACCACTGAGCCACCATGCCACCCACCAATAGACACCAGTATTTAGCAGGTGGAATTGTTTGTTGGTGGCCTCGCTGCTCAAATTCTAACTGAGGCCTGTAAGTGGACAATTAAGGTTCACTTAAGTACTTTATCCAGCCAATGCTGAATATTCAAGGTGATTACTTGCCATGTGGTGAGTCCACCCAGTAAACGCTGTCAGATTTTCATGTTCATTCAAAGGCACTCAGTGCTTGATAAAATGACCTGGAATTGGGAATGGGGAGGCCTCTTGAGATTAATCCCCTCACTTTGCTTTTGGCTTTGCTCCTTTGCTGGGGATTCCTTCCCCACAATCCCTAACTTTCTCATACTTACTCTGCTCCAGAGATCTCTGAGTGAGTTACCAGTAGCAGCTCTCAGAAAGGGACAGCTACCAGTATCTGATTGGTCAGCAGCTCTCAGATGCAAGATTCTTGGCCAACTTGAGAAAGATCTGCAAGTAAATTCCGCACACCCCCCCCCCCCCCCCCTCCCCCAAGTAGCCAGGAGTCTCAGTCACAGGATGTCCTCTGCCAATTAGCCACGTAAATCTCACAGGCGCTCGAGATCGGGTTCACACCACTTCCAGTGATCGACATTATGTCTACCACAGTTGTCATTAAATTCCACCTATTGTCAGAGAACATCGGTCCACTCCACTCAAGCTCTCCTCATTGTGATAGACATTCTCATTCCAGGACTCATAACCAAGTTTTTTTTTGTTGCGTCCCCTCTAACTTCAATCTTCTTAAGTAAGGAGACAAAATCTGTACGCAATACTCCAGGAGTGGTCTCATCAAAGCCTTATACAATCACAAAAAGACAAATGCTGGTTGTGATGTGTTTAAAAATCTTAGACCCTGAGACAATTCCAAAGGTGAAAGGAAATACAGCTTCCAAGGAGTGTGACAAATATTGCCTGTAATTTAAATTGCTCATCTATTAATAGCTGTCAGCAGCTGTTGTTGTCATCCAGTTTGGTGAAAACTGAGTTCTTTGCGAGTTAGATGATTCTGTAGCGTACACATGGCATAGAGGGCACCATTGCTTCCACAGCAAGGTTGAACTGTGTGAGATCTACATGCTGTTTGTTTAGCCTTTGGGTTTGCACACATGAAGCAACATGAGCACCAATAAGTGGGTTGTGTTACAGGTGCTATGACCACCTGGTGTGGCATGAAATGAATTTCTTGTCTCACCTTTTTCAAAAGCAGATGTGAAATGCTTCTTGAAGTAAACAAACCTGGTGGCTTGGCATCTGGCCTTAATGTAATATGGTGAGCTTTCTGCAGCTCTCCCAGACCCATAAACTGCTTTGAAAATTCTAACGTGAATTTGTCTGGCTGTCCTAGTTATTTAACCTCTCCACGTTGAGGATAAGTTACAAATCCAAGTAAGCTGTCTGACTGTAACGAGAACTTCTAATTTTGAATCAGATAAAACATTTCTGTAGTTCTCTTCCTTTACCTTGCATTGTGGCCATAAATTGGCCCATCTCCTTTAAGTGAATGCCCCGATCAGTGAAGTTACATAGTTGATGAATGAATTAAATGAGGCTTGAGCCATCATTTTCTCACAGCAAGTATTGACATTCCACCTCCAGTGTCTAAGTGGAGATTGGTCCCATGGTTATTAGCCATAGCGTCATGACCCTAAAAACCCTCTTTGATTTGTGAAAGTCACCTCATAATTATTGCTATTTTACATGGCACTTTCTGGTCTGACTAGTTTCCCTTCAAAACTTTTATTTGAAGTTAGAAGCTTAATCTGCCACTGCATACCACTTAACAATGGCCCCTTTGCTTGTTTGAGCTGTAGTCTACATTAACGAGTGTGTGAGGTTGGTGCTAGCAAGATATTTCCTGTCACAATGAGGATCACTGCAATGGCAGTGACTGCAGCTTCTGCCTTCCCATTCTGAATTGCATGAGCTCCAAGGGCCCGCTCATCTTCCCAGTTAGTTACTGGTTGACAGAGAGAGAGCACAAAGAAAATAAAATATATTGCAGAGCCTGAGTGTTGATGCCAAATTTTACCTGGAATATGAAAGATTGTGAAACAAAAATAAGAATCAATGCCTTATTAATATTGTCATAGTTGGCAGTTTCTTCTTCACTTCACTGTCTAATCAGAATGGAGTCAGCATTATTGCTGATTGCATCTAGAAGTATATTAATATAGGGCTTATCAGGCTTCACTGAAGTTTAGAGGTGGTCCAATACCCATTGAAGTTGTGGTGCCAATAAATCCATTGTTGATGGGCTTGAGAAGAGGTAAAGTCTTATCCTCCACAAAGTGGGGTCAATGTAGTCAGGCTGTGGTAACAATGAGCTGCTCTGATGACAGCTGTTGTTGTCATCTCAAGTGTGTTCTGGGAGCCAAGGGCTTCTCAATTTCTGGTCTTTTGTTGACATTGACTGGAATGCATAATCAGTGCTTGCAGAGTGCACACTACCACTTGCACACAATTTAAATATCACAATTAGGTTCTGGGGACCTTGGACAGATGGAGGCTTGACAGTAGACTGACAGGCAATGGAAAAAGCACAGCAGGTCAGGCAGCATCTGAGAAGCAAGAGAGTAGAGGTTTTGGGCTTGACTCTTCATCAGGACTTGTTGACTATGACTTCTTTGTCATATCTACAGCATCTACATTCCTCACTATCTCCTAATGCAAGTGACAAAACATCTATTAACTAAAAGCACTATCTACATGGTTACACTGGACTTCTTCCTTTAGGTCCGAGTACCATGTAACCTGACTTCACTGATGCAGATGTCTAGCTATTTATATGAACCCATATAATACAATACCTTCACATTAGTGGGTCAAGTCACATGTTTAGGTAGGGTGCCAATGAGTGAGGAACACAGCACAAGTAAAAGAGACAACTGTGAGCAGTTCCATTCAAAGTATGGAGGGCAGAAACAGACATGCTCAGCTGGACACAGATGCAGGGCCCTGGGTGTCACAGTAAAGGAGCATCTACTTACATCTGCAGTGGTAGGTATGTTCCTATATGTCTGAATGACCTGAGGCAGTGCAATGTCATGGGCTGGGAATAAAGAGGAGTCCATTCAACTGATGCCACCATGGTTCGGTGTTTTTGAAGAGAGTGGTCAACCTTATGGAAAGCCATATAGAACATATAACACTAAAGCACAGTACAGGCCATTCAGCTAACCTTTTATCCTACTCTAAGATCAAAAAACCCTCATACCTTTAATTTTACTATCAGCCATTTGCCTATCCAAGAGTCACTTAAATGTCCCTAAGTTATCTGACTCTACTACCACTGCTGGCAGCGCATTCCATGTACCCGTCATTCATATATGTAGTATCACTTAAGAGTACATGCAGGAACTGCACACTGATATATACAGGATATATGCAAAGGTCTGTGACTTGAGGAGTGCAAAGATGTCTAGATGTCTACCAGTTACGCTGAAGCTGATGTCCTCTAGACATCTGAAACACTTAACCCTGAGGGACAGGATGTACATGTATTTGGAAAGGCAAGGACTGACTAGGGATCGTCAACATGGCTTTGTGCATGGGAAATCATGTCTCACAAATTTGACTGAGTTTTTTGAATAGATAACAAAGAGGATTGATGAGGGCAGAGCAGTGGACGTGATCTTTGTGGACTTCAGTAAGACATTAAACAAGGTTCCCCATGGGAGACTGGTTAGCAAGGTTAAATCTCATGGAATACAGGGAGGAGAAATAGCCATTTGGATACAGAACTGGCTCAAAGGTAGAAGACAAAGAGCGGTGTTGGAGGTTGCTTTTGAGACTGGAGGCCTGTGACCAGTGGAGTGTCACAAGGATCGGTGCTGGGTCCACTACTTTTCGTCATGTATATAAATGATTTGGATGTGAACATAGGACATATAGTCAGTAAGTTTGCAGATGACACCAAAAGTATACATGTAGTGGATGGCAAAAAAGGTTACCTCAGAACACAACGAGATCTTGATGGGCGAATGGGCTGAGGAGTGGCAAATGGAGTTTAATTTAGGTAAAAGTGAGGTGCTGCATTTTGGGAAAGCAAACCTTAGCAGGACTAATACACTTAATGGTAAGGCCCTGGGGAGTGTTGCTGAACAAAGAGATGTTGGAGTGCAGGTTCATAGCTCCTTGAAAGTAGAGTTGCGGGTATATAGGATAGTGAAGAAGGCATTTGGTATGCTTTCCTTTATTGGTCAGAACATTGAGTATAGGAGTTGGGAGGTCATGTTGCAGCTGCATAGGATGCTGGTTAGGCCACTTTTGGGATACTGCATGCAGTTCTGGTCTCCTTCTTATTGGAAAGATGTTGTGAAACTTGAAAGGGTTCAGAAAAGATTCACAAGGATGTTGCTAGAGTTGGAGGATTTGAGCTACAGGGAGAGGCTGAATAAGCTGGGGCTGTTTTGGAGGCTGCAGGTGACCTTATAGAGGTTTATAAAATCATGAGGAGTATGGATAGGATAAATAGACAAAGTCGTTTCCCCAGGATGGGGAAGTCTAGAACTAGAGGGCGCAGATTTAGGGTGAGAGGGAAAGATATAAAAGAGACCTAAGGGGCAACTTTTTCAAGCAGAGGGTGGTGCATGTATGGAATAAGCTGCCAGAGGAAATGATGGAGGTTAGTACAATTGCAACATTTAAAATGCATCTGGATGTGTATATGAATAGGAAGCGTTTGGAGGAATATGGGCCAGGTACTGGCAAATAGGATTAGATTTTGTTGGGATATCCGGTTGTCATGGACGGATTGGACCGAATGGTCTGTTTTTGTGCTCTACATCTTTATGACTCTAATACTCTATAATATCAGAAAGGAGGATGAGGGTACTGAATCTCATAGGGTATTTTCATCATCATCAGCTTCTTTGGTTCTTCTGCCTGTGGGAGCCCCTCTGCAGCAGAGTTGAGTAATGGAGGCTGACCCTAAAATGATTGCAGCGACCATTAGAGATGACACCATGGACACCTCCATGATGAGGACAATCTCCACATGGATCTCAATCACAAACTATCCGAGGCCATAAAGGGAACACTGTGTGGCAATGGCTAACAGTGGATACCACAAGTCAAATACAATACTGAGTGGCTTACTGAGGTCTATTATATTTTCTCTTGTGTTATGAATGTTGGATTTTATCAAATGGTTTTATGCTGAATTTAAGGTAAAACAGAATGTTCCAAAATGGAGATCAATTAAAACTCATTCACTGAGAGATCCTTATGATTTGGTTGTCATGAGAAAAGAAGCCAAGTCTGAAACAGACAGAAAAAAAGTGCTTGTTATCATATTAATATAAACAGAACATACTGTAGAAACTCAGCAGCTCTGGCAATATCTGAGGAGAAAGAAACTGGGTTAATGTTTTTAATCCAAAATGACTCTTCTTCAGATTGCAGTTGTCATGCACTGATACAAAGGAGGGGCAGCTGGTCTTTCTGTATACACATTGTCAAACTTTGACTCAAACAGAGAGCGAGTGAGGGAGCAATGCTTCAGGGTAAAAAAGCTACCACTTTCAGAGCAGGATTCTTGGAAGAGTCAGCTTCTGTATGGAAGTCAGAACAGATGGGTCTCTGGAGAATTAACAAATGTGAAATTAGCAGTCTGAATTTTTCTACGCAATTTTAATCCAAGGATACCTGGAAGAACGCGAGAAGCTTTGTCCTGGCAGGGCAGGACGAAGTGAACTGTTGAAAAGCCAGCAAGAGTTTGGACTTCACTCTTAAGGGCCCCAGTGATCAGGTTGCATTACCTTTGCGACTCTGTCTGGGCTCCTATATAGAGGTGAGTAGTCATCTCTTCAAGGCGTAGCTCCCTGTCCCTTGGAATCCATCCATAGGCTTTAGGGGAATGGAGTGAAAATCTATGGCAACCTGGACTGCTGGCGGATCAAAACATCATGACATCTGCCAAGAGAATTAATACACTCATGAAGGAAGCTCTTGTTGTGATCATAGACCAGTTCAACATTGAGGAAACAGGAGGTCTTTTGGTTGATGGATCTCACTGGCTGGTCATTAGGGACCCCAATGGGTGTCATTGATGATAATCCAGCAATCACAGCAAAACACACTGCCTCGCGTTCCTGTGAGGCTGTGTCTGTGGTGAAATTATTTCATCGTCCAGCTCTGACATATAGCATTCATGATCATTGGGATGCAGTGATGTTCAGCCATTCACAAGGTAGCAGCAAATTCCACAGCTGACCTGTACAAGGAACCAGAAGCAAAAAAGTTCAAGGTCACTGAGATTTTGACAGCTACAGACAGAATATGGTGACCATTGCTGCAAGGTGGCAACTCTTCTGCGACGAAGGCACAGATCTCAGTGAAAATCTGTCTGGAGTTTTGCAGTCTGCTGTGGCTTGAGGACACGGTCATCTTCAGGTAGCGACTACTCTGATGGTAAATACTAAGTGGAGAGTACAACCTCTGTGTCCTTTTGCCTTTTGGTCCTTGACATTGTCCTCTTAATGCTTGGAGCTCTGCTGTTTCTACAGAGGGTGATGATCCACCAGTGCTAGCTATTGCCTTCCTTTTGGTCTGTTGGATACCCAGCTATGTCCCCTGCTCCTCTATGCCTGTGAAAATCCCTCAGACTGCCAGTTTCACTACATTTGACAGAAAGACAATCTCACCCTCATGAACATAATAGGTAGCAAGAACAACATTGATGACTAGTATTTTTAGATCCTTTCCACATCCATTCACACCCTTAGCAGGGCTCAATAATATAGCCTAAAATATTTATTTAACATCTCTACTAGTTCTTTATTTCCTATTATCAATTTTCTGAACTCTGTCACTAAGGAATGCATGTTTACGCTCACTAATCGCTTGATTTTGACATATCAGAAACTTGTAAATACAACAAAATTAAACTGTTATTCCAGCTAATAAAATAATCCCTGGACTAAGAAGTAGAGTTAAAGAGCTCTGGATGAAGTGAAATTTCAAATGCGAAAGGAATGATTTTGTTTTATCATTTTTTGGCTGATTGCTCGAGAAAAGCCAAGGGTGGTACAATGGCTAGCACTGCCGCCCCCCCCCCGCCCGGTGCCAGGGACCTGGGTTCAATGTAGGGGAATGGGTCTGGGTGGGTTGCTCTTTAGAGGGTTGGTTTGGGCTGAAGGGTCTGTTTCCACACTGTAGGGAATCTAATCTAAAAAGGACCCTGATTTTCTGGGATTTCCTCTCCAGTGTTGCAATTTTGTTTCATCTTTCAGGCTTGAGTTAAAGCTAGAAAAAAGGTTCGCCATAAAAGTCTGTTCTAAATTCCAAACGTATAAAAGAAAACAAAAAGCCAAGTTAATGTTGAGTAGCTTCAGTTTCCAAATAATCCTCTTGGCAATTAGAAAGGAAGGACTTCAAAATAAGAATGCAACAACTCAAAATTAAAATGCTGGACTGCTTTATCGGCACATATTAACTCTTGGTTCAAACAGTGTGTCCTCAACTGATATGCAATAAGCAACGAATTGCGTTTTTTTCATTCGTACATTGATTTCTTTTCTCTCTTAGAATTGTGCTCCAAAATAGCCATGGTTACCAGTCAAGAATTAATTGCCTTTGGTGAAGCATAGTGAAACCAGACTTCTGTGTGGACTTCTGGTGAGGCAACTTTTAAATTCCATTTAAATAATTTAATTGAGATAGGAGTAAATTAATCAGAACAGCAGAGAAGCATCATTTTCAGGAGCCGGTATTGTTTCAGGATCAAAAACAGGGTGAAAACAGGCATTCCTGTTACGCACCGATTGCAAGTTACATACAAATATATAAATTGAGAGCAAGAGCAAGCCATTTGGGCTCTCAGTGCTGCTTGCCATTCAACAAGATTGTGCTGATTTGATTGTGTCCTTAACTCCAAATAACCCCTAACTGCCTTGTTACTTAATAATCTGTTTAACTTTCTTTAAAAATATTCCAACATGCCTCCACCACTCTCTGGGGAAAAGAATATCAATGACTTACAGCTCTTGGAGAAAAAGAATCTTGCTTCACCTCAATCTCTAAATTGCGTCTCCTGGTTCTATTCTTTCACACAAGAGTTAACTTCCTTTCAGCACCCAATGTTCTAATCTAATGTTTGTAATAAGAACACCACTCATTCTTTTACACTCCAATGGATACAAGCCCAACCTGCCCGACTCTCCTCACAGAACACCTTTTCAGGAATCAGTTGAGGGAAGTTTCTCTGTACTGTTTCTAATGAAATAATATCCTTTCTTCAACAGGAAGACCAAAACTGTACACAGTACTCCAGATGTGGACCCTGTACAACTGTAGCAAAACATCCTATTCCATTCCCCTTGCATTGAACCAGAAAATCCCATTTGCCTTCTTAATCACTTGTTCTCCTTGAATACTAAGTTTATGTGACGCATGCATCAAGACACACAGATCTCTCTATAACCTCAGAGGTCTGCAATCTCTCTTCTTTTCCATAATACACAACCTTTGTATTCTTCCTGCCAAAGTGGACAATATACATTTCCTTACATTATATCCATCTGCCAAATTGCTGCCCATTCGGTTAACTTGTCAATATCCCTTTGCAGACTCCTAATGTTCTCTTCACAATGAACTTTCCTGCCTCTGGAAAGTTTGCAATCATATTTTTAGTTCCTTTTAAGTTGGCAATATAAATTGTAAATAGTTAAGCCCTAGCACTGATCCTAGTAGCAGTTCACTTGCCATATTCCAATAGGCTAAGAATGACCCTTTTATGCCTACTCCTGATTTACAGTTAGTTAATCAATTCTCTGTGCATATTAACTTGTTGTACTGAATAGCAGAGCTCTTATTTTGCTTAGTAAAATTTGGTGTTGCACTTTGTCAAATGCCTTCTATAAAACTAAGCTACCATTTTTCCATATTTTTCCTACTTCTTCAGAAAACTTCAATAACTTAGTCAACCTTGATTTCTCTTTCACAAATCTTGTTTTCTAAATTTCCCATTATATCCTCCCAAATAAAAGATTTCAGTATTTTCCCTAAGACAAATTTTGTACCAACTGGATCACGTTCAATCATTTTTTGATCATAGCTGTTAGAAGCATCTTCACTATGAGTTTAGTAATTAATCATGTCTCATTTCACATTATCAAATCTAGTTTTGAATACTCTGTGGTTGGGTCTAGAAAGTGCTGAGAGTGCTGTGCTGGAAAAGCACAGCAGGTCAGGCAGCATCTGAGGAGCAGGAGAATTGATGTTTCAGGCATAAGCTCTTCATCAGAAATGCTCATTCCTGATGAAGGGTTTATGCCTGAAACATTGATTCTCCTGCTCCTCAGGTGCTGTCTGACCTGCTGTGCTTTTCTAGCACCAGACTCTCGACTCTGATCTATCTACAGCATCTGCAGCCCTCACTTTCTTCTCGAAGTGCTGCTATGAGAAACTATCCTGAAAACGCTCTACAAACTCATTATCCAGGCTACCTTTGCCAATCTCATCCAATCACATACAGATTAAAATTACCATTGACTATCACTATACCTTTTTGCAAGCCCCATTATTCCCTCCAGATAACTCTGGCCTACAGTATGGTCACTGCCGGGTGGCCTATACAACAGTACAACAAACAGTTTCTTATCTTTACCAATTTTTGATTTCTACCCAAACTAATCATACATTTTTATTTCCACTAAGATTACCTATCCATTATACCAATGTGATCCTTAATAAATAAGTCTACACACCCGGGAGAAAGTGAGGACTGCAGATGCAGGAGATCAAAGTTGAGAGTGTGGTGCTGGAAAAGCACAGGAGGTCAAGCAGCATCCGAGGAGCAGGAGAATTGATGTTTCAGGTACAAGCCCTTCATCAGGAATGTATCCCGATGAAGGGCTTATGCCCGAAACGCTGATTCTCCTGGTCCTCAGATGCTGCCTGACCTGCTGTGCTTTTCCAGCACCAGAGCTACACACCCATCTTGTCCAAGTGTTATATTAAATTAGATTACTTACAGTGTGGAAACAGGCCCTTCGACCCAACAAGTCCACACCGACCCTCCGAAGTGCAACCCACCCATACATTTACCCCTTCACCTAACACTATGGGCAATTTAGCATGGCCAATTCACCTGACCTGCACATCTTTGGACTGTGGGAGGAAACCGGAGCACCCAGAGGAAACCCACGCAGACACGGGGAGAATGTGCAAACTCCACACAGTCAGTCGCCTGAGGTGGGAATTGAACCTGGGTCTCTGGTGCTGTGAGGCAGCAGTGCTAACCACCGTGCCACCGTGCCGCCCTCATTATATCTTTCCAAAACGTTTTGAACTTTTGGATATTTACATCCAAGTCTTTGTCATCTTGTAGACAGGTTTCTGTAGTAGCTACCTTATCATACATATTAATTTCTATAAATGTAAATTTATGTTTTGGAGGGGAGGTGGTGGTGTCGAGATAATGTTACTGAGACAGTCATCTGGACCCCAGAGCAAATAAACTGAGGACACTAGTTTGAATCCCACCTTGGTGGTTGGTGAAAATTTAAGTTAACAAAAAAAAGATTAAAAGTATTTTCTATAAGGTTAGTCTAATGGTGGCCATGGAACCACTCTGTTGATTGTTGTTTAAAAAAATTATTTTGTTCATTAATGTTCTTTAGGGAATGAATTCAGTCATCCTACCCGGTGTAGGATGGATGTGACTCCAGATCCATGACAATGTGGTTGATTTTTAACTGGTCGTGCAAACCTCACTATTGTGTGAAAAGCTGCTATAATGTCTAAAAAAAGGTAACAAACGATGGGCCATTTAGCACCAAACTGAGTGCTGGAAATAACAACAGCAAATGCCGTCCTATTGATGTTAAGTCCTTCTTATCAATCTTTAGGTGCCTGTGCCAAAATTGTGAGACCTGCTGTGTAGACCAGTTGAGCAACTGAACAGAATCATATCTTATACACAATATGCCAGACATCACCATCACCATCACCATCCCTGGGTACATCTGTCCGTTTAGCAGGGCATACTACCAGAGCTGGAGGTACAATGGCATACAGTTGGGAGGAAGTTGATTGTGGACCCCTCAAAATTGACTCCGGACTCCTAGAAGTTTCATGGCATCAGATCTATTATGAGCAATGAAACCTGCTGGTTACTACCTTCTAACCCTTAGCAGCTGAGAATTAAAATCCCTCAATGTTGGGTATATTTGGAGGAACTGCAGGTGATAAGACCGAAGAATGTATCATGAGTGGGTGACTTCAACATTTTGCTTCAAAAGTGGTTTGGATGCACCATTAACTAAATGGGCTATTTGAGTGCTGAAAGACATAGCTGCAAGTCTGACTTTGTAGCAGGCAATGAGGGAGTTAACAGGGGAAATTCTATTTGACCTTGCCCTTACTAATGTATCTGTTGCAGAAGTATGCCTCCATGTTCATATTGGTAGGAATGACCACTCCACATTCCTTGTGGAGACAAAGTCTCATCTTAATGGAGCCGAGGTAGGACGAGATACGTTTGGTAGGGCAGGACCATGCGGAGACAATAGACAATGTGTTGGCCAGAGTACTTGGGCTTGTGGATTTTGGTAGAAACAGGTAGAAATGGGCTGTGCGGGGCTGGAGGGCACAGACAGTGCGAGTGATTTTGGCATGATGGGTTGCGGGCAAGTGAGAAGTAGGACGTGGTGTCGGACAGTTGGTGTTTGGCATCTGCAACATAGAGGTCTGTTCTCCAGATTACTACCATCCTGCCTTTGTTAGTAGGTTTGATGGTGAACTGTGGGTTGGTGCGGAGAGAGTGGAGTGCTGCATGTTCAGAAGGGGTGAGATTGGAGTTAGTGAGGGGAATGGAGAAATTGAGGCGGCCGACGTCACGTTGGCAGTTTGCAATGAAGAGGTCTAGGGCAGGTACGAGGCCAGTGAGGGGTGACCAAGTGGAGGAGGAAGGTTGGAGGCAGGAGAAGTCTCTGAGGCTGAACGGTCTGTCCTCAGGAAAGGACTCACATTTGTACGCCTCCAACCCCACCTCAAACCCCACCCCACCACCACACCACATCCAACCCTCACCCATCATATGGCATCACCCTTCCCCGCTCCCCTCCATCAGCCACCTCATGAATGCCCAAAACCCCACACCCAAGCATTTCGACATATTCACTATCCCCAAAACCTCAAACTCTCTGGGGCTGAATGGTCTGTCCTCAGGAAAGGGCTCACATGCGTCCCCCTCTGCCCCACCTCAATGCCCTTTCAGGAGAGACAGAGGTTCACCTGCCTCTCTTCCAACCTAGTTTACTGCATCAAGTGCTCCCGATGTGGTCTTCTCTACACTGGGGAGACCAAACATAAACTTAGGGAACGGTTCGCCGAGCATCTCAGCCGGGCCCATAGGCCAACTGGACCTCCTGGTCACCGCTCCTTACCCCTCCCTTTCCGACATGACCATTCTTGGGCTCCTCCATTGCCACAATGAACCAAACCACAAATTGGAGGAACAACAACCTCATGTTTCTCCTGGGAAGCCGGCAGCCCGGAGGACTCAACATTGAGTTCTCCAATTTCAAACAACCTCCCTTTTCATCCCCTGACACCCTTCTCAGCCCCTCCCCATCCCTTCCCCTCCTCCCTGCCACCAATCGGATTCATTCCTCCCATTGACCAACCAGGTTGTACCCCACTTCACCACCCTGCTCCCCATCAATCCCTATACCCGCCCCAATCCTGAGGAGGGGTTACACCCAAAACATCGACTTCTCCACCTCCTGATGCTTTCTGGCTTGCTGTATGCTTCCAGCCTCCAGCTTATCTATAATGAGGTCTGGAACTGAGGGGCCCTGGTGGAACACAAACTGGGTGTAACTGAGCAGGTTATTGCTGAGCAGGTGCTGCTTAATAGCACTTCTGATGATATACAGCCATAACATTCATACAGTACGGAAACAGATTGTTTGACCCAAAACGAGTATTTCTCATCAGCGTTTACTGTGGAGAATGACATGGAAGATATAGAATGTGGAGAAATAGATGGTGACACCTTAAAAATGTCCATATTACAGAGGAGGAGGTGCTAGATGTCTTGAAATGCATGTAGATGGATAAATTCCCAGGACCTGTTCAGGTGTACCAAAGAACTCTGTGGGAAGCTAAGGAAATGATTGCTGGGCCCCTCACTGAGATACTTGTATCATCAATAGTCACAAGTGAGGTACCGGAAGATTGGAGGCTTGCTAATGTGGTACCATTGTTTAAGAAAAGTGGTAAGGAAAAGCCAGGAAACTATAGGCCGGTGAGCCTGACCTCAGTGGTGGGCAAATTGTTGGCGAGAATCCTGAGAGACAGGATTTACATGTATTTGGAAAGGGAAGGACTGATTAGGGATAGTCAACATGGCTTTGTGTATGAGAAATCATGTCTCACTGACTTGATTGAGTTTTTTGAAGAAGTAACAAAGAGGATTGATGAGGGCGGAGTAGTGTATGTGATCTATGTGGACATCTGTAATGCGTTTGACAATGTTCCTCATTGTAGATTAGTTAGCAAGGTTAGATCTCATGAAATACAGGGAGAACGAGCCATTTGGGTGCAGAACTGGTTCAAAGGTAGAAGGCAGAGGGTGGTGGTGGAGGGTTGCCTTTCAGACTGGAGGTCTGTGACCAATGGTGTGCCAGAAGAATTGGTACTCGGTCCACTGCTTTTTGTAATTTATATAAATGAATTGGATGTGAACATTGGAGGTATAGTTAGTAAGTTTTCAGATGACACAAAGATTGTATATGTAGTGGACAGTGAAGAAGGTTACCTCAGATTACAATGGGATTTTGATCAGATGGGCCAATGGCCTGAGGAGTGGCAGATGGAGTTTAATTTAGATAAATGTGAGGTGCTACATTTTGGAAAGGCAAATCAGAGCACGACTTATACACTTAATGGGAATGTTGCTAAACAAAGAGACCTTGGAGTACATGTTCATAGCTCCTTGAAAGTGGAGTCACAGATAGATAAGATAGTGAAGAAGGTGTTTGGTATGCTTTCCTTTATTGGTCAGAGCATTGAGTATAGGAGTTGAAAGGTCATGTTGCAGCTGCACAGGACATTGATTAGGCCACATTTGGAATATTGTGTGCAATTCTGGTCTCCCTCCTATAGGAAGGATGTTGTGAAACTTGAAAGGGTTCAGAAAAGATTTACAAGGATGTTGCCAGGGCTGGAGGGTTTGAGATATAGGGAGAGGTTGAATAGGCTAGGGCTGTTTTCCCCTGGAATGTCAGAGGCTGAGGAGTGACCTTATGGAGGTTTATAAAATCATGAGGGGCACTGACACGGTAAATAGACAAGGTCTTTTCCCTGGGGTTGGGGAGTCCAAAACTAGAGGGCATAGGTTTAGGGTGAGAGGGGAAAGATATAAAAGGGATCCAAGGGCAATGTTTTCACGCAGAGGGTGGTACGTGTATGGAATGAGCTGCCAGAGGAAATGGTGGAGGCTGGTACAATTGCAACATTTAAAAGGCATCTGGATGGATATGTGAATAGGAAGGGTTTCGAGGGATATGGGCTAGGCGTCAGCAGGTGGGACTAGATTAGGTTAGGATATCTGGTTGGCATGGACGAGTTGGAGCAAATGGTCTGTTTCCGTGTTGTACATCTCTATGACTCTATAACTCCACTCACCTCATTCCCTTTCTCTAGCAGCTCATTCTATATGTGCACGACCCTATGTGTGAATAGCTTGCCTCTGAGGTCCCTTTTAAATCTTCCTCTATCATCTTAAACCTATACTCTCTAGTTTTGGACTCACTTATCTTGGGGAAAAGACCTTGGCTACTCACTTTATCTACGCCCCTAAGCATTTTGTAAACCTCTGTGAGGTCAGTACTCACCCTCCTTCGCTCCAGGGAATAAAATCCCAGCCTCTCCTTATAACTCAAACTCTCCAGTCTTGGTTAGATCCCTGTAAATCATTTTTGCACCTTTTCCAGTTTAATAACATCCTTCCTCTCACAGGGCAACCAGATTTGTATGCAGTACTCCAAATGTAGCCTTATAAATGCCTTGGACATCCGTAATATGACATCCCACCTCCTGTACCCAATGCTCTGACTGATGAAGGCAAATTTGCCAAAAGCCTTCTTCACCACCCTGTCTACCTATAATGCCACCTTCAAGGAACTATGTACCTGCACCCCCAGGTCACTTGGGTTAACAGCACTTCCCAAGGCCCTACCACTGAATATGTAAATCCTGCCCTTCTTCCATCACATTACTAATGATTGATAGTAGACTGATGGGCTGTCAATGTTGGATTTGTCTTCCTTTCTCTGTATAGAACATACCCAGGCAATTTTCCACATGGTTGGATACAAGCCAGTTTGTAAATGTACTGGAACAGTTTGACTTCAGCAGCAACATGTTCTGGAGCACAAGTCTTCAGTACTATTGCTGGAATGTTATCTTTGAAGTATCCAGTGCTTCAACCATTTCTTGATATCACATGGAGTGAATTGAATTGACTGAAGGCTGGTACCTTTGATGCTCAGGACCACTGAAGGAGGCCAAGATGGATCATCCACTTGGTACATCTGACTGAAGATTGCTGTGAATGCTTTAGCCTTACCTTTTGCACTGATACATTGAGAATGGGGATATTTGTAGGGTCTCCTTCCCTAGCGAGCTGTTTAATTGTTCACCACATTTCCAATTGAATGTGGCACGACTGCAGAGCTTAGATCTGATCTGTTGATTGTGGGATTGCTTAGCTCTGTCTATCACTTTCTGCTTATGGTGTTTGGCATGCAAGTTGTTTTTGGTAGCTTCACCAGGTTGACACCTTATTTTTAATTATGCCTGGTGTTGTTCCTGCAATATCCTCCTGCACTCTCCAATAAACCAGGGTTAATCCCCTGGCTTAATAATGATGGTTATGTGGGGGATATGCCAGGCCATGAGGTTGCAGATTGGACTGGAGTAAAACTCTGCTGCTGTTGATGGTCTACAGCACCTCATGCACGCCCAAACTTGAGTTACTAGATCTGTCTGAAGTGCCACACAACATGATAGAGCGTATCCTCAATATGAAGGTGGGACTTTGTCTCCACAAGGACTCTGAGGTGGTGACTCTTACCAATAGTGTCATGGACGGATGCATCTGCAGCTAGCAAGTTGGGAACGATAAGGTTGAGCATGTTTTTCCTCTTGTTGGTCCCCTCACCACCTGCTGCAGATCCAGTCTAACACCTATGTCCTTTAGGACCCTATCGGCTTGATCAGTAGTATTGCTGCCAATACAGGGTAGACATTAAAATCCTTCCCTCCAGAGTACATTTTCTGTCAGTGCTTCTTCCAAATATTGTTCAGCAAGGAGGAGTACATGGTAATCAGCAGTAGATTTTCATGTCCATGTTTAACCTGAAGCCATGAGACTTCATGGTGTCAGGAGTTAATGTTAAGGATGCCCAGAACTCTGACTGAATATTATTGTGCCGCCACCTCTGCCTGGTCTGTCCTGCCGGTGAGACAGGACATATCCAGGGATAGGGTTGGTGTGTCTGCGACATTGTCTGTAAGGTCTGACTCCATAATTATAACTATACCAGGTTGTTGCTTGGCTAGTCTGTGAAACAGCTCTCCCAATTTTGGCACTAGCTCCCAGATGTTCATAAGGAGGACTTTGCAAGGTCGACAGGGCTATTTGTGCTATTGTCTACTCTAGTGTCTTGGTCAATTCAGGGTGGTTCATCTAGTTTAATTTCTTTCTTGAGACTTCATAGTAATTGATACAACTGAGTGACTTGCTGGACCATTTCAGAGGACAGTTGAAGGTCAACCACATTGCTGTGGGTCTGCAGTCACATAGGCCAGACGAAGTCAGGATGGCAGATTTCCTTCCCTGAAGGACATTAATGAGCCAAAATCATCTCGTTACAAATCTGCCAGCATAATACCCCACCAATGGATCTCTGCCATAATATACCTTGTCCAAAGTGAAGAGCTATTTGGAATATAAAATGGGGTCCAAAAATATCATAACCATCAAATGATGAAGAGGTAAATTCTATGAATGTTTCTGAGAGGGCATTGTTGTGGTGGCAGGTGAGACAGAAATGGGGCACAAATAGCAGACGTGCCCTGGAGATTAAAAGATATGTTCAAACCATGGCCATGGTTGAGACCTAGCTTTTCAACAGGCATGCCATTGGGGAAAGTGAGGACTGCAGATGCTGGAGATCAGATCAAAATGTGTGGTGCTGGAAAAGCACAGTTGGTCAGGCAGCATCCGAGGAATGGGAAAGTTGATGTTTCAAGCATGAGCTCTTCATCAGGATTGAGGGAGTGGCCCAAGGGGCTGACAGATAAATGGAGGGGTGGAGTTGGGCTGGGGGCAAGGTAGATGAGAATGCGATAGGTAGATGAAGGTCGGGGCGGTGATGGTGATAAGTTGGAGAGGAGGGTGGGGCAGATAGGTGGGAAGGAAGATGAATAGGTAGGACAGTCCAAGAGGGTGGTGCCGAGTTGAAGATTGGATCTGGGATAAGGTGGGGGAGGGGAACCGAGGAAACTGGTGAAATCAACATTGATCCCGTGTGGTTGGAGGGTTGCAAGGCACAAAATGAGGTGTTCTTCCTACAGGCATCGGGTGGCTAGGGTTTGGCGGTGGAGGAGGCCCAGGGCTTGTGTTTCAGAGAACATCTCTGGGACACATGCACTAAACAACCCCACCGCCCTGTGGCCGAACACTTTAACTCCCCCTCCCAGTCTGCCAAGGACATGCAAGTCCGCCAACACCACTAACCTCTGTCTACCCGACGCCTGGAGGATGAACGCCTCATTTTCCGCATTCAGACCCTCCAACCACACGGGATCAAAGTTGAATTCACCAGTTTCCTCGTTTCCAGTCCCCCCACCTTATCCCGGTTCCAACTTTCCAACTCAGCACCGCCTTCTTGGATTGTCCTATCTGTCCATCTTCCTTCCCACCTATCCACTCCACCCTCCTCTCTGACCTATCACCATCACCCCCCCTCACCTTCATCTACCTATTGCATTCCTCGCCCCACTCCCTCCCATTTATCTCTCAGCCCCCTTTAGCCTCATTCAAAACGTCGACTCTCCTGCTCTTCGGATGCTGCCTGACCGGCTGTGCTTTTCCAGCACCATACTTTTCGACTCCGATGCTATTGGGGAAGAGCTGTGTGGGTATACACTATATAAAACCCTTCCTCCATTACTGTCATCTTTCAAGTGGTGGATCCAGGAATTAAAATCAATAGACTAGATGTCCAGGAATTCTGTGTATTGTCACTCTCTGTAATCTGGAGGCAGCAAAGGGGCAAAGTATCGTCATCGAGTTATAGAGATGTACAGCATGGAAACAGATCATTCCTCCTCCTAACAGATCCTTCATCCCAATTTATCCATGCCAACCAGATATTCTAAATTAATCTAGTCAGATTTGCCAGCATTTGGCCCATATCTTTCTCAGCCCTTCTTTGCCATGTATCCATCCAGATGCTTTGTCTGGTAGGCAGGTGTGAAATCTTCCGTCATTTTCTAGCACTACCTTAGAGACAATGGCAATGGAGAAAGTAGCCCTTAAATTCACGGAACATCATCATGAATTAGAATTTTGTTCCATACAAACTCCAGCTTGATCCCCATTAACAAGGAATTGATATAGTTAAGGCAGTTGTTCAACTAGGAGAATCTCCTTATGTAATGCTGCTTGACATTATCTTCCTTTTCTGAAGCCAGGCCAATATTCTAAGAATCAATTCCATCTCCACCTGAAATTAGTTCTTAAAAACCATTGCATTTGACAAACAATTACATTTGTTCGAAACAATTGCTGTTGATTAGAAACATTAACTCTGTTTCTGTCACTACTGGTGCCGCAGACCTGCTGAGTTTCTCTAGCAATTTTTGCTTTTATTTCAGACTTCCATAGTTTTTTGCTTTTATTTGGACAAGGTGATTGTTACTCTCACCAGAAATTTCCCTATTTTAGAGTTGGGAGTATTGGCAATGTCTCTCTGTGTGAATAAATGTCCTTTACTCCTTTGTGCAATGCAATCTGAATATTTGCCTCTAAATTTAATAGGGAAAATCTTGTGGATAGAATAGCAGCTGGACTAAATCCAGCCAATCTCTATTTTGTTTCTAGTTTCACAGATCAAACTGGTGAATTTCTTGCAAGAATCATCTATCATGTTGAGTCAGTTAAGTAGCAATTTTCTATGACTCAGTCAGACGGCTTGCATCACAGATGTTCCAATATATGATTTATAAATTGCTAGCCGGCACCCTGTCATGATTTTCCAGTGGTTTAAATAATCTGATTTTTAGTTTAGCAAATTTTAATGAACTATTGCTGCAAACTAAAATTTGTTTTCTGTCTCACCTCCGCACTTTGCACAGCTCATTTTAACTCTCCCAACACTCCATTGTCCTTAACCTCTTCATTTTACCACCTCTAATCCTGATTGATGAAAGGGAAACAATGTGAGTTCTTTCCCCTGGAAAGTATTATTAATTGCTTCAAAAGATAAAAGAAATGAAGTGGTCACTTTTTTTCACACATCATTAAACAGTAGGCACCAACTCTTTAAAAAAACATATTTGTCTATCCCAGTATGTGCTACGTTTTCTGCAAAGTATCCGACTTCTCTTTCTGTCAGAACTGTGTATCAGAACACAGCAAATTAATTAACATTATATCAGGTTCAACCCTCCTCCCTGTCAAACCCCTGCCAACTCAGGCAGTAACCTAAAAAGCAGCTATATTATTTCAGGAATACCAGATAACGTCCAATTTTCCATGACATAAAGGATGCATTGACAGGTTATACACAGGAAAAAAAAATTATAGTATTAAATAAATAGTATTAATTTGAACTGTTTTTTGCATGTCGCAAGGTGAGTTATGTTACACCTGAGGATGTGATGGTTTCTACTTTTGAGTTTTAGTGTTAGCAAAAGTGATTAGATATTGCATGACCAGGTACAAAGTAAAACACTCTCTACTTCATGTTAACAATGAGTTAGATTCTCTCAACATTACAGTTACAGCAAAATTCCAAAACAAATTATAAATTTTGTTTACTATGTACTGGGGAAATCTTCTCTTACTATATTTAAACACTAAATTCAGAACATAATTGTTCTCCCATAGACTTTGTCAGTTTGGCTTCTCTTTGCTATTTTCCATAAAGTAGATGCCTGAGGTTGAAAATTCACAAGTTAGGGTTAAAACTGAAAACTCATTTCCTAAAGTGGAATACAATTGTATTACTCCTGGACTGTAAATTTTGAGAGAATTATATATACTTCTAGACTGGATAATATTAAAATTGTAATGTCCCCCTTCACAATTCATTGAGTTCACTGATTCCACATGATTTAAATTCCCACACACACTTTTTAAAGAATGTATTTGGAAAATGTATGGATTATTTTCCTTCTTAACAGTTCCCGCTCCATGCCATAAATATACTGCTTACAACTGTCTAATTTGTAATTGTCATGGAAGGGATTTCAATTCTTGATGAAAAGTTTTCTGTGTTATTGCATTTTCTTGTTATTATGTAGATCTATGAGCATTTTGACTAGAATTTTATTAACGTTCAGATAAACTCATCTTTCACATTAAATCATGATGTTTCCCATTGAGATGTTAAAGAACACAACAGCCAGTTCCAGGATAAACTGCAGATCCGTTTGACTTGACACTCTACAGTTTGCTGTCTGGTTTCTGTAAATTTTATTGCTCCATGTTTTACAGACAAGCTCTGTCTAAAAGCTTTGCCAGACTATTTAAAAGCTGTCCATTGCATATCCTTTATTAAACTCTCAATAGTGCAAATAATCCACAGATGAAACATGCAACTCTATTGTTTACTGTAGAAATGCCATCCAATATAATGATGCTGAAGAATGACATTTACGTATAAACATCTTCATGCCCATATAGGGATACTTCTGAAGCACAGATTGACTCAGACTTGATTTGATTCATGTGATGGAATGTGATCATTGTGTCATGCTTATGATTTCAACCTGAGCTTCATAAAATCAGAAAACTAAGGACATTTGTTTTACTGCCTGTGAGGAAAATGTCTTTATCACATCAACAGAATTTCTTGTCTGTATTAATTGTCTTTAGATAATTTTATGTGATACAACTGAAATGTCCAATTGCATATTCTGATTCATCCAATTCTGACAATGACATTCTTAACAAGAATACAGCGCTCTATTTTTATGTTAAGTCATCACCCTTAAAACTAGTCCACTTTTTTGGAAAGTACTTGTTCTCATCAGATCAGTGCGAAATATGTACTTACGTATTCCAATGAAATGTTAAAGTAATGAATCCACGTGTCATCGATGTTGACTTAAAAGGAACTCTGAGCTAGCTTTGGCTCATTGGTAAGCATGGACTCATTCTTAGGTGGGTTAAAATCAACTAGAAGAAAGTGAGAACTGCAGAGTCGAGAGTGGGGTGCTGGAATAGCTCAGCAGGTCAGGCAGCATCCGAGGAGCAGGAGAATTGACGTTTTAGGCAAGAGCCCTTCATCAAGAATGAGGCTTATGAGCTGAGGGGGTGGAGAAATAAATGGGAGGGGGGTGGAGCTGGGGGCAAGGAACCTGAGAGTGCGATAAGTAGATGGAGGTGGGGTAATGGTGATAGGTCAGAGGGGAGGGTGGAGTGAATAGGTGGGAAGGAAATTGGGCAGGTAGGACAGGTCATGAGGGTGGTGCCGAGTTGGCAGTTGGAACTGGGATAAGGTGGGGGGAGAGGAAATGAGGAAAATTTCCAGCACCCCACTCTCAACTCATTCTTAGATGCTCAAGAGTTTTATACATTGCGGGTAAGGAGTGTTGACACTTTTTATTTAGTAATCTGTTGGTTTTCTATACAGTTTCTCACATTCTTGCTGTAAACACTCAGGTCAAGTAACTTGTTGGCAAACATGGATTTTTAAATAGTTATTCAAGGAGCTGATTTCAGAGAAATCTGAAATTAACTGTTCAGTTTCACAGCTCCATGTCCTTCCATAATTAGTGATGAGCTAATACCAGAATTACAGAGCTTCTCAAGGTGGTGTCCTAGGCCCAACCATTCTCAGTTGCTGCATCAACAAGCGTCTCTCCATCATAAGCATGAGGAGCAATTTTTTAACCCCGAGGCTGGTTCGTGTGTGGAATGAACTTCCTGAGGAAATGGTGGATGTGGGTACAATTATAATGTTTAAAAGATATTTGGATAAGTACATGAATAGGAAAGGTTTAGAGGGATATTGGCCAGGATCAGGCAGGTGAGACTACTTTAGTTTAGAATTATGGTTGGCATGGACTGGTTGGACCGAAGGGTCTGTTTCCATTCTGTATGAGTCTATCACTCTATGATAGGTGGGGATGTTTGCCAGTGACTGTACCATTCTTGACTCCTCAGATACTGAAGCAGTCTATGTTCAAATGCATCAATATCTTACAACATCCAGGCATGGGCTGACAAATGGCAAGTTACATTCATGCTACACAAATGCCAGGTAATGACCACCTCCAGTAAGAGACAATGTAAACATTCCCCCCTGACATTCAATGATTACCATTGCTGAATCCTCCACTGTCAACTACCTGGAGGTTACCATTGAAGAGAAACTAAACTGCCATATAAATACAGCGGCTACAAGAAGAGCTCAGAGGCTAGGAACACAGCGATGAGTAACTCACTTCCTGACTCCGCAAAGCCTGTCCACCACTTACAAGACACAAGTCAGGAGTGTGATGTAATACTCCTTATTTTCCTGCATGGATTCAGCTCTAACAACATTCCGTAAGCTTGACACCATCCAGGACAAAGCAACCTGCTTGATTAGCTTCACATCCACAAGCACCCATTTCACCTACAACTGATGCTCAGTAGTTGCAGTGTGTAACTATCTGTGCACTGTAGGAATTCATCAAAAATACCTAGACAGCATCTTCCAAACCCAAAACCACTATCATACAGAAGGGCAAGGGGAACAGATACTTGGAAACACCACCATCTGCAAGTTCCCGTCCAAGCCACTCACCATTCTGAATTGAAAATAAACAGCCATTACTTCACTGTTGCTAGAATTCCTCCCTAAGGACATTGTGGGTCAACCTATAGCACAGGGAGTGCAACAGTTCAAGAAGGCAGCTCACCAACCCCTTCTCAAGGGCAATAAGGGACAGGCAATAACTGGTTGCTAGCCAGCGATGTCCACATCCCACAAGTGAATAAAAGTGGCACCTATGTACATAAACTTATACACCTAAGGAAAAGATTTACATTTATGCAGAAATCAATATACCTGTAAGACAAAATTTTCATGAGGCTATGGTTGGGGAATGAGCCCCAAGTGCAGGCACTTGTCTTCATAGGATTATTGTTATTTCTATTGCACACACGGAAAGGCAGATAAACCAGTATTAAGTCAAACTTAATGGTAGTTAGCAGCACTGGAGGAAAACTCACTATCAAGTTTTCACTAGTATGGTGTATATCAGTCCAGGATGCCTGTTCCCATTCTTACTTGCTGCATTTAAAGCAATACCTCTGTAAAAGTAGAGAAGCTAAATTTGAACTCCATCATAAGACCTTAAGGGCATACAAATTCATGCTTATGTGCATACATTGAGACATTTAAGGTAGAATGCATATTTGTTTGCATGATCAAAACTGTGTCACTTGTGTAAATACAGTTTTTGATTTGGAAATGCTGGTGTTAACCTTGTACAAGGTTAAAAGTCACACAACACCAGGTTATAGTGCAACAGGTTTAATTGGAAGCACTAGCTTTCCCAGTGCTGCTCATCAGGTGACAACCACCTGATGAAGGAGCAGCCCCCTGAAAGCTAGTGATTCCAATTAAACCTGTTGTACTATAACCTGGTGTTGTATGATTTTTAACTTTGTACACTTTTTGAGTTTGATGACAATAGAATTGGAAAAGCCCAACTTAAGGTTTAAAGAAATTGGGTTTGCCTGAACTGTTCCACAACAAAGAAATTGAATGTCTAAATTATGATCCAAATGTTTTCCAAATAAAAGTTTTAATAAGGCCTTTCTGCATCCTAATATTCTATGTTAGAGTTCCATGAAAGGAAATAATCAAACACAATGTGATTGAATTCATAAAGAGGTCAAACTTCAGAACCCAATGGAAGTAAACTGTTGATATTGGTCATTATGTCACCAGAATTTCTTTCAAAATGGGCAAGCTGACCCAGACATCATTTTAGATTAGATTTGCTACAGTATGGAAACAGGCCCTTCAGCCCAACAAGTCCACACCTAAGAGTAACCCACCCAGACCCTGCACCTAACACTATGGGCAATTTAGCATGGCCAATTCACCTAACTTGCACATCTTTGGACTGTGGGAGGAAACCGGAGCACCCGGAGCAAACCCACGCAGACACTCTACACTGGATTACAACTCTTCCCACCCTACCTCTTGCAAAAATGCCATCCCGTATTCCCAATTCCTCTGCCTCCACCATATCTGCTCCCAGGAGGACCAGTTCCACCACAGAACACACCAGATGGCCTCCTTCTTTAGAGACCGCAATTTCCCTTCCCACGTGGTTAAAGATGCCCTCCAACGCATCTCCGCCCTCAGACCCCCCCCAACGGTAACAAGGACAGAATGCCCCTGGTGCTCACCTTCCACCCTACCAACCTTCGCATAAACCAAATCATCCGCCAACATGTCCGCCACCTCCAAAGACCCCACAACCAGGGATATATTTCCCTCCCCACCCGTTTCCGCCTTCTGCAAAGACCGTTCCCTCCATGACTACCTGGTCAGGTCCACACCCCCCTACAACCCACCCTCCCATCCTGGCACTTTCCCCTGCCACCGCAGGAACTGCAAAACCTGCACCCACACCTCCTCCCTCACCTCCATCCAAGGCCCTAAAGGAGCCTTCCACATCCATCAAAGTTTTACCTGCGCATCCACTAATATCATTTATTGCATCCGTTGCTCCTGATGCGGTCTCCTCTATATTGGGGAGACTGGACGCCTCCTAGCAGAGCGCTTTAGGGAACATCTCTGGGACACCCGCAGCAATCAACCACACCGCCCTGTGGGCCAGCATTTCAACTCCCCCTCCCACTCTGTCGAGGACATGGAGGTCCTGGACCTCCTTCACTGCCGCTCCCTCACCACCAGACGCCTGGAGGAAGAACGCCTCATCTTCCGCCTCGGAACACTTCAACCCCAGGGCATCAATGTGGACTTCAACAGTTTCCTCATTTCCCCTCACCCCACCTCACCCTAGTTCCAAACTTCCAGCTCAGCACTGTCCCCATGACTTGTCCTACCTGCCTATCTTCTTTTTCACCCATCCACTCCACCCTCCTCCCTGACCTATCACCTTCATCCCCTCCCCCACTCACCTGTTGTACTCTATGCTACTTTCTCCCCACCCCCAGCCTCCTCTAGCTTATCTCTCCAGGCTTCAGACTCTCTGCCTTTATTCCTGATGAAGGGCTTTTGCCCGAAACGTCAATTTTGCTGCTCGTTGGATGCTGCCTGAACTGCTGTGCTCTTCCAGTACCACTAATCCAAAATCTGGTTTCCAGCATCTGCAGTCATTGTTTTTACCTACTGTACACACTCAGTCGCCTGAGGCTGCTCTAATAGTTGTTCTATTTATGTAGCTATAAGCTACATAAGCTACTTTCCAGATACAAGAGGCAAGAATTGTATCAATGACAGCATTCAAAATGGAAAATAAGTCCCTGACAGAAGTCATGAAAATATAAAAGTTATCTAATCTATTGGAATAATGAGGACCTTTGAATGGTAAATCCCGAGGGCGTGGTTGAAAGCGGGAACGGCGAGCCAAGGAATGGTTTCTTTACATTACTACAGTCCCAACTGAAATGACAAAACTCAATACCGAATTGATCTCCTCTGGACACACTAGGGCAGATTAGATTTGCATATAAGTGCCCTCGATATTGCAGAAATCAAAACATGTACGGTATGGGTTTAATTTGCCACTCGTTGTAGACGTGATTGAGGTTAAATCATTAGTGATTCATATTTTGAACGTGTTCGCACACTCTAAAATCAACCAAATTCACCAATCGGGGAGCAGGAAAATCGACGTTTCGGGCAAAAGCCCTTCATCAGAAATGAAGGCTATCTCTCCACCCGAGAGGCTCCATTCCTGATGAAGGGTTTTTGCCCGAAACGTCGATTTTCCTGCTCCTCGAATGCTGCCTGACCTGCTGTGTTTTTCCAGCACCACTCTGATCTAAACTCTGGTTTCCAGCATCTGCAGTCCTCACTTTTGCCAAATTTCACCCATCGTCTCGTCCCCTTGACAACTCATCTTGTCGATGTGGCGGGTGAGAATTCAACAGAAATCAACAGCACTTGGTTTCTTTTTATGAAAAATTTCCCTGTTCGAAGTTTCATATTTTCAGAAATTAAATAAGAGTCCTTCGACTGCTTTTCTGTCAAACACTTTGTCAAATGTCGTGCTTCCAATTCCAGTCACATCCGCCCACTGGAACCTAACAATACCGAAATACCTTTCAGTTTGCAGGCTGCGGCGTGCAGAAATGCTCATTTAGGTCCCCAATCACCTCACACATCGTACTCAAACAGGGCAGTGACTGAGCTGATAACGCCTGATAGCGAATAGAGAGATCATGAACTCTGCTGAATTGGACAATGATTATCTCAGAGTTGAGCCGAATGTATTGATCTGAAAATATATTACTGGAAAAGCGCAGCAGGTCAGGCAGCATCCAAGGAGCTGGAGAACCGACGTTTCAGGAAGAAGGGCTCATGCCCGAAACGTCGATTCTCCCGTTCCCTGGATGCTGCCTGACCTGCTGCGCTTTTCCAGCAACACATTTTCAGCTCTGATCTCCAGCATCTGCAGTCCTCACTTTCTCCGAATGTATTGATTTCAACTTTAATGCCACAAATGTATCTGCATTATTATACTCACTATATCGCACTCCCTTTTTTTTGTAAGAGCTGGATTTATTAGAGATTGCTAGGTTTTTGAGAATGGGTCGCGCGCAAGTATAAGTGAGTTAATGACTTCGGAGGCTTAATCCCGGTTGTAATGCAAGGAATAGGCGACGCGACTGTCCTGGAATAAGGCTGAAAGAGTATTTGGAGTTTACGTCAGGTTTCGGTATAGTGGCCCAGATTTGTATAGCAAGTGCCTGCCATTTGTTTATCCTGGTGCATTTGAAGGAGGACTCCACCACACACTAAAAAAATCGGTGCTTTCTTGTGGCTTCCCCCGCTCCCCAAACACACACCTTCCCATATAAAAGGCCAAATTAGCAACGAGTTCGCGCTTTCTTTTCTAGAGAGATTGCTATTCTGACTTCCTTCCTTTAAAAAATGCATTTCGCTGTTGCAGGTTACTGCCTTGGAGATTTGGACTGTTGTTTGAGCACTTACTGGCAACCTGAGGTAAAACTGCTTAGAACGTAGTGAATTGCGAAACAGATTTCCCGATAAGATTCTGTTTCTGCAGCAAGACATATCCCTCAATGAATGATCGGTTACCATGGAATAGGGTCTTTCCCATTAACTACAAAATAGACCTCCTGCCCACCCAAACCAACCTCCGAAATACCATCTCAACGTGAGCTAACCTTCAAGGAGTTAGAGACTTGTCTAAGTCATTTGGAATACGATGTACTATTACTGGATTTTCTGAGAGGCAATTTATTATGAAAATAACCTCTGATTTTGGTACACCAATTTCTGCACGCAATATACAATGAAGTTAGGTAAAGAGTCGAAGCAAGCAAACTCCTCGATAAGTTGAGATCAGAGTGGTGCTGGAAAAGCACAGCAGGTCAGGCAGCATCCTAGCAGCAGGAAAATCGACGTTTCGGGCAAAAGCTCTTCTTCGGGAATAGGATTTAAACTCTGGTTTCCAGCATCTTGCAGTCCTCACTTCTGCCTAAACTCCTCGATAAACCGAGTCAATGAGGAGGGTCTGGTCCCAAGGCTGACCGAACAAGTCTCTCGCAGAAGACAGACTAGAACTGGGAGGAAATTGTCGGGAAGAGCGGTTGAGGACACAATCTAACACCGTGGTAATGGAAGAACAGTTATTTTTACATCCCGGAAAGATGATAGCAAAGTTCTTCAGAGGAAACTGTTGTGAAATCTAATCTCACTAATGGTGCGGTTGATATCTAACACTAACTTAAAGGATTGATTTCAGCCTGTTAAAAATCAATAAATCAAGGGCTGGAAGGTACCTGGGAGGACTTATTCCATTAAAAAAAAGCATTTCTCTTTATTGCACACAGTTTCAGCAACACATGCATCTCAGAACGAGATGACAAATCCCCAAACCGACGAGTTCCCATTTTGAAAGAATTTTCAAATAAAACAAATAATTGCGAAAACTGGAAATCTGAAGCAAACACAGAAACTCAGCAGGTCTGGCAGCCTCTGTGGAGAGGAAGCAAAGTTAACGTTTCGGGTCCACCGACCCTTCTTCAGAACCGGTAAAAGTTCGGATAAACTGGGAAAAGTAAGCCTCCTGTTCTGGACTCGGAACGTTAACTCAGCCTTTTCTCCGCAGACGCTGCCAGAGCCGCTGAGTTTCTCCAGCAATGGCTGTTTGTTTGTTTGTTGACAGAACTTTCAGCTATTTGGCCATGAGCCTGAAGGTGAGATGCGCGGTATTTGATGGGAGTTGAAGGATCACTGAGCAGATTGAGTGCACCCACTTCACTTCTCGTCCTTCATCAGATTGGAAATACGGAAGGGTATGTTTGCTCTCTCTGTCGACTTTAACTATAAACTGCAACTAATGTTTATCTTTCAGCGTTAAGTGACCACTCTAATTTGGGTTCATCAGCGGTATGATAACATTCAAACCGAGCGGAGTCTTAAAGATTACACAAACTGGTCCCTAATTTTGTTTTGCCAGCCGACCCAACAATTTTTTTTCTCTGTTGTCTTAAGGCTGCAACAACTATGTTCACCTCATTCCCCTACTCTCCCCCATCCTTAACTGAATGGAGCACTTATATCCATGTAAACCAGCTATGATGTCCAAAATAGAATCAGATTACATGCAATTTATAGGATCTATTTAGATTATAAACGTTGGTTTTAAGATGTACAAAAAGTCAAGAAAATAAGCGGTTACGTCGATACTTAAATAGCATTCCTTCAGTCGCAAGTAATTCTCTCCAGCATAGTGAGAAGATACTGAATTAGATTTTTCTTTTCTCTTGATTGAGCATTCTTGGAGAGGGGCATAACATTGCTCTGGCGTGATCAGTGTAACTTCGCCGCAAATACAAGGGGAAGCTCTTACCATTTCAGTCCGATGCAAGTACGTCTCAATGACAGTGTTACGCACAGTTGAAAAATGCTCGCTGCCTTCATCTCGGAAGCTCCTCCGAAGGATTGGCAGGGTTAGGGTGAAGCTGGCTGTTTATATTACAAACCCTTCACTTGTCGAGACTTCGGGCTTATTTTCCTAAGTATGGGATTTGAAGATCCGAGAGCAGTGACGTGAATGTTGTGGTCGTGTCAGTCACATCTCGCTCGGCTTGGGCTTAACCGACGGGACTTCCTCGGAAGCTGAAGTCACTTTTGAATGAACAAGTGCGCGCATTTAAAGACGTTAAATGGGTGTGCAGATCCGGAGTTGTTGTGGTGGAACGGTCACATATCAAAGCAAATCCCGATAATGAGCAGAGCCTCCCCTTCCTGCTTCAGCTGCATCTCGCAGCCTGGTTAGAATCAGAGACAATATTAAACCGTCTCTTTGGGTTTTCTGAACAACGTTGAAATGCGCCATGAAAGGGAAGAGTGTTATCTCTCAAAAGGCAGCGGCAGCCTAGTGCTGCGTCGGTCCCAGGCTCTCACTTGCCCAATTAGACACCTCCTGTCGATTCTTTGACAGACTCCACTCGGAAAATCCTTCACAGACCAGACTCCCAACACGAAAAAGCTTCAGCAGTGACATTATTACTGTTCTGGAGATAAGGAAAATGACTTGGCATTTGCCCTCCCTCAGGAGCTGCCAATGCTTCTATTCGGCTAATGAAACACAATTTCAAACCGTGCCACTGCGAGGGCGAACCTTTCTGACATTTAAGGAGAAATCTGGTTGTATTGAAAATCGAGCGCCACGGTTTTGGCGGGCACAAGCTACATTTTACATCAGGTTTCCCGTTAATAAACAAGATCGGGAAACACACAGCTAAACGCACAGCATAACAACAAACAATCACGTGTCGTTTATAAAGTCACTAATTTCATGGAATGTTAAAACAGCAAAACAGATTATTCGAGTTTGTGAAGATTGTTTTTATTTTCCTTTCTATGAAGCCAACTGTAGTTTCATCGTCAGATCTAGAAATTGCCCCGGAAATTTAGCAGAGCTGTCAGCATCTGTGGGGAGAAAATCAACTCTGGTTTCTCCTCCTCAAAAGCTACCAGACCTGCTGAGCTTCTCCAACAATTTCTGTTTTTGTTTCTTGATTTGTTGTAGTTTCATCTTTGCTATTTGCACCCACATTCAAAGAGACATGTCCCTTTCCATTATTGGATACAACTCTCCATTATTGGTAACATTCCAAACTTGGAACATTCTTTACCTCAAGCCTGCTCTGCCAATCTATAAGATTATATCTGACTGGTTTGTTTTCCAAATTCCACATTCCCATCCACCCCCAACGACTTTTGATTCCCTTCCCCACCAGGAATAGTGTGGGAACAGAATCCACAACAGCTTACAAGAAGGAAGTGGATAAATATTTGAAAGAACATCCAGCAGGCCAGGAGAATTTGACTGAATGGATTTCAAATCACTTACCTCTGGACTTTAAATTCTTATTATTCATTTGTGTCTTTGGCAGAGTTTCTCAAATCAATCATGGAACTTCACGTTAAAACTATTTTGTGATCCAGCATCCACCATAAGACCGTAAGAGGGTAGGTGTTGAATTAGCTCCCTCAGCCCATGAAGTCTACTCTGCCATGTGATAATTCCCAACTCCACTTTCCTGCCTTTTCCCTGTAAGCTTTGGTACATTTACTGATTAAAAGTCTGTCTTTCTCAGCCTTCATTACACTCCAAGGCATAACCTTGATAGTTCTCTGCAGTAAAGAATTCCACAAATTCATTACTCTCAAAGAAGAAATTCCACCTCATCTTTGTCTTAAATGTGCAACCCTTTATTCTGGGATTATGCTCTCTGGTCCTCGGCCTTCCCACAAGGGGAAACAATCACTCTGCAATTACCCTGTCAAGTGCCTAGAATCTTATGTGTTCTGATGATTAGATTAGATTAGATTACTTACAGTGTGGAAACAGGCCCTTCGGCCCAATAAGTCCACACCGCCCGGCCGAAGCGCAACCCACCCATACCCCTACATTTACCCCTTACCTAACACTACGGGCAATTTAGCATGGCCAATTCACCTGACCTGCACATCTTTGGACTGTGGGAGGAAACCGGAGCACCCAGAGGAAACCCACATAGACACAGGGAGAATGTGCAAACTCCACACAGTCAGTCGCCTGAGGCGGGAATTGAACCCAGGTCTCTGGCGCTGTGAGGCAGCAGTGCTAACCACTGTGCCACCGTGCTGCCCGATGATGTTGACGATCACTCTTTAAAATTACAATGTCTACAGGTCCAACCTATTCAACCTCCCCACATAAGACAGTCTCTCCAGAACATTTATTGACCTAGTGAACCTTCTTTGGACCGTCTCAAATTCCAGTATGTCTTCTTTAGATAATGGGCCCAGAGCCCTTCACACTATTCTAGGTGTGGTCTAACTAACGTCTTGAATCGTTTTAGCAAAACTTCTCCATATTCATTCACCATTCCCTTTGAAATTAAGGTAACATTCAGTTTGCTTTCACTATCACCTGGTGAACTTGGATGTTAGATTTTTGTGAATTATGCATAAGGACCTTCTAATGTCTCTGTGCTGCAGTCTTTTGCAGTCATTTCCCACTTAAATAATATTGATCTCTTTTATTCTTCCTGCCAATGTGCATAACCTCACAATTTCCTACATTATATTTCATCACCCATGGACATACTTGATCTTCCAACATACTTGACCTCATCCTTACTAACCTGCCATTGCAGATGCACCTTTCCATGACAGTATCATTAAAAGTGACCACCGCATATTCCTTGTGGAGATGAAGTCTTGCCTTCACCTTTAGGGTGGCACAGTGGCTCAGTGGTTAGCAGTGCTGCCTCACAGTGCCAGGGACCTGGGTTCAATTCCCCCCTCCAGGTGACTGTGTGGAGTTTGCACATTTTCTACTTGTCAGTGTGGGTTTCCTCCAGGTGCTCTGGTTTCATCCCACAATCCAAAGATGTGTGGGCCAGATGAATTGACCATACTAAATTGCCCATGTTGCTAGGTGCATTAGTCAGGGGTAAATGTAGGGGAATGGGTTGGGGTGGGTTACTCTTCAGAGGGTCAGTGTGGACTTATTGGGCTGAAGGGCATGTTTCCATACTGCAGGGAATCTAATCTAATCTTCCCATCGAGAATAGCCTCCATCATGTTGTGTGGCACTAACAGATCTAGCAACACAAGACTGGCCAAGCTTGAGGTGCTTTAGGCCATCAACAACAGAATTGTACTCCAGCACAATCTATGACCTTATTGACATGGCATATTTCCCACTCAATCATTATCATCAAGCCAGGGGATCAACCCTGGTTCAATGGAGAGTCCAGGAGGGCATGCCAAGAGCAGCACCAGGCATACCTGAAGATGAGTTGTCAACCTGGTGAAGCCACCAAACAGGACTACTTGCACACCAAACAACATAAGCAGCAAGTGATAGACAGAGCTAAACGATTCCACAAACAATGGATCAGACCTAAGCTCTGCAGTCCTGCTATATCAGTCATGAGTAATGGTGGACAACTAAACAACTCACTGGAGGAGGAGGATGCTCCATAAATATCCTCATCCTCAATGATGGAGGCGCCCAGTGCATCCATGCAAACAATAAGGCTGAAGCTTTCTCAGCAATCTGTAGCCAGATGTGCGGAGTGGATCACTCATCTTGGCTTTCTCCAGTGGTTCCCCAGCATTACAGATACGAGCCTTCAGCCAATTTGGTTCACTCCACGTGATATCAAGAAATAATTGGAGACACAGGATACTGCAAAGGCTACAGGCCCTGACAAAATTCCAGAAATATTACTGAAGACTGAGAGAGTCATAGAGTCATAGTGTCTTACAGGTTGGAGACAGGCCCTTCAGCCCAAACTGGTCCATGCCAACCAACATGTCCATCTATGTTAACCCCAGTTCCCTGCACTTGGCTCATGTCCTTCTAAACCTTTCCTATCAATGTATTTGTCCAAATCCCTTTTAAATTTCATTGATGTACCAACCTTAATCACTTTTTCTGGCAGTTTATTCCACATGCGTACCACCCTCTTTGTAAGAAAGGTTGCCCCTCAGGTTTCCTTTTATTTTTTCCCCTCAAACCTCAAATTGAAACCCTATAGTCCTTAATTCTCCATACTGCAGGGAATCTAATCTAATCTTCACATCGAGAGTAACCTCGATGGGAAAAAAATTAAGTACATTCACCTTATTCATGCCTTTCATGATCTTATACACTTCTCTCAGATCCCCCTCAGTCTCCTACAGCCTAAAGAATCTCAAGTCTAACTTGAGATCTGGCAACATCCTTGTGCTCCAGAATTTGCTGCTCCCCTGAACAAGCTATTCCAGTACAGTTACAACACTGGCATCTCCCTGACAATGTAGAAAATTGCCCAGACATGTCCTGTAAATAAAAAGCAGGATAAATCAAACCATCCCGTTAGTCTACTGTTGACCTCAGTAAAGTAATGGAAGGTGTCAGCAACAGTGCCATCAAACAGCCTACTCACCAATAACCTGCTCAGTGACACCCAGTTTCGGTTCCACCAGGGCCACTCAGCTCCTCACTTCATTACAGCCTTGGCTCAAACATGGACAAAAGAGCTGAATTCCAGAGATGAAGTGAGAGTGACAGCCCTTGATGCCAAGGCTACATTCAACTGAGTGTGGCATTAGGAGCTCTGGCAAAACTGGAATCAATGGGTATCAGAGGCTAACTCTCTGATGGTTAGAGCCAAGCCTGACATATAGGAAGATGATCGTGGTTGTTGGAGGTCAGTAATTTCAGCTCCAGGGATTCTTGCAGGAGCACCTCAACATTGTTCCTCAGCCCAACCATCTTCAACTGCTTCATCAGTGATTATAAGGTCAGAAATGGGGATGTTTGCTGATGATTGCACAATGTTCAACACCATTCACAACTTCTCAGATACTGAATGCAACAAGATCTGGACAATATCCAGGCTTGGGCTGGTAAGTGGCAAATAACGGTGGCAAGTGGCCCTGTCAGCCAAGGTGCATTCTTCCATACAAATGAGGACTATTTCATCTCACATCTGAATTGTGCCTTGTAGATGGTGAACAGGTTTTGGGGAGTCAGGGGTAATTTATTTGTTGCAGGATTCTTAGCTTCTGACCTGCTCTTTTTCATAGAATTCATAGAATCCCTACAGTCCATTTGGTTCAACAAGTCCAAAGAGTAACCCACCCCGATCCATTACCCTACTACTCTAAATGCACCCAACGGCACGGTGGCACAGTGGTTGGCACTGCTGCCGCACAGCACCAGGGACCCGGGTTCAATTCCCGCCTCGGGCAACTGTCTGTGTGGAGTTGGCACATTCTCCCTGTGTCTACGTGGGTTTCCTCTGGGTGCTCTGGTTTCCTCCCACAGTCCATAAATGTGCAGATTAGGTGAATTGGCCGTGCTAAATTGCCCGTAGTGTTAGGTGAAGGGGTAAATATAATGGAAGGGTCTGGGTCGGTTGCCCTTCAAAGGGTCGGTGTGGGCTTGTTGGGCCGAAGGGCCTGTTTCCATGCTGTAAGTAATCTAATCTATCTAATCTAACCTACACATCCCTGAACACTTGGCAATTTAGCACGGCCATTTCACCTAACCTGCACATCTTTGGACTGTGGGAGGAAACTGGAGTACATGGAGGCAACCCATGCAGACACAGGGAGAATGTGCAAACTCCAAACAGTCAGTCGCCTGAAGCTGCTCTAATAGCTTTTGTATTTATATAGTTAGTTCAGTTCAGTTTCCGGTCAGTGGTAGCCATCGGGATGTTGATAGTGGAGGATTCAATTATAGTAATACCATTGAATATGAAGTGTCGGTGATTAGATTGTCTCTTATTGGTGATGGTCATAGTCTGGCATTTGTGTGTCATAAATGTTACTTACCATTTTTCAACTCAAACCTGGCTATTGTCCATGACTTGCTGCATTTGGACTTTGACTGCTTCAGTATCTGAGGAGTCATGAATGGTGCTGAACATGTGCAACCATTGGTGAACATTCCAATTCTATTTTATGATGGAGGGAAAGTAATTGATGAAGCAGCTGAAGATGGTTAAGCCTGGAACACTCCAGATTTCTTGGAGCTGAGAGGACCAACAAGCACAACTATCTTCTTGTATGCCTGATATGAAGCTAACCAGCAGATTCAAATTGACTCCCATTTTGCTAGTACTCCTTGATGCCACATTGGTTAAATGCAGCCTTGATGTCAAGGGCAGTATTGTTCACCCCACCTCTGAAATTCAGCACTTTTGCCCATATTTGAACTAGAGATATAATGAGGTCAGAAACAGAGTAGCTTTGGCAGAACAAAAACTGGGTCTCACTGAGCAGGTTATTGCTGAACATGTGCTGCTTTATAGCACTATTGATGACATTTTCCTTCACTTTAACAAAATATATCATTTCTGGAACATTTATTAAATTTCTTACACTTTTTCTAACAGGAGCTCTACCCAGCAAAGGACACTGCAGAACTGCCTGAATTGAAACTTAAAAAAAGCTCTTTCTCCCCCAGGCGATCTGCTTTTCCAGCACCTCTCTGATCTAAACTCCAGTTTCCAGTATCTGCAGTCCTCACTTTTGCCTATCTATATTTACCCTGATCAAAAGAAAGAGTTAATTCCTGGGCATCCAAACTGGAGTCTAATGCACAACAAATTCCCTTGTTCATTTGTAAAATTCTCCCAATGTAAACAAAAGCCCATTACTCTCATACTGTGTTTTCAAAGAAATGGCCATGGCTTCAAAAATATACATACAAGTCTCACACTTTACATCATGAAATATTGATTCCTGGGTTTGTCAACTGAGAGATTGTGTTAACAGGGCTTGTACTTACTGGAGTTTAAGAGAATGAAGGGGGATCTAATTGAAATGTAAATAATTCTGCCAAGGGCTGGAATGACTGGGTGGAGAAATCATGTTTTCTTTGGCTGGGGTGGGGGAAAGTGGGGCATCCATGACAAGGAGTGATGATCACACGATATGCGGCAAGACAAATTAGACTAAGACAAATAGAAATTTCTTCAATCTAACTCAACATAATTATTCTACATTACAGCCAGGGTTTTGTTGGAGTACACAGCATTTACTGTATCTGAAGTACTTAGCCATTTTTTTGCTAAAACATGGAATGAATTCAATGAGCTGAAAACTCATACCTATAATGGTAGGGATCATATAAAATATCCATTCTGCAGAAGGTAATTGTAAATACTTCAGTCTAGTCTTTTGCACTAATGTGTCAGATTCCACCATCATCTAGGTTGGGAATGTTAATTCAGTCTCCTTCTCCCATTAATTGTTTAACTTACAGGATATGGCAGGATTGCAGAACTTTGATCTGATGCATCTGGTTGTGGGATAGCTTAGCTCTGACTATGGTATGCTGCTTCTGGTTTTTAAAATGTATGTTGTCTTGCATTTTTTGTATGTCTGGTAATGCTCCTGGAATAACCTCCCACACTCTTCATTGAATCAGTTCGGTCTCTTGTCTTGGTAATAATGATGTATTGAAGGACATGAAGTTACAGGGTGCAGCAGAGTACAAATCTATTACTACTGATGCTCCACAAGACTTCATGTATGGATCTCAAAGATCTGTTGTGCGCCTATCACATTTAATAGATGGACGGCTAGGTGGATTAGCCGTGGGAAATGTGGGGTAACAGGTAAGAGGATAGGTCTGGGGCGGTTGGTCTTTGGAGGGTCAGTGTGGACTTGATGGGCTGAATGGCCTGCTTCCACACTTTAGGGATTCTATGATTCTATAATGCTATGAACACAATTGAATGCCACATACAGCAAGATAGTGAATGTTCTTAATGTGAAAATAAAACTTTGTCTCACTGAAATTGTTGTAGCATTCAACGGTATCAGTGGCATTATAGATGCATGTACAACAAGCAGGTCAGTGAGGATGAGGGTAAGAATGATTTTTTGCCTTATGTTGATTCTTTACACACTTAACCACAGTCCCAGTTCCTTCAGGACTCACCTCACTTGGTCAGTGATGGCATCAACGAACTTATGACATTGATAGATGTTGAAGCCTTGTGCATTTTGTGCCCTCATTGCCTTCATTGTTTCCTCCAAGTGGAGTTAAATAGCATGTGATTCATCACTTGTGGGAGGGCAGCAGGAGGTTACCTTGGCTATATTTGACCTGATGAAATGTGACTTCATAATGTCCAGAGCCAACATTAATGATTCCAAAGACATTTCCCTGCAGACTGTCCCCTCACTTCTTCTACGTCTGTCCAGGCTGCAGTACAGAACATGCCCATCATGGAGGCTAAAGGAGTCAGAATGCTGATCGAAAGGTTTGATTTTATGAATACGTCCATCTCAGACCACTGATTGATTAGTCTGTAAGTCTACTCTCTCAGTTTTGAGACAAGTCCTGCAGGTTTAATCAGGAGTTTGCAGAGTCGACTGGCCTAGATTTGTCTTTGTAATGTCGAATGCCAAGGTCAATATTGGGAGGTTGTTACCCTTGTATGAAATTCAGATTGGGCATTTTCATAGAAGTTTGATACAAACAAATTTCTTGCTAGGACATTTCAGAGTACAGTGATGAATTAACTGCAAACACATGGGTCTGAGTAAGAACAGCAGATTTCCTTTGCTGAAGGACATTAGCAAACGAGGTATGCTTTTTACAACAATCTGGTAGTTTCATATTTGTTATAATCAAGGCAGCTTTTTGCTGCAGATTTACTCAATTAATAAATTTAAATTCCCCAGCTAATATGCTGGAATTTGAACTCTTGCCTCAGGATTGTTCATCCAGATTGACCCACTGTGCTATCATACCCTTTCATTCTCATTATAACTTGCAATGTGTCATTTAAATTTTCTATTACATAAGTACAAGCAGAGCAGGGAAAAAAAAATCAAGTTCTCTATTGGTGAGATAATTAGCCATAAACCAGAAAGGAACATAAGCATCTTTTTCTATTACAGGCAGAGACAACTGGTTACATTGTTTGAGGGGCACCACACTGCAATCATGTAACAAGGTGAGGAGACATGCCTCCAGGACCTGCCTCATCTAAAGATTTGTACAGAAAACAACCAGTAGTAAAAGGGATCCATCTCTTCTGGTATCGATAGGAATTTCATAATTCAAAAAATCTTATTTTACTGAGAGTGCAGCCATATTACAATTGATTCATTTTTAGTAATCCTTATGTTTCTGTAGAAACTGTGCCTATTGTCTGTGATCGCCTACTTCATGCCGCTTCTGTTTTTGTAATGTCATCTGCAGCCTTAGCTCTCAGAATTCCTTCAAAATGTTATAAAACTACCCACACACTTCATCAGACTGAATGTTCTGCAGTAGTTTGAGCTCCAGGTAACTATGCTCAACTCATTCTACCTGTCGTCAGAAATGGGTCAAAGAGAATTATTGGAAGCTTAAGGCAAATGTGGAAACCCAATCCGATGAAACAATCTTCTGTATAAAAAGGAAAGAAAGTAGCAGGTTAATTATTGAAAATCTACTGTACCAATTTATTACTGAATTTCCTGAAAAGCAAAGGCATTAAATCCTCGCATTCACTGTTATGGACCAGACCAGAATCTAGCCTTGCACATAAATTTTTCTTGTTTTTAAAGGCAAATGTAAAGTGCCTGTTCCAGATGCAACGTGATTGGTCAAACAACTCAATGTTAAGCAAAACACAATTTTAAACTGTAGTTAAAATACAACCAAAGAGAGAGGAATTTAGAATAACAACTCTATTGGAAACTTGACAGAACAATAGATGCAGCAACGAGTACAAATGAGCTGTTCAATATAGGAACATCCCATAAACAAACCCCTTGGTAATAAGGAAAATTCAGGCACTGATTCTCCAATCCAGGGAGAAAAACATCCTCAAGAGAAAATTCAGAGAGAATAGCAGTCAGGAGACATTCACTCAAGCTTCCAACTTTGTTGAGACCGCAATAGCTTCTCATGCTACTGAAAAACCAAAACCCAGAAATCCTAATCTGTAAGAGTTAGCCACAAGCATTCAGGGTTTTTCTAAGGCCTGTCTAAGCTGTTTACTCAAGGTCTTAACTAAGCAGTTCAGCACCTCTCGTTCAATCTCTCTTAAAAGAGACCAAGAAAAAATAACGTCTTAAGGCCATAACATCATTACATCATGGTAATCTCACTGCTCCTGCATTTAAAAATGCTTTCGATCTTTCAGGCTTTGTCAGCTAAATTCATATTGAGGAGAATGGCCAAGATAACAATGCATAGCTTGCATTTTGCTGAAAATCGTTTTGCTGACCCTCTCAAGGAATCGTGGAATGTTCCAAAAATCCAAAACATTTGCTTGGTACTGTAAATGTAAGCACAAGGAGAACATTCAGTCATTTACTTGCATTTATCCTTCTGTTGATGAAGGACAGAGTTGCTGCATTTTGGGAAAGCAAATCTTAGCAGGACTTATACACTTAATGGTAAGGTCCTAGGGAGTATTGCTGAACAAAGAGACCTTGGAGTGCAGGTTCATAGCTCCTTGAAAGTGGAGTCGCAGGTAGATAAGATAGTGAAGAAGGCGTTTGGTATGCTTTCCTTTATTAGTCAGAGTATTGAGTACAGGAGTTGGGAGGTCATGTTGAGGCTGTACAAGACATTGGTTAGGCCACTGTTGGAATATTGCATGCAATTCTGGTCTCCTTCCTATCGGAAGGATGTTGTGAAACTTGAAAGGGTTCAGAAAAGATTTACAAGGATGTTGCCAGGGTTGAAGGATTTGAGCTATAGGGAGAGGCTGAACAGGCTGGGGCTGTTTTCCCTGGAGCGTCAGAGGTTGAGGGGTGACCTTATAGAGGTTTACAAAATTATGGGGGGCATGGATAGGATAAATAGGCAAAGTCTTTTCCCTGGGGTTGGGGAGTCCAGAACTAGAGGGCATAGGTTTAGGGTGAGAGGGGAAAGATATAAAAGAGACCTAAGGGGCAACATTTTCACGCAGAGGGTGGTACATGTATGGAATGAGCTGCCAGAAGATGTGGTGGAGGCTGGTACAATTGCAACATTTAAGAGGCATTGGATGGGTATATGAATAGGAAGGGTTTGGAGGGATATGGGCCGGGTGCTGGCAGGTGGGACGAGATTGGGTTGGGATATCTGGTCGGCATGGACGGGTTGGACCGAAGGGTCTGTTTCCATGCTGTACATCTCTATGACAGACATGTAGGCATAGATCTAACATGGTAAAGGGATGTAGTTCATATCTCTGAGGAGTCAGCAATCTATCCTGTGCTCCTGTTTGGAACATATACCCAGAATTTCCTCTGGTCGGACATTTAATATTGTTTTGTAGATGAGAGTTGTGCATGAACCCTTGGAATCTTCATCATAGCACACTGCAAAGGAATAGGCCTGGAAATTGAATTCAGAAATATCTCAAAATTTACAGGGGTCAGATTGAGGAAAATAACAAAAGCAACAAAGTGACTAATAAATTAAATGCTCGTCAAAGTCATGGTGTAACTAAAAGTTGGTGAGCTGCAAACAAGTGACTTAGAAGGCAAATCAGGGCTGGACTTATACACTTATCTGTCCTCAGAAATGGGTCAAGGAGAATTATTGGAAACTTAAACAAATGTGGAAACCCAATCCGATGAAACAGTCTTCTGTATAAAAAGGAAAGAAAATAGCATGTTGATTATTGAAAATCCCTGAACAAAGAGACCTTGGAGTACAGGTTCATAATTCCTTGAAAATGGAGCCGCAGGTAGTCAGGATAATGAAGAAGGCATTTTGTATGCTTGCCCTTATTGGTCATTGCATTGAGTATAGGAGTTGGGAGATCATGTTGCGGGTGTGCCAGATATTGGTTCTGCCACTATCGGAGTAATGCATGCAATTTTGGCTTTCCTCCTATAGGAAGGATGTTGTGAAACCTAAAAGGGTTCAGAAAAGATTTACGAGGATGTTGCCAGTGCTGGAGGTTTTGAGCTAAAGGAAGAGGCTGAATAAGCTGGGGCTATTTTCCCTGGAGTGTAGTAGGCTGAGGGATGACCTTACAGAGGTTTATAAAATCATGGGAGGCATGGATAGGATAAATAGGCAAGGTCTTTACCCCAGAGTGGGGGAATCCAAAACTAAAAGGCATAGGTTTAAGGTGAGAGGGGGAAAATTTAAAAGGGACCTAAGGGGACCTGTTTCATGCAGAGGGTGGAGCATGTATGGAAAGAGATGCCAGAGGAACTGATGGCAGCTGGAATGATTACAACATTTAAAAGGCATCTGGGTGGGATATGAAGAGAAAAGCTTTAGAGGGATATGGGCCAAATGCTGGCAAATGAGACTAGATTTATGTAGAATACCTGGTTGGCCTGAACGAGTTAGACCAAAGGGGTCTGTTTCTGTGCTATATATCCCTATGACTCAATGATTATGAGATCCATTAATTAAGACATGGCATACATAAGGCCAGGGATATGTTGCTAATATTCCCAGTTAATAAGTATTCAGAAATGATAAATAAGGGAAAAGAAGAGAGATAATAGTATAATTAAGGATGCTGTAACAGTTTTAATTATAAAAGATTTGGAACTGAATCATAGAATGATAGAATTATGCATTACAGAAGAAGGCCTTTAACTCATTGAGTCTGCACCGTCAAACCTCCTCTAGTTCCCCCTTCCAGCTCTTGGCCCAAAGTTTTGCATCCTATGATATTTTAAGTGATAATCCAAATACTTTTTAAAGGTTGTGTGGTTACCCACTTCTAATAGCCTTACAGACAGACTATGCCAGATCCCTACCATCTTCTCGCTGAGAAAAATATTTTCCTCAACTGTCCTTGAAACGTCCTGCCTTTCACCTTAAAATTAGGTCCCTTTGTTATTGACCCTTCAATGAAGAGGAACAGCTGCTTTCTATCCACCCTGTCCATGCCCATCATAGTCTTATACGTCTCAGTCAGGTCCACCTCAACTTTCTCTGTTGCAAGAAAAACAACCCAAGCTTATCTAACATATCCTCAAAGCTGAAGTACTCCACCCCAGACAACATCCTGGTGAATCTCCTCTACACTCCCTCCAGTCCAATCACTTCCTTTCTGTAGTATGGTGCCCAGGACTAGACATAGTACTCCAGCTGTGGCAAAACCAAAGTTTCGTAAATCTGCAAAATAACTTCCCTTTTATTAGAATCTATGTCTCAACTGAGAAAAGCAAGTGTTTCTTATCTCTTTTGGGGTGGCATGGTGGCTCAGTGGTTAGCACTGCTGCCTCACAGAGCTAGGGACCTGGGTTCAATTGCAGCCTTGGGCAACTGTCTATGTGGAGTTTGCACATTCTCCCTGTGTGCGTGTGTTTCCTTCTACAGCCTAAACTTGTGCAGGTCAGGTGAATTGGCCATGCTAAATTGCCTGTAGTGCTATGTACATTAGTCAGAAGGAAATGGGTTGGTGTGGATTATTTGGGCCAAATGGCCTGTTTCCACACTATAGGCAATCTAATCTTAATTTTTCTATTAACCTGTTTTGCCACGTTCACATGTCTGTGGGCAAGATTCCTCTGTTCCTCTGAGCGTCCTATTATTCTGTCCCTCAATGAGTATTCCCTTGTCATGTTACTTCTTACAAAGTGCATCATCTCACACTTATCTGAGTTAAATTCCATCTTCTATTAATCTGCCAGTATGGCAAATGTTTACTCCTGTTTAAACAGCTCCCTTTCGGAATGGCAGGTGGTGACCAGTGGGATACCGCAGGGATCAGTGCTGGGACCGCAGCTTTTTACAATATACATTAATGCTATAGATGATGGTATTAAAAGTAATATTAGCAAATTTGCTGATGATACAAAGCTGAGTGGCAGGGTGAAATGTGAGGAGGATGTTAGGAGATTACAGGGTGACCTGGACAGGCTAGGTGAGTGGACAGATAAATGTGGATAAATGTGTGGTTATCCACTTTGGTGGCAAGAACAGGAAGGCAGATTACTACCTAAATGGAATCAAGTTAGGTAAAGGGACAGTACAACGAGATCTAGGTGTTCTTGTACATCAGTCAATGAAAGCAAGCATGCAGGTACAGCAGGCAGTGAAGAAAGCTAATAGCATGCTGACCTTCATAGCAAGAGGAATTGAATATAGAAGGAAGGAGGTTCTTCTGCAGCTGTACAGGGCCCTGGTGAGACCGCACCTGGAATATTATGTGCAGTTTTGGTCTCCAAATTTGAGGAAAGACATTCTGGCTATTGAGGGAGTGCAGCGTAGGTTCATGAGATCAATTCCTGGAATGGCGGGACTATCTTATGTTGAAAGATTGGAGCGACTGGGCTTGTATACCCTTGAGTTTAGAACGCTGAGAGGGGGTATGATTGAGATGTATAAGATTATTAAAGGATTGGACACTCTGGAGGCAGGAAGCATGTTTCTGCTGATGGGTGAGTCCCGAACCAGAGGACACAGTTTAAAAATAAGAGGTAGGCCACTTAGAACAGAGTTGAGGAGAAACCTCTTCACCCAGAGAGTGGTGAGTGTGTGGAATGCTCTGCCCCAGAAGGCTGTGGAGGCCAAGTCTCTGGATACTTTCAAGAAAGAGTTGGATAGAGCTCTTAAGGATAGTGGAATCAAGGGTTATGGGGATAAGGCAGGAACAGGATACTGATTGAGGATGATCATAATGAATGTTGGTACTGGCTCGAAGGGCAGAATGGCCTACTCCTGCACCTATTGTCTATTGTCTATTGTCTATTTAGAGGAGCCACTTTCTTTGCAGGTCCTTACAGCATGCAATACATTCTTCACAAATGACTTAGAAAACCAAGGGGTCTAGAGTCTCATTAAATATGGAACCTTTAACCGTCAGGTGTGAGTAATCTTCATAGCCAAATATTGCAATTGGTTAGAAAACCTCAAGTCCTGAATTCAAACACCATAGCAAAGCCTGCCTTTGTAGCTTTTTGTTTCCAGATAAATGTGAGGTGCTACATTTTGTGAAAGCAAATCTTAGCAGGATTTATACAATTAATGGTAAGGTCCTAGGGAGTGTTGCTGAACAAAGAGACCTTGGAGTGCAGGTTCATAGCTTGTTGAAAGTGGAGCTGCAGATAGATATAACAGTGAAGAAGGTGTTTGGTATGCTTTCCTTTATTAGTCAGAGTATTGAGTACAGGAGTTGGAATGTCATGTTGTGGCTGTACTGAACATTGGTGAGCCCACTGTTGGAATATTGCATGCAATTCTGTCCTCCTTCCTATCAGAAAGATGTGCAAGTTGAAAGGGTTCAGAAAAGATTTACAAGGATGTTGCCAGGGTTGGAGGATTTGAGCTATAGGGAGAGGCTGAACAGGCTGGGGCTGTTTTCCCTGAAGTGTCGGAAGCTGAGGGGTGACCTTATAAAGAGGTTTTTAAAATCATGAGGGGCATGGACAAAATAAATAGACAAAGTCTTTTCCCTGTGGTGGGGGAGTCCAGAAGTAGAGGGCATAGGTTTAGGGCGAGAGTGGAAAGATATGAAAGAGACCTAAGGGGCAACTTTTTCATGCAAAAGGTGGTACATGTGTAGAATGAGCTCCAAAGGAATTGATGGAAGCTCGTACAATTGCAACATTTGAAAGGCATCTAGATGGGTATTTGAATAGGAAGGTTTTGGGGGGATATGGGGCAGGTGCTGGCAGGTGGGACTAGATTGGGTTGGAATATCTGGTCAGCATAGACGGGTTGGACGGAAGGGTCTGTTTCTAATCTGTACATCTCTATGACTCTATGACTCGATGACTCAGTCTCCCTTACAGCATTTAAGTTCATCAAGTGTTTTAGAGTTAACTTTAATGTTTCCTGCTAATATTTTCTCATAACTTTGGTTTGCCTCCTATGTTAACTTTTATACTTCCCTCCCTCCCATAATCATCTTGGATAACTTGACTTTGGCATATATATGCTTTCTACTTAATTTTACCTTTTATTTCTTTTGCCAGAGTGCACTATCTTTGGAAACTCGAGACTGCCTTCAAAGGAATGTGCTCAATTGGATCTACAGAATCACTTCCATGAATCTCTGTATTGTTCTGTTACTGCTTTATCCTGCAGTTCCTTTTTTTGATTTCCTTAAGCTAGGATCCATCATAAGTCATTGAAAATGGCTTTGCTTCCAGTTAAATATCTTTTACTCAATATTTTTTGATGCCCTTTCCATAATTACTTTCAACAAAGTTACTTTATACACTCTGTTAGCTAGATCACCTCTATTATGATCACCACCCTACTGTCTAGCTTCATTTTTCAGAAAGGGTGGAATGGTGGTTCAGTAGTTAGCACTACTGCCTTACAGCATAAGGGACCTAGGTTCAATTCCAGCATTGGGCAACTGTCTGTGTGGAACTTGTACATCTTCTCCATGAACGCAGTTTCCTTCCACAGTCTAAAATGTGCAGGTTAAGTGGATGGGCCATGAGAAGTGCATGGTTATGAGGGCAGGGGTGAGACTCTGTGTGGGATGCTCTTCAGAGGGTCAGTATGGGCTAAAGGAACTGCTTCCACGCTGCAGGGCTTCCATTTTTCCTTTCCTTAATCATAAATTCCACAAACACTCAGTAGGTCAGTCTGCATCTGTAAAGAAAGAAGCAAAGTTAAGAACTTAACATTGGCAACCTTCTTTCAGAACAGCCTCCTATCATCCTGGACACAGGATCAAGGAAGTTTGCCTGTATACATATTGTCTACTTCTTTCCTACCCATAGCACAATGTTCTTCCCAATGCATTTTGGGAAATTTATGTATTCTAATACCACAACCCCAGTTTTGAAATTTGCTAACAGACTTGCTCATCTACCTCCAGCTTTATAAAACAAAAATCCCAAAAATGTTTCAGCTCCCACTCTGTTCTTCAACTTAAGTTAATATTCAGTATTGGAGGTTTTGATTCTCTTAAACGTGGACAAATCCCCAAGTCCAGAGGAGTTGTATCCCAGACTGCTGTGAGAGAAGAGGAAAGAAATCACAAGTGCCCTGACCTAAAATTTTAATTACTCTCTGGCCTCAGTGGAGATACCAGAGGATTGGAGGACAGCTAATATGGTTCAATTTTTCAAGAAAGGTGGTGGAGTTAAACCAGAAAATTATAGACCACTGTGTCTCATATCAGTGGTCTTGAAACTATTGAAGAAAATGCAGAAGGAGAGAATTTATCTGTATTTAGATAGGCAAGGTTTGGTCAAGGATAGTCAGCATTGCATTGTCAGAGGGAGGGAGAAAGTGAGGACTGCAGATGCTGAAATCAGAGTCAAAAAGTGTGGCACTGGAAAAGCACAGCAAGTCAGGCAGCATCCAAGGAGCAGGAAAGTCGATGTGACAGATTCCTGATTAGGCGCTTATGCCCGAAACGTCATGTCAACTCTCCTGATCCTCTGTTGCTGTCTGACCTGCTGTGCTTGTCCAGCACCACACTTTTTGACTTTGGCAGAGGGAGGTCATGTCAAATAAATCTGCGTGACTTTTTTAAGGAGGTGACCAAGTGTATAGATGAACATAGTTTAGTTGGTATAGTTTATATGGATTTCAGCAAAGCTTTTAACAAGGTCCCACATAGGGGACTGATAAAGAAAGTAAAAGCACATGGGATCCAGAGTAACTTGGAAAGCTGGATCCAAAACAAAAACAGAAATTGCTGGAAAAGCTCAGCAAGTCTGGCAGCATCTGTGGGGAGTTAGTACTTCAGGTTGAGTTTCCCTTCCTCAGAATTAAGTTTCAGTTCTGAGGTAGGATCACTCGACCCAAAATGTCAGTTCTGATTTCTCTCCACAGATGCTGCCAGACCTGCTGATCTTTTCCAGAAATTTCTGTTTTTGTTTTTGAATTACAGCATCTGCAGTTCTTTCAGTTCTTATTAAACTGGATTCCAAATTGGCTTTTTGATAGCAGACAGAGGATGGTGATAGAAGGCTGTTTTTATGACGGAAGGCCAGTATCCAATGGCATACCACAAGGATCTGTGTTTGGTCCCTTATTGTTCATGCTATATTCCACCATTATAGCTGAGAATATGCAGGGATGATAAGTACATTTGTGGATGACACAAAAATTGGCCAGATAATTGACAGTGATGATGAAGGTCTTAGATTACAGGTGGATATTGAAATGTCTGAAATGGTGCAGACTTGAAATGGCTGAGGAGGGTTGCAGCAAAAGTACAGATGCTATGTCAATGTAGATTCAGTGAGTTCATCAGTGAGTGAAAAAGTTAGGTGATTCCCCCATATACAATTGCAAAATCACAATGTTCTCCTGTATAGCACTCTTCAGAGCAACACATCTTGCGGTTCCATTCATTCCTCCCCCTCAAGGTTAGGAATGAGTCAATAATACTACTAACTTAGCATTCATTTTATCACAACTTACCGCCAACGTTTATCTTGCAGAGATAAAATCAGACAGAAGGTGGGCCTGTTTCCATTCTCTCGCATCCAATGTTTTGTTCAGATGCACTGGACAGAAATCAAACAGTACAAATTGATATTTTTTTAAAGCTGTATGTTTCACATACTTGCAAAATTACAGTCCTCGCTAACATTCTCCTTGTAGTGTCCGCTTTGTCTGTCTTAAGATATTTTTAGTGCTTTCTTGCCTGTTTGTTTCCATGTCAATTGGATTTTTTCTAAGATTAATAACAATAGCATGGATCAAACAATTAAACCTATCATTGATTTAATTTTAAAAGCATTTATATGCTGTTTTATGGATTTTTCTGTCAGGGCAGTCATCATTAAATACATAAACTAAATGTGTGGCTCTAACGGAATATTAACTATCAATATAGAGGCACAGTTCATGCCAATTTTATCCTGGTTTCTGTTTATTCTCTTGTATCCCACATGTCATCTGAAGTTTCTGTCTACCATTTCTCCCAATTACCAGCACATTGGATCCAATTATAGTGACCATCATAAAGTCTAACTTACATCCAAATTATTTTGACTGTTCTGTCTGTTTTCTTGTTCATTATATATAAAAGTACAAAGTAAGTTGTCTTGTTGTCATATGTACGTGATTCAATGGATTTTTCTTGAGATGCACAGGATTTTCTCTGGAAAATGTGAACTGATGGGCTGCACTTAATGGAGGTGGCAGGGGTCTTGCTGCTTTCTTGTAGAAGCCTGCAGAATAAATGCCATTCAGGCACTTAAGTGGACAGCAAAGGACCTTTGTTGGACGAAGGACTGAGCACTAGAGAGTGGGAGGGGTGGGCTCCTGCCTGCTTACAGATGCCCATCAATGAAAGGTTGGCAGTTCTATTGAACAACAGCACTGGTGAGGAGGTGATTACTGCCAATATCACACATAAAACCTTGGAATTGCCATTAGATCTGAAGTCATAGGTGAGTAATGATTTGGGGATGTGGGGGAAAAGGAGTGGTAAATGGTGTGAAGGTGGGGTTTCAAAAGCAGCAAGTTCAGAGTTGTGACTGTCACTGGGCACCCCTACCTTCCTGGTGCTGAGTCCCTTAATCAGCGAATGCATACAGAATGAGGGAACCTCCCAACTGCCCTCAAGCAATCACATACTGTTTTGATTAGATTAGATTACTTTACAGTGTGGAAACAGGCCCTTCGGCCCAACAAGTCCACACCGACCCGCCAAAGCGCAACCCACCCATACCCCTACATTTACCCCTTATCTAACACTACGGACAATTTAGCATGGCCAATTCACCTGACCCTGCACATCTTTGGACTGTGGGAGGAAACCGGAGCACCCGGAGGAAACCCACGCAGACACGGGGAGAATGTGCAAACTCCACACAGTCAGTCGCCTGAGGCGGGAATTGAACCCGGGTCTCTGGCGCTGTGAGGCAGCAGTGCTAACCACTGTGCCACCGTGCCGCCCACACTGAATAGATTAATTACTCAGTTAATCTCTCAATTGGCATCTGTGTTGGAAACCATTCATAGATGCTCCCACCAGGGAACTACTTCAGGTGAATGTAGAAAGGTGTCTACCTTCTGGACCAGGCACCCCAACAATGTTTAATGTCCTCTTGGCACCAAACCTGTTACCGGAGATGGCATGAAATTCTGCCCAAGTGTGTCTTTAAAATTGTGTTCTGTTGTGAAGTGCCTTCATTACCTTTAGCCTTATTAATTCTTTCCACTCTGGCCTTAAGTTCAAGTTACAGTCAACAGTTTAGTCAGAGATTCTAAGGTGACATAACACCAATGAAAACAACAGAGTACAAAAGACAGTATGATGAGCTGCACAAATAATTCTATGGGAACAAATGCATTTAGAAACCACCCATCAAGATTAATGTTTTGTTAGAAAATCAGAACATTTTCATACTATCATGTATTATCTTTTGTTTATCCACATTAAGTAAGCTAGGTAGAGAACTTAATACATTTTATACCTGCCTATAGATTTTTTTGTTTTTTCTTACATCCTTAAAGAGAAAGTAGGGTCTTTTAATTGTGATAAATCGTCTTTGTCCTTAATGTTTCTAAGCCGCTCACAATTTTAAATGTGGTACCTGCTGCTTCAGAAATGGGTGCACAGACTTTCAAATACTTGACGAGCCAAAATGCTGACATGATGTTTCAATCAGATAGAAAACTACCTTGTTTTCATTTCCATTGATTTATTAATGAAAATATATTGTATGAAATTAGTACTGTTTATTACACTCATTCTGGAACTTATAAAATGAAACAACCATGTTGGTCTTTGGATAGTTTCATTTTTAGAAACATGATTTGCTAATTACTTTGGTGTAGGTTTATATTTTAACCCACAAGGAATAAAATGGGCAAAATTTGTAATTTCTTTAAAATATTTCTGGAATTTTTTTTGGAATGTTTGAAAAAGACCTTTCAAAAGTTTTATTCAATTGTAAGGGGATCAATTACAATTTTATTTGTTCAGTACTTCTGCTTATCTGTGATCTAATAATTAAACCAAAAAGAAGGAGGTTAAGGTATGGAGACAATATAACTAAATGCAAAGGATAGGTTCTGCTACAAAGAAGGGTCAAAGACAGAGTAACTAGAGGTTGAAGGCTTCGATGCGAATGCAACGAGAAAGTAGATGCACAAACATGTAGAGGAACAATCAAATTCTTGTGAGGGGGAAAAAATAAAGAAAATCACTGTCAGGAAGAGCATTTTTTGGTTGGCAGAAACGTGGATTGGAAGCATTGTGCCTTCTCGATAAAGGAGGTCAAACCATGGACAACTGAGTCAATAGCTTGGAGACGCTGGGTGTTTTCCTAGAGGTGACGAAACTGTGAACCAGAATGTTATTATTTGGCCACTGAAATGGAACTGTGGAGAGCTGTAGAGCACAGTTGTGACATGAGGAAGAGAGTGTTTGTGAAAGTATTCTTTGCTCATGATAATCAAACTTATCAGACTTGAAGGAGAAAGCAGTTGTCACACAGAACTCCTGAGTTACGCTGCATAAAAATAAACACTGAATTATACAAATGTACACCTATGCAATACCACAAATGCTGAAGAGGAATGTTGTATTTGCCTGTTAATTCAGGTTTAACCTGTGCTGATTCAAGTTTTGTTCAAGTAAAACTGTGAAAAAGTAGAACCTTGTTAGCAGTATTTCAATTTGGGGTAATTCGGTAAACCTGGTTATGTTGATTTACAGTTTTCCCCATAAGGTTCATAACAAATTCAACCAAGAAAACATGTGAACATCCACTTTTTAAGAGGTGACAGAAGTTGTCATATATAATCTCAATTAGAAAAGAAAGGGATTGCTTATTTGCGAACTGTGAATTATAAACTGAAAGATATGTTCCTAAATTGATTGTGCAAGGAGCCAAACTCAATTGTCTCCATTATTAAGTATAACAGTCAAGTAAAAAAAAACTAGTCATTCAGCCAGCTTCTAAAATTAATGAGACATCATTAGTAACACTGTCTGCTTGTGGCTATGTTATTGTTTCTGAGTAGTAAAATACATTCCAAGAAGAAATGATTGTTCTTGCTGTGCATATAGAAAGCACAAACATTTTGCTTAAAAGATTGAAATGTATATCCCAGCATGAGTCAGATTGCTGTATTGTTGCATGATAAATAGGGAGCCTAAGCATGTGCAAAATGAATGTGTTCAAGCTTGACTCCAGCTCTTAAAGACAGTCCATCATTCCTAAAGGCATTTTGCACTGGATAAGAGAAAGCTGATGTAGATTGAAATTGGCTCAAATCTGAGGAAGGCATGTTGGGCACCAGGCCTTAAAAAGGGCTTCAGGTTCAGGGGGCATAAATTACCAAATGGACAGAGAGAAGGCAGGCCATGGCACTACTGTTCTTTAAGGCCGATCTTCCAACACAGTTGGCAAGGGAGGTCATGCCAAAAGTCTGAATACAGAAGTCAGCAGTTTCTACAGAATATTAATGACCTTGTACACATGGTCAAGTCAGTGAATACATCATTATCTCACATCTCATATTCATTAAACTAACAGCCTATCAGGTTTCTCAGTGCACCTCAACCATTACTCATCCAGCAGCACTCATGAACATTCAGAAACTATGCCGAACATTTGCATACTGCACCCCATCCACATGTTTTCTAACGATGCCAGATTCACTCTAATCTCTCCCTGCCTCCTCATACTTCTAACATCATGCAAATGCAGAGACCATCTGCATCCTCTCTGTAAAGAAATGATCACCCATAACCTGAAAGATTAGTTGCAGCCATTAGTGGTGAGCCCAACAAAAGTGATAGTGCTAGGAATCTAGTTAAACTTCATTTCATAACTTTGGATCATAATTGTAAAGTACACCACAATTAAGATGAAAGAGCAGACGATGTGTTGCAGCTCTTGTGTGTTGAGATGGTGGACATCCATACAATTCACAACAAGTGTATCTGTAGCCTGAGGAAGTTCAGCTCAGAGTTGAGCTAAAGTCCAAGCTTCAGATACTGTTGTGCATCAGGGACAGTAAGGTTACCTGCACATCTTATTACAGGAGCCACAACCCAATGGCTAGTTTCTTCACGGTTGGCATTCAGGGATAGGACTTAAAAAGAGGCAGTTTTGAGGAAACAGAAGGTAACAATGGAGGACCTTAAGCCCTTGAAAATGTCCACCAGATTTGATATTTTTGTTCCGTGTGTGGATGAGAATAGAAACAGCAGAGATATTGACAAGAATGCATCATGGTGCAGGGAGTCATTCAGCTTGTGAATGGAGTGATAAAAAGGAATGTAATTACAATGGGGAATGGCAGAGTTCAGGATGTCAATACTGAAGTCTCTAGCTAAATGCAAGGCTCCTGAATACTCTGTTGCTTGTCTTACACCAAAGTTAAGGACACTTCCTGGGGAAGGAGAGGAACTTGGAATGTGACAGGACGGATTCAATTGGCATGGTCACAGTGACATAGGCAGGACAACAAGATGGGCTCTAATGAGAGAGAATGAGCAGCCAGGGCTATATTTTGAAAGTGGAATCTCAAATGTAATAATGTCTGGATTATTACCTAAAATACAAACGAATTGGAATTGAGTAAATAAGATCAAAGAGTTGAATAAATGACTCAGATTTGTGTGGGAGAAATTGCTTTGGTTTCAAGGACTGCCATCTCCAATAGTGTGGAAATAGGAATTTGTAAAGTTAGGATAGCCTTCCCATGACCCATCCTGGGGCAAGTGCCTTAGCCAATAAAAACAATTAGACTGTGCAGAGAGACTTTAAACTAAATATAAATAGAAATTGCTGAAGAAACTAAGAAGCAGAGGCAGTGGAGAGAAAGCAGAGTTTTTGAGTCCAATGACCTTCTCTATTGAGGTACATAGTGCAGGACAAGAAGGGTTCCAAAGAAAGGAGATTTAGATATCAATCAAGAAATAAATGGTGGTTTGTAAGAAAGATACTGTGATTAGCATAGATGATGTAATCTTTGTGTATATTAGATAAAACAAGTTAACAAATATAGTATGGGGGGAATGAGTGTATTAAACATATTCAGGACAGTTTCTGAGAATAATACGTTCCTGAACCACTAAGGGAACACGCTATTTAATACTTGGTAGCGTGTAATGAGACTGGATTAATTAATGATCTCCTAGAAAAAGGATCCTCGAAATAAAGGTAATAAGTTCATAATGCAATTTCTACATTCAGTTTGATGGTGAGAAATGTCGATTTGAAACTAAGGTTTTAAACTTCACGATAGGATTATGAAATCAATGATGGCCAAAATAAATGGGAAATAGGTTAAATGAGAAGATGATAGATTAGTCATAGCAGACATGCAAGGAGATGTTTCTTAACTCTCAACAAAGATTTATTCCTTTGAGAAAGAATCTACAAGAATGGTGCAACATTTGTGACTAAGAAAGTTAAAAATAGTATCAAATTGAAAGTGAGGTTTATTATGGTTCAAAGTCTAGTGATAGCCCAGAAAATTGGGAAAAGAAATAAACCAACAAAGAATGACAAAAGAAAGGGAAAACAGAATAAGGAAAAACCTAGCAAGAAATATAAGAGCAGAGAATACACTTTTCTACGTAAAAAGGAAAATTAGTGCATTAGTTCTTAAAGGGCGAGACTGGTGGATTAATATTAGGAAACAAGAAAATGATAGAGAGTTTGAATGAGTATTGTGCACCTGTATTCACAATAGAAGACAAAAAACCTTCCAAGCATAGTAGAAAAGTAGATGGGTAAGGGGAGAATGGAATATAAAACAAACATGATTACTGGAAAAAATAATTGGAAAACTAATTGGACTAAAACTAATTAGACCCCTGGATGTTTAGGTATCCTTGGGGTCTTAAAAACCCATGGCCTCCAACATTCCTTAGATTCTAGCAAGTTCCCAACAAACCATTCCGAAATTTGTGGGGTGGTGAATAGTGAAGAGGCTAGCTTTAGACTACTAGAGGAGGTAAACTGGCTGGTCAGACAGGCTGACCAGTGGCAAATTGCAAAATGCCAAGTTAAAGGAAAGGGAATACATGATGAATGGTAAGACTGTGGGAAGCACCGAGGATCAGAGGGACCTTGGTGTGAATGTAGTCACCTCCCTTAAGGCGTCAGGTCAGGTGGATAAAGCTGTCAAGAAGACATGCGGCATACTTGCCTTTATTATTTGAGGCATTAAGTTTAAGAATAGGGAGGTTACGCTTTAGCTGTATAACATGTTGGTCAGGCCACAGCCAGAGCATTGCATACAGTACTGGTGTCCACATTCTAGGAGGAATGTGATCACATTGGGGAGGGTGAAGAGGAGAATTACCAGGATGTTTGCCTGGGCTAAAGAATTTCAGTTATGAAGAGAAATTGGATAGACTAGAATTTGGTTTCCTTTGATTGGAGGAGATTGAGAAGGGACATGAATGAGATGTATGAAATTATGAGGAATACATTTAGGATAGAAATTTTTCCCCTTGATGGATAGATTAATGACATGGCCACATAAATTTGGGGTAAGAGGCAGAAGGCTTAGAGGAGATATGAGGGAGAAGGTTTTCACCCACATGGTGGTGGGCATCTGGGACTCAGTTAAGTCGAGAGCGTGGTGCTAGAAAATCACAGCTGATCAGGCAGCATCTGAGGAGCAGGAGAATCAACTTTTCGGGCATAAGCCCTTCATCAGAAATCATGAAAGGCTTATTCCTGAAATGTCAATTCTCCTGCTGCTTGGATGCTGCCTGACCTGCTGTGCTTTTCCAGCACCACACTCTCGACTCTGATCTCCAGCATCTGCAGTCCTCACTTTCTCCTCATTTAGTTAAGTGTTTGTTTTTGACTGGGGGTGGATGTGATGGGCAGAATGGCATTTTTCTGTATATCTCTATGACTCTCTAACTCATTATTCAAGAGAGAAAAAACAGAGAAAGCAGGAAACTCTACGCCTGCTAATCTAACATTTCTCATTGGGAAAACGCCAGAATCCATCATTAAGGAGGTAGTAGCATGGCATTTAGCAAATCACAGCACAATCAGGCATAATGAACATGATTGTGTGGAAGGCAAATAGTGTTTGACACATTTATTAGTGTAATTTTAAGGGAGTAACAAGCAATGTGGATAAAGAAATGGCAGGATCTGTGTTTGGCTTTCTAAAAAGCATTTGATAAGCTGCCACATAAAAGGTTATCATATGAGGTAATTGCTCATGGTATTGGGGATGATATATTAAGATGGGTAGAGGTTTGGCTACCAACATAATTGGGATAAATTAATCATTAACCAGATTGACAAATGGCAATATAGATTCTAAGTAGTTGAGGTTGCAGTACTGATACCTGCGACACTCCATTGGTTAATGACTTGGATGAAGGGACATCTGTTTCTGATGGTACAAAGGCAAATAAGAGATCCAACTGTGAGAAGAACACAAGAAGTTTGCAAATGGTATAGTAAGTCAGAAAAGCTTTAGCAGATGGAATATAATATGGAAAAAATGTAAGGTTATCCATTTTGGCAGGAAGTTCAGAAAAAAAACATATCATTCGCATGGAAGAGACTGTACCATGTACAAAGGAATGTGAGTGTCCATTAAATTAATCATAACAGTTAACATGTAGATGCAGCAAGTAATTAGAAAGGTAAAGGTAATGTTGGCATTTATAGCAAGGTGTTGGAGTATAAAAGCGGAAATGTCTTGCTACAACTTGAGCAATGGTGGGATCACATCTGTAACACAGGGTTACAGTTTTGGTCTCCTTACTTAAGGAAGGATGTACTTGTGTTGGAGGCAGTTCAGAAGAGATTGGGATCATCCTTGTCTTATGATGAAAGATTCAGCATGTTGGTGCTATTCTCTTTGTAGTTTAAAAGAGTAGAAGATTATCTTACTGAAATATAAGATAGATGCCTAAGGATGTTTCCCCTTGTTACTGAATCTAGAATGGTATGGCACAGTCTAAATATAATGCATCTCTATTTAAGATGGAGATGAAGAGGAATTTCTTCTCTCAGTGGGTCATTAATCCTTTTAGTTGTCCCTAAGAGCAGTGAGACTGGGTCATTACTCACGGTTGAGCTGGACAGAACTTTGATCTAGATGGGAGTCAGGATTATGGGAGGACAGACAGGAAAGTGAAGTAAAATCCTGGTCGGCAGAAAGGATAGTTCACATGTTAATTACAGATTATTCTGCTCCAAGGGAATCAGATGAGGACCTCAGTGGGCCAGTTTGTAAAAGAATGATGATGAGTATGCACACAAAGGAGCTTGGTGTATTGGTAGGCCTCCCAGGCAGCCTCTGTCAACATTAGATAGCATTGAAGAGCTCAGTTGCAATGTGGAAGAGGGTGTCCCATTGAAAATTGGAACCAAGCAATTGATGGCCTCTTCATGTCAGCATTAGCAGAGCACCTTTGATACAGTATCTGGGAGCTTTTTTTTTATTTCAAAAATATACTTTATTCATAAAATAATTTGATGGTCTGTGCAGTTGGTCATGCCATACATATGTAAACATTTGCATACAGAGATCAGAATTTATCATTTTTATATACAGGTCTGTACATTTATCAATCATATATCCATATATTTAGCTGAGGGGTCAGCAGAGCCCAAATGACTGCATGGGCCCCCTGTTCTTCTCAGACAGGCAGATGTTACACGGTGGTCTTTCCCCACCGCGCTTTGGCGGCAGCTGCCCCAACTTCAGCGCGTCCCTCAACATGTAGTCCTGGACCTTGGAATGTGCCAGTCTGCAACACTCAGTCGGGGTCAACTCCTTCAGCTGGAAGATCAATAGATTTCGGACCGCCCAGAGAGCATCCTTCACCGAGTTGATGATCCTCCAGGCACAGTTGATGCTCGTCTCGGTGTGCACCCCGGGAAACAGATCGTAGAGCACGGAGTCCCTCGTCACGGCGCTGCTCGGGATGAACCTCGACAAACACCATTGCATTCCTCTCCAGACTTCCTCTAGGTAGGTACATTCCAGAAGGAGGTGTGTGACAGTTTCGTCTTCGAGGGCAGCGTGAGGTGTGGCTGAGAGTCCGGGCGCGCATAAAGGATCTCATAGGCAGAGCCCTTCTCACCACCAGCCAAGCCATGTCTTGGTGCTTGTTGGAAAGTTTATGGCGATGAGGCATTCTGCCAAATGGCTTTGACAGTCAGCTCAGGGAACCGCCCTCTCCTTTTCCCGAAGGGTCTGAAGGACACTACGTGCTGACCACTTCCTGTGGTCAAAGGTGTTTTTCTTCATAAACTTCTCCACGAAGGGCAGGTGATACGGAACGGTCCAACTACTCGGAGCGTTCCACGGCAGCGGGGCCAGGCCCATCTTTCGCAACACCGGGGAAAGATAGAACCTCAGTACGTAGTGACACTTGGTGCTTGCGTACTGGGGATCCACGTACAGCTTGATGCAGCCACACACAAAGGTGGCCATCAGGGTGAGGATGGCATTGGGTGTATTTTGTCCCCCGTTGCCCAGATCTTTATACATCGAGTCCCTTCGGACCCGGTCCACCTTTGATCTCCATATAAATTGGAAGATGGCCCGGGTGACTGCAGCGGCACAGGTTCTGCGAATAGGCCAGACCTGTGCCACGTATAACAGCAATGACAGTGCCTCACACCTGATTACCAGGTTTTTTCCCTCAATGGAGAACGACTGTAGCTTCCATCTGCCCAGTTTCTGCCTCACTTTGCTGATATGCTCCTCCCAAGACTTGGTGCTTGCCCCAGCCCCCCCGAACCAAATACCCAGTACCTTCAGGTGCTCGGTCCTGATGGTGAAGGGGATCAAGGATTGGTCGGCCCAGTTCCCGAAGAGCATGGCCTGGCTCTTGCCTCGGTTTACCTTGTCCCCCGAGGCCTGTTCGAACTGGTCACATATGCACATGAGTCTGTCTGGGAGCTGCTGTTTCACTGCAATTTTATCGTCTCAGTGTTGCAGCAGAGGTTCAGAGGGAATGCACGTTTGTTATCATGCAGCCCATATTAATGTCAGCAAGACTGTGAATCACAGTCCTCAAAGAGCATTGCTGCTGGACGGGCTGCTCAAAATGATGGGTTTATGATGGATTTAACAAGAATGGACAATAGCTGAGGGATGCTGGGAGACTGAGGCAATCTTTGACCAAAGTGACTGTGCCAATAAACATGTTGCAGAATCCAGTCAGGCTGCAACTATCAGCATATAGTATTAGTTGTAGACATCACAGATCACACCCACATTTGGGTTTGAATAGAGTTGCCTGGAATGCCCTCCTCAGGGGGATTGGAAATATTGGGGTGTGTACCAGGCTTGGGGGCTCCTCACACGCTTATTTGGAGGGAGCTACATGCACCCAACCCCTCCAGGAATGGATTGTTAAGGACCACCCTGCCTTTGACATGTAAACACCTGGTTGGGTCAATCGATCAGGATGATCGAGCCCTGTTGATGTATAGGAGAACATTGAAGACCCTCCCAAAAGGGTGCGAACAACCACGGAGTGTAAGAATTATTGCAACACCACCCTCAGGAGCAGTAACTCAAGACTAACTGCGTGAAGGGAAGACACCCCTGAAACCATCGGCAGAACACCAGACGATCATCACAACATGGATCAAGGCCAAGATCTAGTGTGGTAGTATATGATCATCCAGAGTTAAGTTAAAGCACAAGATAAATTTGTAGTGTAAGTCATTAGTTTATAGCGTATTTTGTTGTTATAGTTTTAATTATGTCAAATAAATGCATATTATTGTTTGTTATTAAGTGTCGACTCACAGTTCTTTTTGCTGGATATAAGAGTTAAAGCACACTATGTGGCAGGCACAATAGCGTGAATGATCACACTGCATGAATTCAGTCCGGAAATCTATCCTCCAACATATTATTAGGATTGCAGATATGTCGCCAAGTGGTTTAGCACACAAAACAGCACTTCACACTGAATCTCAGTACATGTGACAACAATAAATCAAACCCAAACTCACTTGTGCTTCCATTACGGCCATTCAACCAACGTCCTTGCTGTTGCCTGTCACCAGCTATCCTAAACAAGCCCAATAAAAACTTAACTGTCTTCCACCAGGCATTCCTCCATTCTTTGCCAGGCACTGCCATTATACTAAATCGGACAGATACTGAACAGAGCGAGAGGCTCAACACTGGGCAGCTATAAAATACTGTGAGTTCTCAAAAGTTACAGGATTACATACCAAAATCAGCAACCTCATTACCTGACCTTACCACGACTACTAAGCAAGGGGGCAAACTCTATTAGCGAGGAATGCAGTAATATATGCCAGAAGCACTATTAGACATAACCTAAAATGACAGAACAAATGGGTACACACACACACACACACACACACACTTCTTTTCTACCAAAAAAACCGGATCTTAGCTTAAAGTATCAACAAATTTGAAGTGAGACCTTCAAATTTGACACCTTCATTGTCTAACCTGAGATATCACCTCATGTACATTGATAAAACCTTTTAATTATCTAGCGACAAAGACTTGAAAGGAATCTGGACTTTGCTTTTAATCAGCAGTCAACCTCCTAACTGAGTAAAGGATTCAATAAGGCAGCTAGTTTTAAAGTTGTTAATATTTTGCTTACAAATACTGTGTTTTATATCTCCCTTATACCTTCCTATCATACCACGTCTGAGGAAGGAGTGGAGCAAATTCAAACATACCTGTTGGACTATAACCTGGAATGGTTTGGTTTTTGACTTGTCCACCCCAGTCCAACTCCAGCATCTCCGCATCCAATACATTTACATCCTTCTTTTAATAAGGACACCAAAACTGCATGTAACCATTTGAGATATGGTTTCGTGAATACCATTGGAAATGGCAATCTTCAGCCAATTAAGTTTTGTCCATGTGATATTAAGAAACAGCTGATTACACTGTAAACAACAAAGTCTAAATACCCCTATTAACATTCCAGCTGAGGCATGTGCAGTCTTGTGTTCCAGAACTAGCTGTGCCTTTAGCCATGTTGATCTAGTACAGTGATAACATTAATACCGAGCTGACAACGTTGGAAAATAAGCCATGTATATCACATCCTCAAATTGTCAAAGTGATAGATAGTGTTGTCGACAGTGCTTCTATGTGACTACGTGACCAATAAACTGCTCATTGATACATATCTGGAAGGACCACTCAATTTCATGGCGACCTAGGTCCAAATACTAATGAACAAAACTTGAGTGGACGGGACTTGAGGGTGACTGCACTTGACATCAACGTAGCATTTGACTCGATGAGCCCTGGTAAAGTTGAAGTTGATGTTAGTTGGGGATGACAGGGTTGACAATTTCTATTGGTTGGATTCACAATTAGAGTCATAGAGATGTACAGCACAGAACAGACTCTTTGATCCAACTCATCCATGCTGGCCAGATATCCCAACCCAATCTAGTCCCACTTCACACCACCCAACAAATATCCCTCCAAATTCATAAACCCATCCAGATGCCTTTTAAATGCTGCAATTCTACTAGCTTCCACCACTTCATCTGGCAGCTCATTCCATACATGTAATACCCTCTGTGTGAAAAGGTTGCCCCTTAGGTCTCTTTTATATCTTTCCCCTCTCACCCTAAACCTATGCCCTCTAGTTCTGGACTCCTGACCCCAGGGAAAAGACTTTGTCTATATACCCTATCCATGCCCCTCATAATTTTGTAAACCTCTATAAGGTCACCCCTTAGCCTCCGACGCTCCATGCAAAACAGCCCCAGCCTGTTCAGCCTCTCCCTATAGCTCAAATCCTCCAACCCTGGCAACATCCTTGTAAATCTTTTCTGAACCCTTTCAAGTTTTGCAACATCCTTCCAATAGGAAGGAGACCAGAATTGCACGCAATATTCCAAAGTGGCCTAACCAATGTCCTGTACAGCCATAACATGACCTCCTAACTCCTGTACTCAACACTCTGACCAATAAAGGAAAGCATACCAAACGCCTTCTTCACTATCCTATCTACCTGCGACTCCACTTTCGGGAAGCCGTGAACCAGCACTCTTTGTTCAGCAACACTCCCTCAGACCTTACCATTAAGTGTATAAGTCTGGTTAAGATTTGCTTTCCCAAAATGCAGCACCTTGCATTTATCTGAATTAAACTCCATTTGCCACTCCTCAATCCATTGGCCCATATGATTAGCACAAAGGAAGATAAAGAGGAGGAGCAATTCCAACATCCATTCTAATTTTAGAACTAGTTGTCAAAAACAACATCAAAAAGACAGAGCATAGCATTCCTACAAATTCAACCTCAGCAAAGGCAAGTCAAGAGCACCTCACCTGTTTCTGGTCCTTTATTGGCTCCAGTCCCTTTGGGAACAGATGAATGCACACATTGAATGGTCCTGTGTGATCTAAGCTTGTAAATTCAGTACCAGATTTGCTGCTGACTGATGTCATGATCACTGCTACACACAGGGGTCACCTATACAGCTGCCCTTCCCAGCATGCAGTGCAATGTACACCAGTATGATGTCCCACCAGGGGTTCCTATTGTGCTACCTTTAACATCACTAGCAGGACAAATTTCATGTCACAAATGTTTAAGTGTCACTCTGTGATCTATTCTGAGTGTCTAAAAATGATAACGAAGCTAAAAGGTAAACGAATGCTAACAACATTTAATAAACTAGATTAAAGTACTACAGAATGGTTGGTCAGTCTTGTTGCTCGGTTACAAACTGTACAAATGTAGGACAGTTAGTCCTGTTATAGCGTCACATTCTCATTAAAGTGAAATGGCTTCAAGAGCACTTTAGCATGAACAGTACAGCAGTATGAATGTATTGCCACAAGTGGAAGAATTTTAACAGTTCAGCCCTTTGTGGTAGGAGGGGCTATGCAGATTGAGAAGCTGAAACTTAGCAAAGTGGTTTTGTTGTGCTTTGTAAACTCACCCATAGTACTGGCATCTTATTTCAGAATTTCCCAACGAATCATGATCATGCTTGATTGTTAAAACCACAATATTTGCCCTTGATCAGTTGTCCTGTTAATTGATATTTTAATTAAAAATATGGGTAATTTGGTGTGGGTTTAATTTTAAAAGTCTTGATACTTGTATGGACCCTGACAGGATCAGAATGAATCAATTTTGCAATTTCTGTGACATCTCACATCCATCAGTTATAACTATCCTCCACAAATGCTGTTATTCCATCCTCACTAGCCATTTTTCACAGTTATGGCCTTTTGTTTTCTCTATACAGGTCTACATGAGGCAATACAGGTCATCGGGGTGGACTGGTGCGTGAGAAATGGAAGTGGTGAGATTGTGAACTCCCATGTATCTAGTGACAGAATTATACTGTCACAGTGCACACAGCGTTTGCTCGCGTTGACTTGATATGCCCAGTAATTGAAATATAACTACCTCCACAATGTTGGCTTTGGACTGCTTCCCTAATCAGCTATACTCTATACATTTCATTTATTATAGGTTCATTAAGTGTCACATTAAGAGTTTTTGCAATTGGAGGCAATGGAAGCCTCAGCAGAGGACAAGTATTTTAGAGATGTACCATTCCATGCCTCATGCATACCGTTCATCAGATTGTTATAGACAGAGCATGGCTTAACCTCCAAGCAGATAGTTGGTTTGTCAGAGCTAGGCTGACAGATTAAGAAAAGCCTCATTATAAGTATTTGGTGCCTCATTGAAGTGCAACAATTTATCTCTGGTTCTTGTCCCAAAATGGAACGACAGATAGGCCAAGAGAGGGAAGAAACAAAAAAGCATGGTGAAGTTGGCTCTCAAGGAACTCTCAAACGTACCCTTATCATCAGTCAATGTGCCACATGCCGATTCTGCTCCTAATGGTCAAATCTGCCCTTATATCAATGCAAGCTATAGATAAATGCTTAATGCGTGGGAAATCATGTCTCGCAAACTTGATTGAGTTTTTTGAAGAAGTAACAAAGAGGATTGATGAGGACAGAGTGATAGATGTGATCTATATAGATGTCAGTAAGGCGTTGGACAAAGTTCCCCATGGCAGACTGGTTAGCAAGGTTAGATCTCATGGAATACAGGGAAAACTCACCATTTAGAGAAAGAACTGGCTCAAAGATAGAAGAGAAGGGATGTTGGTGGAGGGTTGTTTTTCAGACTGGAGGACTGTGACCAGTGGAGTGCCACAAGGATCAGTGCTATGTACACTACTTTTCATCATTTATATAAATGATTTGGATGTGAGCATAAGAGGTATTGTTAGTAAGTTTGTAGATGACACCGAAATTGGAGGTGTATTGGACAGTGAAGAAGGTTACCTCAGATTACAACAGGATCTTGATCAGATAGTCCAACGGGATCTTGATCAGATGTTCCAATGGGTTGAGGTGTGGCAGATGGAGTTTAATTTAGATAAATATGAGGTGCTGCATTTTGAGAAAGCAAATCCTAGCAGGACTTAGACACTTAATGGTAAGGTCCTAGGGAATGTTGCTGAACAAAGAGACCTTGGAGTGCAGGTTCATAGCTCCTTGAAAGTGGGTCGCAGGTAGATAGGATAGTGAAGAAGGCATTTGTTATGCTTTCCTTTATTGGTCAGAGAATTGAGTACAGGGGTTCAGATGTCATGTTGCGGCTGTGCAGGACATTGGTTAGGCCACTGTTGGAATATTGCGAGCAATTCTGGTCTCCTTCCTATTGGAAAGATGTTGTGAAACTTGAAAGGGTTCAGAAAAGATTTCCAAGGTTGTTGCCAGGGTTGGAGGGTCTGAGCTATAGGGAGAGGCTGAACAGGCTGGGGCTGTTTTCCCTGGAGCACCAGAGTCTAAAGAGTGACCTTATAGAGTTTATAAAACCATGAGAGGCATGGATGGGATAAATTGACAAGTCTTTTCCCTGGGGTGGGGGAGTCCAGAACTAGAAGGCATATATTTAGGGTGAGAGGGGAAAGATATAAAACAGATCTAAGGGGCAATGTTTTCATGCAGAGGGTGGTACATGTATGGAATTAGCTGCCAGAGGAAGTGGTGGAGGCTCGTACAATTGCAACATTTAAAAGGCAACTGGATGGGTTTATGAATCAGAAGGGTTTGGCGGGATATGGGCCAGGTGCTGGCAGGTGGAACTAGATTGGGTTGGAATATCTGGACGGCATGGACGAGTTGGACCGAAGGGTCTGTTTCCGTACTGTACATCTCTATGACTCTATGACTCTAAGTGGGAGTATTTGATAAAAACATATAGGCTCTACTAAAGCCATAAAGGCAACATCACACAGAGGTAACAGGGATAGTAAGAATTTGTCATTTCACAGGGGAATCACATGGTGTATAATTTCCTGTTGGTGTATAATTTTACTGTCAATCTTTCTATATTATAAATGTCATTTTATGTCTCCAATATCTATCAAATTCCACTGTTGCACTTGCACCAACACATGGTGAAATCCAGCAGGATTCCAAAAGGACCTTAAGAAATTCAGTGCTCATGACAGTTTGACTACAATTGGAAATCCTTGCCTATCTTGCCCACCCTGCGGACAGTCTTATTCCAGGATATTGCTATGAGAATCAGAGCCTTCAAAGCAGTGGGATTCAGTTTGATCCAGGAAGCTTGAGATTGGCCTGTATATCTTATACAGGAAATAACACCTCCTTTGAGCTCAAGCTCTGTGTAAATCCCCTTTGTCCCGCAGACAGCCAGGTAAGCTGAGGAGAAGACAACTATTTCTCCTACTGCTACTGCAGTGGATCTAGAATGTCAGGATTCTTATAATGTCATGGTGGTCAAAAAGGGTGGCGCTGGAAAAGCACAGCAGGTCAGGCAGCATCTGAGGAGTAGGAGAGTCAACTTTCCGGGCATAAGACCTTCATCAGAAATTTGGGGGTGCGGGGAAGGGCTGAGAGATATGTAGAAGGGTAGGGGTGGTTATAAGGTATCTGGGAAGGTGATAGCTAGGTGCAAATGGGGGGGTGACAGTGATAGGTTGGAGGGCAGAGTGGAGTGGATAGGTGGGAAGGAAGATGGATAGGTCGGACAGTAAAGAGGGCATTGCCAAGTTGGAAGGTTGGATCTGGGATGTTGTCACCCCAATGCAGAGGAGATCACACCAAGAGCAATGGACACAATAGACAAGGTGCTTTGATGTGCAGAAAGTTCTCTGTCGGATGTGGAAAGAGCCTTTGAGGCCTTGGATGGAGGTGAGGGGGGAGGTGAGGTGGAACCACATAGTATCAACTTCAACTTCACCAGTTTCTTCAACTCATCTCCCCACACCTCATCCGAGAACCAACTCGGCAACTCAACACGGCACTCTTGACCTGTCATACCTGTCCATCTTCCTTCCCACCTATTTACTCCACCCTCCCCTCTGACCTATCGCCATCACCCCCACCTGCATCTACCTCCCTCCTCACCTCTGACAAGCCCCCAAAGGATCCTTCCACATCTGACAGAGATTTTCCTGCACATCCAAACACCTCATCTACCATGTCCATTGCTCTCGATGTCATCTCCTCTACACTGGGGAGACTGGATGCCAACACGCAGAACGTTTCAGGGACCATCTCTGGGACATATGCACTAAACACCACCGCCCTGACCATTTCACCTCCCTCCTTCCACTCCGCTAAGGGCATGCAAGTCCTGGGCTCCTTCACAACCAAATCCAAGCCACCCAAGGCCTGGGAACCCTCCAACCCCATGGCACCAATGTCAACTTCATCAGTTTCCTCATCTCCTCTACCCCCATTTCATCCCAGATCCAACTCTCCAACTTGAATGGTTCCACCTGTCCATTTTCCTTCCCACTGATCAGCTCCACTCTCCCCTCTGACCTATAACCATCAACCCCCATTTGCATTTACCTATTGCCTTCCTAGCCACCTTTCCCCAACCCCATCCCCACCCCTACCCTCCTATTTATCTCCCAGCCCCCTTCCTCCCCCACATTTCTGATGAAGAGCTAATGCCCGAAACATTGGCTCTCCTGCTCCTTGGATGTTGCCTGACCGGCTGTGCTTCTCCAGCACGACACTTTTTGACTATGATCTCCAGCATCTGCAGTTCTCACTTTCTCTAATGTCATGATAGTGTCCATTTGAACAGTTGGGAAGCCTTAGAATCACTGGGACTCATTATCATGAATTCTTATTGGCATTAGCTTATGTTACTGATACTAAGTGCTGAAGGATTTTCACAGCAGAACTTGGTCTCAGTCTTGCTGGACAATATGCTTATTACATAATTCTACATATCTGAGTTATGTTATATCTGAGTTATGTGAGCACCCATGGGCTTACGATCCTGGCTGATGGGAATGAATAATATTTCAGAATAAAACTTACTTGAATAGCTCATGTGTGTTTTTAGTTAACATGGAGGGTACTCACTGAAACATATTTGCACTAACAACAGAACACAAGTTTTAAATGTGACGAAAAAGCAAATGAAACTATACAGATATCAAAAACAATTTATAAATACCTTAACATAAATAGCAAAACAAAGTTTCAACAATTTTCCCAAAACTAAATATCACAGAAACTCAAATCGAGATAAATTATCCTTGTGTCTTAACCCTGGGCTGAATCTTGCACACTTTGGCAAGTTTGGATTGCATGAAATATTTCAGAGGGATTTCTGCCGTGTGAGTTCAAGCATGTTTTCTCACTACATCTTACCAAATTCAGCTCAGGAAGTACCTACTCTGTTCCTATGATGTCCTTCACATCCAGACACATGTCAGGACCCATTTTACCAGAACGACTCATCACTCAGAAGATATGCCGGAATTCACTGGCATCCCTTGTGCCAATGCCATCTGTAAAATGCCTTGTTGTGCACCTAAATAAGCACTATCAGCCCAGAGCTGCCCTGTTTGGTTACTGGCATTTGTCCTGAACATGGCAAGTGGGACAGTCAGCAACCCACTATGTTTGGCAGGGACCTGGAATTCCTGCTGGACAGGGTGGGCCAGAAACAGGTCTTCCTCTTCCTTTAGGACCCACGGTCAAGGCCACAACACCAGACCATGAGAGCCTGATCCAAGTTTGCCATGCAGGGTACTGAACAACAATGTAAATAGGTAAATCTGCCTTAGTTCTAGTGAACCATAGACCATTCTCTCATTAGAGACAGACAACTAGTGGTGGTTTAATCTAAGGATCACCGTTACACAGGTGAGGGGCAACATTGAGAAGGTGGAATTTTATGGGAATTGAACCCACACTGTTGGTGTCACTCCACGTTGCAAATCAGCCATCCAGACAACTGAGCTAACAGACTGAAGCAGGTCAATAACCTTTTTCACTTCATATATGTAAATGCCACCATCATCTCTTTGATACTTTACACTCACTCTTTCTCTGCCATGTTATCCACCCAGGACCAAAGCTCATGCTCTACCACTTTCACTAATGCCAGCACCAACTTCCTTCACTTTTGTGATCCGATTCTAACCCTCAATAGCAATGACCCAAGCGATCCTCAATGCTGCCTCACTCAGGACACCGCCCATCTGCACTAAATCTAACAGTTGTGTCACTCACTTGCATTGCCTTTAATACCTGCCTGTCTCATTCCAGGAGGGAAACAGGTCACAGCAGTGCAGAAGGACTCAAGACTCACTGTTCTAGATGAGTTTCTGCCCTTATAAAAAAGTTATTTCATAAAAGTTACCAAATTTGTGCAGCACAGTGGCTCAGTGGTTAATAATGCTACCTCACAACATCAGGGACCTGGGTTCAATTCCAGCCTTGGGCAACTATCTGTGGGGAGTTTGCACATTCTCCCAGTGTCTGTGTGGGTTTGCTCCAATTTCCTCCCACAATTCATGTGCAGGTTAGATGAATTGGCCAATCTAAACACAGGATTAAAGTTTCGGGGTGGGGGGTGGTCTTTGTGGGATGCAATTTGCAGGGTGTTGTGGACTTGATGGGCTGAATGGTCTGCTGCAGGGATTCTATAAAAATCCCTCTACCTCTATTTTGAAACACAACTTCCAGAAATGATAGCACTATATCTGTCATCACATATCCCCATAAAGAAAGTATGCAAAGATATTCTTAACAGACATTTCCACTTTCTATCAAAAATATGTCACGGTACTATTCTATGTAATATGAACAGTAATAATATTTTATTGCAAACAAACAAAAATGTTTATAACAATCATATTCTTCACAAATCTATTTTTGACAAGGAATTCAGTTTCCTTCATATTTGCTTTGTCATAGTGCTGTCCACTATGACAAAGTCCTTACCTGCCAAATTAATGACTTTTCTTTTCATTGCCTGGTTGCAGTATTAACTTCCAACAAAGCAGTCTTAAATTTCTGTCCCAGAATCACTTCACAAAAAATAAAGCTTATGGATCACATGACTAACATTTTGTTCAGAGTTGTTGGACATGTAAATTGGTAAGAAGCCGATGCTCAATGTTTCTTTCTCCACTGGTCAATCATTTCTGTTGACTCGTATTCAATTTCTAGGAAAATCAGTGACTGGCCGTTCAACTCCCATTTTGCCATCTTGTGGTAAAATGACACTCACAATGACCTCATAAGCCTCCTCGGCCATTTTGAATGCCTTCTCATAATCTGGCACTTCAAAATCTAGTTGGGTTCATAGCACAGGTTACAAATTGCTACAGACATTTTGACAATCATTTTCCCTTCAGATTTCTTGGTGTTTCTTCAATAAATTTGTCAAAGATGCCAAAACATCCAATGAAACACAATCATAAGGGCACTGCTTGTCACTGGCCACTCGAGTGTTCTTTTCTTCTTCCTGGTGGTGGAATGTGAATAAAGTTTCTGCACTCGCTGTTTCTTCACTGTGTCCTACTGCTACATGCACACTACATGGGTTCTGGCTGGGAGGCGGGAAATAAACACAATTTCCGTTAAGAAAACAAAATTAAATACTCTCATTACAACGTATTATAGAATTTTACATGATATCTTAGGCATGGGAAAATCCAAATAAAGCCTTTTTTTCTTCTCTAGGTGCTACTTGACCTTGCCCTATATTTGTGACAAAATTGTCTATTTGTAGCTGATCAAGCAGTTTGTTCAAGTTGTTCCCAGGCCTGGATGAACATATCAAGATTGTCAATGTAGACAATCTACTTGTGACTCTGTTGGTTATTGTTGGAACATTGCTATTCCTGTTTTTTCTTTCCAAATGACAAGACTTTACATTGATAAAATGCATCTGTTATTAGAAAAGCTGATATTTCTTTGGCTTTATCAGTATATGGAAGCTGGCAATATCCTCTTAACAAGCCAATTTTGGTCATTAATAATCAATGTCCTGTTCTTTCAAAGCAGTCCTCTAGCCATGGAATAGGATAACAGCCCAGCCTTATTACCACATTGACATTATACAACATGCAGTAGAAAATCTTTGTAATCTATCCAGTTTCAATACAATCACAAGAGGTGAGCTACAGTTCCGTGACTTGGTTCAACGACATGCCCACTATGAGCATCATCTCTTCCCTCATTTGAGCAAATCTCTCTTGATATTATGGATAATACATCCTCTATTTTAATATCAGCTGCAGCCAAAGAATATTTTGCTGTACTATTTACAAAAATTAATTTATGATTCTGTGATAACTTCTGTAAAACACTCTAAAAGCTTTCTGAAAGATAGCATAATAGTGGGTGGCACGGTGGCACAGTGGTTAGCACTGCTGCCTCACAGCACCAGAGACCCGGGTTCAACTCCCGCCTCAGGTGACTCTCTGTGTGGAGTTTGCACATTCTCCGGGTGCTCCGGTTTCCTCCCACAATCCAAAAATGTGCAGGTTAGGTGAATTGGCCATGCTAAATTGCCCGCAGTATTAGGTGAAGGGGTAAATGTATGGGTCTGGGTGGTATACGCTTCGGCGGATCGGTATGGACTTGTTGGGCCGAAGGGCCTGTTTCCACACTGTAAGTAATCTAATTCCACCTAACTTTTTAAGCTCTGTATCATTTGATTATTAAGGATCAATTTTTGAATTTTTACTTTCTGATTGATTCTATTCTAATGTTTTTATTTAATCCCCTACTTGTTTCATCATTATAAATACACTTTTGTTCTACCTATTGTCTCTGTCTTGGCACCTCTTTAAAAAATTAACATGACACATTTGCTGTGTTTTCTCTCCTGTCTGGAAAACCCACGACTGTCAGTCCTTCTATAATGCAAGGGTTGCGACCCCCATGTTATAGAAAAATCATCCTTTAGAGACAGCGTTAAAAGTGTTGATGATGTAACCACGTTATAGCCAACATACATTTTAAAAGTTTGTGCTTTAGAAACAGCATAGTTCATCAATTGTGTTATAGCGAATTTGCTTTGACAATATGCACATTATGGCAGAGTGACCTATACTTAACTTAGATTGTTGCATTTCTATTTAATTTGGTAAGGCCCAGTGACCTTGCCCTTAATAGTTCCCCCAGAGATGGGTAATAATACTAACAATTTATATCTGACAACAAAATTCTAAGCTTTGATCTTTCTCTTGGCTCCAGATTTCATTGTTTGTTGAGCACTTTTCAAATACTTTACGGCCAACTCACATGCTTTGCTTCTCTCTACAACGTGGCACATAGATTGGAAATGTAATCTCTGAGCTTTGGTTTACAAATTTCTCTTTAGGGAGATTCCTAAAGGTGGCCAAATAACAAGGCAATTCCTTTATCCCAATCAAAGATGTGCAGGTCAGGTGAATTGGCCATGCTAAATTGCCCGTAGTGTTAGGTAAGGGGTAAATGTATGGGTGGGTTGCGCTTCGGCGAGGCGGTGTGGACTTGTTGGGCCGAAGGGCCTGTTTCCACACTGTAAGTAATCTAATCTAATCTAATAGGACATTCCTAGCACTAGGATCTAGTCATCATCTGTGATGCTGGAAGCCGTGTATTCAATGCTCATTGAGATGGTACGTGATACGCTGAAGATATAAATTGTAATATCCTCAAATTGTTCATTATTTCCTTGAATATTTATGACATAAATTTGAACTTTGATCTGATTGTATTTCATCATGCAATCCATATCTTGTCAAACATTCAACTAACATTTCGGTTACCATTTTTGCCACAAGGGGAAATCTTGTCAAACTTTTATATATATATTAAAAAATGTTGGTGCCCACTTTCGCTTTTAGGTACATATCTTACATGATCTATTAGATCCATTTAAAATAGCTCTGTGAAACCTGATCTCATGTTTAATTAATGTTTAATGGGTTTCTCCATTACCTGACATGTATGGCATGTCGGGCAAATGTCATCATATCTTTACATAAACCTGGCAAATTAAAAATGTTTTAATACTTTAGCCTGCATTTCTAATCACCTAACTGACCCATCATTGGGATTTAATGAGCCACTCATAATATATTTTTATGCTACTCAGATGGTACACGGTGACCATTGCCTATTCCATCATTGGCTGGTTTTTTAAGTGGTCTCCATTTCCTCCTTTAGTACTTTGCCTGATTCAATTTCTGGGTATCCTTTTTTGTATACCTCTTTCAATTCAGGATTTGCATACTGTATTTCTATTAAAGAACATGGGCTTTTTCATTTCTATTAAAGAAGATGGGCTAGACCTTCACATTTTTATTTAGTCTTTTTAAAATTGAGTCAGAAAACTGAATTTCCAAGTTGTCTTCTTTTTAAAATAAAATGCTTCTCTTCTTGGCTAATTCTATCAACCTAAGATCTCATCACAATTCTGTCTGGAAACAATCCAGGATGACCATCTTATGTCATCCCAGTTTATTTTACTTCTACTGATGGTCCCACCATCCTCAATGAAGCCAGTATTTTTAAACCAGTGAGGGCTTTATACAAGACACAATCAATTCCTTTTATAGGAACTTGTTGCATTATCGAGCAGCAATGTTTCTTTTCACTAAGTCACTCATTTATCCAACTGCATATAATGGGATTGGTCTTCATGTGTGTCTAAACATCATACTAATATCATGTATATGTTCATTCATTAACCCCTCTGGAAGAGAAAATATCCAACATAGCCCAATGGCTTGCTCCAGTGTCTCTCAATATCATTGTTTTATCTCTCTTTCCTAATGCCTAACCCTTTGAAATTAAATATTCAGAACCTCCAATATTCTAATTGTCTTTATCAATAACAAAGGAAGTCACCTCTTCTTTCCTGTTAGATTCAGATGAAATTTGTTCTACTTTTACTACAATTGCTGTTTTAATACATATTCACTTCCCTGATATGCACTTTGCTGAGGATGTCTTGGGCATTCTTCTTGCTACAACCCATCATCCATTTAACTTAACAGTAATTGGCTTTGTTATGTCAAGCCTTATTACAACTGAAGCATCATATTTTCTTTGTCTCATGTTTAGATTCAAGCCCTTCTCCTTTGTTACTTTAGTATTCTTTCAATTTCTTACTAAAATTGATATTTTCTCCATCCTCAGATTTGTTGTTCCTCCAATTTGCTTGTTAATTCCCATACAATTCTTTTCCCACCTGTCACTATATGTCATGCAAATCTACTATAACTATTGCTTCCAGGATCATGGAGACATGATGTTCATCGACACATGTTCCAAGGGTATTCTTCCAGGAATTATGATTCCTTTCACAGACTTTTTATTCTCTAACTTGTGATCAGAAACATTGACTACAAATCATTTTTATTTCTCCTGCAAATTCTACAAAGTTTTTATTAGGCTTCTTACTTAGAGTGAGAAATGCCAATTGATAAGCTTCAGGGACAAGGTCCTAAGCATTTAGGATTTTCTTTTTAACAGTGCCATAGTCTGTAGATTGTTCTTCTGACAAACCTGACAAAATACCTTTAGACATTAAGGTAACATTTGGTTACTTCATATTCCCAGCTACCTTTCCAGATGAGGTGAAATATCTTTTCACTCCATTTTATGTAAATTTAGGCAATGAGATATCGATTTCTAGTTGAATCAAATCCTTCATTGGAATTAGAATCAATTTCTCAATAACCTTTGTTCTTCTTTTATTTTACGCTTTGCTGTAGCCAGGTCATGTTGACTAGTTTCCCTCTCTCTTTGAAGTTCAACCTTTGTAAACTTAAATTCAGTTTCCATTGCTGTTTTCTTTTCATTCTCTTCAAATGTAAGTTCTTTTGATTTCTCTTTCTTCATTGATTCAAGTTACTTTCATTTCTAACAAATTTTCAGCAGATTCTAGCAATGACATTTCAATAGCTGTATTCCCTTCCTTTTATTTCTCAATGCTGTGTAAACATTTAATGCATCTTAACCTGCTCATATTTTTATCTTCAATTTACCTGCTAATTCTTTAAGTTCAGCCTTAATCAAAGATTACTTACTAGTTGTTCTAAATCCAGAAATGTTTTAACCATAGTGCAAGCCATTTTGAAAGTCCAATCCATGTGATATACATCACAGCATCACTCCTGTATTGTGTTCGTTTCATTCACATTCACATTTCTGGAAAAAAGATACCACAGATCCCTATTAATTCAAGAATTCCTGTCCTGCCCGTGCCCACTCTTTTGTTATCCTAGCTGATCCTGATACTGGACATATCAGATCCAAGAGTGAAACCTAACTTGATAGATCTTAAGTTTAATGTTTGCAGTTTTTTTACAACGGTGGTTAGTTATTCAGCATATTCACATTAGGATAACAATGCTATTTAGCAACGAGCACATGTTTATTCTCAAAAGAAAAGATATGTATACAACAGTTTAGAAAGATTTTAACATATTAAGCAAAACAAAATCCAAGCATTTTCTTCCCCAGCAACATCTTTTAAAGATACTAAAGCCCAATGAAGCGTCACTTCTATCATAACTCTTTAACTTCTTACTTAACTGAACCATTCCAGTTTTGATGCCCCAGATACTTATTGCACGTTCTGAGGGTCTGATTTTCTTTTTCGTTCTGATAGCTAGAAAGTTTTGTTTTACAAACTGTCAGAATCAGGAGGTTCTACAAACCAGCAAATGTCCCTCCTGTTTGGATGAAACTGTTTTTCTGAACTGAGACTTGATCATTTTGGACTCAACATACTGTTGTTCCCTTGGCCATTTGCTTTTCTGTCTGTATATAATTCAGCATTGTAAATACTTTACCTTTAACTCCCTGGATATCTTGCAGGGCACTTAACTGAAGTCATTTGCTTTCTTGTGAATAATTTGTTTAGTTCACTGGTCCAAACTATTTCAGACTGTCAAAAGAACAGTTAACTTTATAAAACTGAACCACAAATTTAATCTACCTCAGTTTTAAAAGTCTAATTCCAAAATGATGATAATAGGTTATAAACATCTATCCTTTTCTCTATGTCTGTATCTATTCACATGTGTGTGTGGGATTATGAAGAGTTGGAATTTTAGAGAGTTATAATTGAATAATTCATATTTTTTGTGCCTGTGGTTAGAGCTGATTTATTTATAATAAGTATTAGTTTCAGGTTAGGTACAGAAGCCTGCTCAGTATCTTGTGTTAACTTGGGCTCATCAGACAGGAATATTGGGACTTTGACTAATAGAATTAAGTCTTTAACTTTGTGACAATTCTGAGAGTAGTTGGGCCTGGGTACCAGTGCACTCTCTGTGGTGGATTGTGACATTTAAATTGCAAAAGTGCTTCAACTGTATTAAATGCAGAGTCTACTGAGAGATGTGCAGCATGGAAACAGACTCTTCGGTCCAACCTGTCCATGCCGACCAGATATCCCAACCCAATCTAGTCCCACCTGCCAGCACCTGGCCCATATCCCTCCAAACCCTTCCTATTCATATACCCATCCAGATGGCTTTTAAATGTTGCAATTGTACCAGCCTCCACCACTTCCTCTGGCAGCTCATTCCATACACGTACCACCCTCTGAGTGAAAACGTTGCCTCTTAGGTCTCTTTTATTTCTTTCCCCTCTCACCCTAAACCTATGCCCTCTAGTTCTGGACTCCCCCACCCCAGGGAAAAGACTTTGTCTATTTATCTTATCCATGCCCCTTAAGATTTCATAAACCTCTATAAGGTCACCCCTCAGCCTCCAACGCTCCAGGGAAAACAGCCCTAACCAATTCAACCTCTCCCTATAGCTCAAATCCTCCAAACCTGGCAACATCCTTGTAAATCTTTTCTGAACCCTTTCAAGTTTCACAACACCCTTCTGATAGGAAGGAGACCAGAATTACACCCAATATTCCAACAGTGGCCTAACCAATGTCCTGTACAGCCGCAATATGACCTCCCAACACCTGTACGCAATACTCTGACCAAGAAAGGAAAGCATACCAAACGCCTTCTTCATTATTATATCTACCTCCGACTCTACTTTCAAGGAGCTATGAACCTGCACTCCAAGGTCTCTTTGTTCAGCAACACTCCCTAGGACCTTACTATTAAGTGTATAAGTCCTGCTAAGATTTGCTTTCCCAAAATGCAGCACCTCACATTTATCTAAATTAAACTCCATCTGCTACTTCTCAGCCCACTGGCCAATCTGGTCAAGATCCTGTTGTAATTTGAGGTAACCTGCTTCGCTGTCCACTACACCTCCAATTTTGGTGTCATTTGCAAACTTACTAACTATACCTCTTATGCTCACATCCAAATCATTTATATAAATGATGAAAATTAGTGGACCCAGCACCGATCCTTGTGGCCACCACTGGTCACAGGCCTCCAGTCTGAAAAACAACCCTCCACCAGCACTCTCTGTCTTCTACCTTTGAGCCAGTTCTGTATCCCAAGTGGTGAGTTCTCCCTGTATTCCATGAGATCTAACCTTGCTCACCAGTCTCCCATGGAACCTTGTTGAACGCCTTACTGAAGTCCACATAGATCACGTCTCCCCTCTGTCCTCATCAGTCCTCTTTTCTTCCGCAAGTTTGTTATGCATTTTTGAATCCTGCAATTATGTTCTTATTGCAAAATTAAAATGAATTGCCAATAATGCATTGTCATTAAAAGCTTTATTATTTAATTATTTCAATGTTGTTTTAATTTATTTTATCAATATCCTGAGTGTTACCATTGACTGGACATTGAACTAGCCATTTAAATTCTGTGGCTAGAAGACCAGGCTAAGGGTATGAAAACTCCAGTGAGTAACTCACCTCCTGGCTCCCCAAAGTCAGCACTGTGATGTAATAGGCCTCACTTGCCTCGATGAGTGCAACTAGAACAACACTCAGGAAGCTTGACACCATCAAGAATATGCAGACCACTTAGAGTCATAGAGTAATAGAGATGTATAGCACGGAAACTGATCCTTTTGTCCAACACGTCCATGCCAGCCAGATATCCTAAATTAATTTAGTCCCATTTGCCAGCACTTGGCCCATATCCCAGTAAACCCTTTCTATTCATATACCCATCCAGATGCCTTTTAAATGCTGCAATTGTACCAGCCTCCACCACTGCCCCTCAGCTCATTCCACACGCGTTCCACACTCTGCATGAAAATGTTGCTCCTTAGATCCCTTTTATATCTTTCTCCTCTCAAACTAAACCTATGCCCTCTAGTTCTGGACTCGCCCACCCCAAGGAAAAGACCTTGTCTATTTATCCTATCCATGCCCCTCATAGTTTTATGAACCTCCATAAGGTCACTCTTCAGTCTTCGACACTTTAGGGAAAATAGCCCCAGCCTACTCAGCCTCTCCCCACAGCTGAAATCCTCCAACTCTGGCAACATCCTTGTAAATCTTTTCTGAACCCTTAAAGTTTCACAACATCCTTCCGATAGGAAGGAGACCAGAATTGCATGCAATATTCCAAAACGGAGCCTAACCAATGTCCTGTACAGCCGCAACATGACCTTCCAACTCCTGTACTCAATACTCTGACCAATTAAGGAAAGCATATCAAATGCCTTCTTCACTAGCCTACCTACCTGTGACTCCATTTTCAAGGAGCTATGAACATCCACTCTAAAGTCTCTTTGTTCAGCAACACTCCCTAGGGACCTTACCATTAAGTGTATAAGTCCTGCTCTGATTTGCATTTCCAAAATGCTGCACCTTGCATTTATCTAAATTAAACTCCATCTGTCACTCCTCAGCCCATTGGCCCATATGATCAAGATCCCATTGAACTCTGAGGTAACCTTTTTCGCTGTCCACTACACCTCCAATTTTGGTGTCGTCTGCAAATTTACCAACTACATCTTCCATGTTCACATTCAAATCATTTATATGAATGACAAAAAGTAGTGGACCCAGCACCGATCCTTGTGACACATCACTGGTCACAAGCCTCCAGTCTGAAAAGCAACCCTCCACCACCACCTTCGAGCCAGTTCTGTATCCAAATAGTTAGTTCTCCCTGTATTCCATGAGATCTAACCAATCTCCCATGGGGAACCTTGTCAAACGCTTTACTGAAGTCCATACCGATCATGTCCATCGTTCTCCCTTCAGCAATCCTCTTTGTTACTTCTTCAAAAAACTTAGTCACATTTGTGAAACATGATTTGCCACACACAAAGCCATGTTGACTATCCCTCATCAGTCCTTGCCTTTCTAAATACATGTAAATCCTGTCCCTCAAGATTCCCTCCAACAACTTGCCCACCACAGATGCCAGGCTCGCTGGTCTATGGTTCCCTGGCTTTTCCTTACCACCCTTCTTAAACAGTGGCACCACGTTAGCCAACCTCCAGTTTTTCACCACCTCACCTGTGACTATTGATGATACAAATATCTCAGCAAGAGGCCCAGCAGTCACTTCCCTAGCTTCCCATAGAGTTCTAGGGTACACCTGATCAGGTCCTGGGGTTTTATTGAGTTTTATGCATTTCAAGACATCCAGCACCTCCTCCTCTATACTTGATTGGAACGACTTCCACAAATATTCACTCCCTCCACCGTGATGCTCAATAGCAACAGTGCATAAGTTCTACAGGATATACTGTAGAAATTCACCAAGGTTCCTCAGACAACACCTTTGAAGCCCACGGTCACTCCCATCTAGTGGAACAAGGGCAGCAAAGTGTATGGGAACACCATAGCCTGTAAGTTCTCCTCCAGGCCATTTACCATCCAAACTTGGTAATATATTGCCATTCTTTCAGGGTCACTGGGCAAAACCCTGGAACTCCCTCCTTAATAGCATTCTCTGGTTGACTTCTCAGAGTAATGCCAATTGACCATCAGAGTCAATCTGCCTGATTTAAAATTTTAGAAAGGCTGTCAGTCATTATTTCGAGTGTATTCTCTGTGGCAACATCTCTATTACTCCTAGTCTACTTGCCAACTAATCAGTACAATATGAATGCTTTTCTTTGATGTTTCCCTTTACTTTGATGTTCCTTGTGAATTGAAAGTTTTGACAAAATGTGTCTTTCCTCTCCAATACTGAAGTACTGAACTATCCAAAATATTAATTACCATAATATTCACACTTAATATTCAAATATTAAGCTTCTTCATCTAGAATTTCTCTGTCAATGTAATTTTTTATCCTTTATCTTCAGGACAGAGCTTACTTTCTGTGTATATCAAGCAATATATTTGAGGATGATGATACGATTTATTCGCTTTTATAGCTCTGGTGGAATCTTGCATGGCCTTTACAATTATTTTCTATATTCCTTTCATTATTTTTAGCTGTTTTAGGCTTCTGGAGGCAGGTTCAGCACTACTATCGTTTCTACAGCCTTTTGGAAATGCCAGCTGCTAATTATACAGCAGCTGACAGACTCCAGTGCCTTTAAACAATGGAATGTTTGAAGACACACTCACATTTTTCTGATTGGAATATTTTATTAATTTTCTCAGATGGCTACGTCTTTTTTAGAACTTCTTTTTTCAGGATATTATTGCTCACTTGGGACATGACCCCAGTAGACCTCACCCCTGGCCCCTCAGAACCAAGTAAACTTTTATTTTATTTGAATTTTATTTGAGGAAGCATGTTATCAATAAACCATCTCATAAATTCAGATCCCACTGTTGTCACCCTCTTATATGGTCATGTCCATCTGATCCATCTCAGAGACCTTGAGTAGATACATAGCCACCAATTCCTTGTGGTATTAGCCTACATTACATGATGCCAAGTGGGAAGTATGCCTACGCAAAGACTTCATTAGAAGGTAGGATTAGTCTTGCTAAATAGAATAGGTTTATTACATTTTACTTAATATCTAGTTACACTACAACTGAGTTATGTGAGAGTCCATGGTAAGACCCAGACTGTATCTAAGAGTAAGTTCACATTACTGCGACATAAACATTCAGCTAACACATTAACAACGATTGAACAGCTGGAGACTGGAATTCAAGATCTGGAGATTGGTTAAAAAATTTTCAGCAACAGTCCTTTATACCCTTATGGGCTGACCTTATCTCTTGATGTCAGTTAATGTTGTCAGGTACTAACTATCGTATACAACAAGATCAAGTCCTGTGAGCAAAAGCCTTTCTTTCAGACAAAGAGACAGCTGACTAGCTTTAGTACTTAGAGATTTTTCAGGCTGACAAACCTATAAAGGCTCTCGCCTTTGTCACCCTGGTGACTTTCAGAGACCCTAAGAAACCTTTGTGCAGGAATTTGAGTTCAAGTCCAAGCTTTTGCACATTATTGCAGATTTGTTAATGTTACTGGGTTTTTCACATATTTTGAAAGATGATAATTATTAATTGGTTGAATGTTCCAAGCAAAGCAATTGCACAGTTTCAAGGTTCCAGGATGGTGGGGTGCCAGTGCACAATGCAGCAAGGGGGCCAGGGAAGTGATGGAGTGTTTAGGGTGTGGGGTTGGAGCTATTGGGTTCAATGTGGAGCAGAGTGGTGGGGGGATGTCAGCCCTCATGGAGAATGGAGGAGTAGATGCTGGAGTTTACTTGGTTCTGAGGGGCCAGAGAGATGTCAGGTCTACTGGGGTCATGTCCCAAGTGAGCAAGAGAAATATCATATCTGGCGACAACTGGGTTGGGTTCTGGGGGTGGTGCAGGGGAAGGTCGGGTCTGGCAGCAGGGTTGGGATGTTTGGGCCCTGCGCTGGGGGAAGGGGGTAAGTTTGGCTCCAGCAAGATGGTATGGTGGTTGTCAGGCTCCATGGTGTACGATGAGAGTGTCCGGTCCTTTTGGGGAGGGATGTTGTTGGGTCAAGATCAGCTGATGTCTTGCCCCGGGAGAGCAGGTAGATGTTGGGTCCCAGTGCAGGCCAGGAAGAGTGTTGGACTTGGGGTCTGGCAGATATGTAAAGCAGGGTGATATAGAAAGGGAATGAAGGGATGTTGAACGTAATGATGAGGAGGGCTGTTATCTGGTCTGGGGACAGGGAGAGGATCATATCCCATGACAGTGGGGTAAAGGGATGTAGGGTTCAGGCCCCCAGACAGATGGGCAGGGTGTTGGGACAGAGTCTGTGCGTGTAAGTAGTCTGTGGGAAGTTCTGTAAGGGATGCATGAGGTAAGCTGGTGGGTAGTTGAATGCGTAAATTAGGAATTTAATAACATTGATAATATTTAATTTACAAAGTGTAACAGGTTTTCCTGAGTAACCATTTACTTAACTGCAGTGGAACCCTTCAAATTCTTTGATTTAAGTGAATACTTTTAGAGAGCTGCAAGCGTAGGGCAATCGATCAGCAAAATCTTCAAATTCCCCAACAATTCTTTTGAAGTCTGTTATGATGGTAGAATTCACAGGTTTTTGCTACAGAAACAAATATCTGGACATCGGAAAGTCTGGCCAATTTCAACAATTTTTTGCTGTCTTTCCAGTATGATGGCGTTTTAAAAAATTTAAAAGTTATCTTCTTCCTTGCACACATCTGCACTGTAACACATTCATCTTCAGATTAAAATTCAACTTGCCTCACCCACCCTACCACACACACAAAAGCAATGCTAAGCTTCCTCCACAAGCCATGATGTGGATAAGGTTAAAAATTACACAACACCAGGTTTTTGTCCAGCAGTTTTATTTGGAAGTACACGCTTCCAGAGCGCTGCTCCTTTGTCAAGTTGCTACACTCTGAAAGCTTGTACTTCCAAATAAACCTGTTGGACTATAACCTGGCGTTGTGTGAGTTTTTACTTTGTACCTCCAGAAGGTCATAGAGTCAAAGATATGTACAGCACGGAAACAGACCTCTCGTTCCAACTCGCCCATGCTGACCAGATAGCCTAAGTAAACCTAATGCATTTGCCAGCATTTGGCTCTTATTCCTTCAAACCATTCCTATTCATATACCCATCCAGATGCCTTTTAAATGTTCTAATTGTACCAGCCTCCACCGGTTCCTCTGGCAGCTCATTCCATACTGGCACCATCCTCTGTGTGAAAAAGTCATCCCTTAGGTCCCTTTTATATCTTTCCTCCTCACCCTAAACCTATGCCATCTCGTTCTGGACTGCCCCATACCAGGGGAAAAAGCCTTGACTATTTATCCTATCCATACCCCTCATGATTTTATAAAATAAGGTCACCCCTCAGCCTCTGACACCCCCGGGAACATAGCCCCAGCCTATTCAGCCTCTCTCAATAGCTCAAACTCTCCAACCCTGGCAACATCCTTGTAAATCTTTTCTAAAACCTTTCAAGTTTCACAACATCCTTCCTATAGCAGGGAGACTAGAATTGCATGCAGTAATTCAAAGTGGCCTAACCAATGTTCAGTATAGCCACAACAAGACCTTCAAACTCCGAGACTCAATGCACTGATCAATAAAGGCAAGCATACCAAATGTCCTTTTCACTATCCTATCTCCCTGTGACTCCACTTTCAGGTCATCTGATATTATACTTGAACATGGCTGCAGTATGTCTCCAGTCCACTGTACTGTTCTGCCTGCTTGCTGGGGTAGAACTCCAGACTGGTGTGAAGCATATTTCACAAGTTGTGCATTGGCTAGATGTTTTGGAAACTGAAGTCATAATTTTTAAAAATGTAGACAGTGCCAACAATTTACATTTACATATCACCTTTTCAGGAGTGTGACCTAATAGTAATAAATGACAATGCGTCAAAGAAGGAAACATTAGGACAGGAGAATGAGGTGATCCCTGGTCACAGTCTGATAGAATTTCAATTGCAATTTAAACCAATCAGTCCTCCATCATTCTTGTGTTAAAGGCCAAATTCACTTTGCCTTTCTAATTAATTGCTGTGCCTGCATGCAAATTTTCATTTGGACCTCTGCTGAACTGTAGCATGAAAGGAGTGCTCACGCAGGGAGTTTGAAGGGAAGACAAGTAAATGTTTTGCCATTGTTGACACATAAAATTGAAGAGCAGAAGTAAATAGATCAGTAGTTTGCAGCATCGGAGGCATCAAAATAGCATTTTTAAATTGGAATATGATGATAGATTATCAAATAGAAAGAGCCACTCATGGTACACACCTGGCTGCATGGTCGAAACATATATGTGATGGCCAATAAGAGATATGGAGGGCATTTTCACCTGAAGATGTGTTGTGAGTAGGTGTTCTTAGTAGACAATAGGAAACCACAAACAAAATACAATATGTCTCTCAATGACTTGAAAGTCTTTTAATACATTTGTATCTGGCCTTGCAGTTCCCAACTAATTAGGCTGAGTGGTTGTAATGCCTACTCAGTCTCCACTCCAGTATTTAAAGGAAAATTGCAAAGATGATAGTTAATGAAGTTTAAAGAGATTATTAGATTGAACTCTCCATACTTAATTGATGATTCTCTAAATGTGATGTTTGGGCTGGTTGGACTCATCGGGAGATATTGCTTCTTAATGAGATCAAGTTGAACCTGTAAGTGAAAGCAAGAAGACATGGTTGCATGTGGGAGTTTGAATGTAGCAGGGGTCAGGTAGCAGCAGGAGAATGGTGCAGTGCTCCTGGATTTAATATTGAAAGTAGTTTAATGACACAAAGCAAGCCCAAAGGAAAAAAAGGACCTACTCCTGCTCCTAACATCTGTATTCCTATCGGTCTCTCACTGCCACCTTTTAACCAACTTAGTTCAGGGATAGTGAGGCGGGGCTTGGAGAATCAGAATAATTAGGCTATTTCAGGTTGACAAACTACAAATGGATAACCACAAAGATCAGTCCTGAGGACTAAACGATTTATGATTCATATTAATCATGAGAAAGATACATTCTATTGCAATGAAATTTGCTGATGATACAATGGTAGATAGGAAAATAAATCATCGAGTCATAGAGTCATACAACCTCTTCAGTCCAACTAGTCTATGCTAAACATAATCCCAAACTAAACTAGTCCCACTTGCCTGTGTTTGGCCCCCAATGCCTCTAAACATTTCTTATTCATGTATTTATCCAAATGTCTTTTAATCTTTGTAACTGTACCTGCATCCACCACTTCCTCTGGAAGTTCATTCCATAAACGAAGCACACTCTGTATTAAAAAATTGCCCCCAAGTCTTTTTTTAAATATTTCTCCTCTCACCTTAAAAATATGGTCTCAGTCTTGAAATTTCTCACCCTAGGGGAAAAGACACTTGCTATTCACTCCATCATTATTTTATAAACCTCTATAAGGTCACTCCTCAACCTCCTGTGCTCCAGTGAAGAGAGTTGCAGTCTATACAGCCTCTCCTTATGACCCTAACCCTAGAAGGAGTTGAGTCTGCAAAGACATTCAGTCAGGTTAAGTAAGTGAAAAATAATTAGGCAGATGTAGGAAATGTGAGATTGCAAGTATTAACAGGAAATTTTAAAATGCCTACCTATTATTTAAATGAAGCAAGACCAAAAAATGTGTGGTACAGAGGAATCTGACATCCTTGGACAAGAATCAGGGGCAGATTTTCCACTGGGCAAACAGTTGTCATGCTAGCGGAGGTTGGAGTTCTACATGGGACCTTGCAGAATTCCCATCCTATCACTATGCGTAGGAAATGCCTGGGAAATTGAACTTTCCATTGGGCATTTACTCAACACTTGGAGCCATATCAAAGTCTTGGAAAAAATCAGACACTTTGATGAAATTATATAACATAATGAAATACTATTAAGTATGTAGACTAACTCCTGAGTAACTATTAAACAGCCTCCAGACCTTGATCTGAGTTACACAGAGCTTTCTGTACAATACAACTCTATGATATCCCCTGAAGATGCAACACTCCGACCCGGGACCCAACTTAAATCACTCTGTTGGACCCAGCACAAGTACCTCTTCCCCCTAACCCTGCCACCATTGGTTCTGAAACCCACTGGACTTGGCATGACCTTCAAAACACAGGCCACCACCACCAAATACAGTTCCCACTTTCCTCAGTTAGTCCCGCTACGAAATAAAAGTTAGGATGGAAGTACTACTCTGCATTTTGGATGGAGACTTGAACGGAATCTCCTCTCAGAAATCAAGAGTTCCCTTCTTTTGCAAAAAAGGGCCCGAGTGGCATTCAGCATGAGAGTGCCACTTCCTGAAAATCTGGACCATAAAACAATGGCATGCAGAAACAGCAAGGAAAGCAAATAGAACGTTGGCCTTTATTGCAAGAGTTGTTGGAATTTAAAAGTAAAGCTGTCTTTCTGCAATTATGTAGGGTATTTGTTTGAATTAATAATTGCAAAACCTAAATTAAAATTGCTCTTAATGAATTATTAACATATGGAAATTACCAAGTCTCCTTTTCAAAGGGATTTGTATGCTCTCAAACAAATTGCAACTAAATAAAAAAATCATTGGATTAAAGAATTCCTGATATGGCATCAATTTCGAATTTTCAATTGTGCTCATCCCTGCCATTATCCATTTCCAAATCCAATTATGCCTACAACTACAAATACTATTGCTATTCCAATGACTTGATTCACAATATGACTGTTATTTGCAATCTAAACCATTTCACACCTTTGAAATGACCATGGTTGTCAGATCAGTTATAAATAGACGTCCAATATTACCAATTTCAAGGCAACAGAAAGATGTACAGAGGAACCTCGATTATTCAAATGAAATGGGCAGGCAGTATTTTGTTTGGATAATTAATTATTCGGTTAATTGATTCAATGCCTCTCCTCTGGGGCTCGAAGTTTTCTGAAGTTTCCTTTTTCCTCGCTTTTCCTCCCTCTCTCTGTCTCAGGGTTTGTTTCTGAACAGATACACACTTGTGTGTAAGAGACCTGCAGCATTGCTGAAGCCTTCCCAACCCCCTCCCTGATCAGTTCAATGGGATTTGACACAGCGAGCACTTGCTAAGTCAGGAGACGAGGCAGCAACATACTGCACGTGAGACCTCGCTCCCTTGTCCGTCCCTACCCCATCCTATCATCCGCGCACGCACCTCCCATCTGCCCCCAATCCCGTTTGTGCCCACTGAACTGCCACCGCTGGGCCAGACAGAGTGGACACCAACAGTAAGACTGCTGCGGCCTTTGGGGGGGTGGGGGTGGGGTGAGTCTCAAAATAGTACACCCACACACCCACCTTTTTGACAGGTTCCACCTTTGCCTGTTACAGGACAATGTTGGAGATATTATCCAAGGAAAGTTGGGGGGTGGGGGGGTCGAGCTTGGATACACCTCTGTGTAGAACTCCAGAGAAACTGTGGTGGGAGAGAGAGAGAGAGAGAGAGAGGGCGGGCGGTCAGTCATTTGGAAACAGTGCCTGGGCTCCCATCGATGTCCAGGACTGTTCTCAGCAGCATTTCAGTAAGCCAAATTCACTTTTAATCACTATAGACAAAAGATGCAATCAGTGTTGGAAACACCTCTTTGATACAATGTTTCTATCAGTACCTTGAGATTTTCTTCGGATAATCCGAAATTCAGATAATTGATATTCAGGTAATCAAGGTAGCTCTATTTGTCAGATACATGAGGATATCCTGAAAATACATGGATTTCTTCTTTATCAATGTCAAAGTTAAATTTCATTTTTTAATTGTTTAAATTATTTCAATACAAAGATTGAAAAACAATTACATACTATATAGTAATTTATTAAAATAATGAAGAAAATCTTGAGTAAATCATTATTCAATATTTTCTCTTGTCTGCTTCTGCATCTCAAATAAATAAAATTTTAGGAACAAATTACTACAGACGCTGGAATCTGTATTGAAAACAACAAATCCTGGAGATCACAGCAAGTCAGACAGAATTCACGGAGAGAAATCAAGCTAACGTTTCAAGTCTAGATGGCTCTTCATCAGATCTGAAGTGAAGTGCGGAGGGGCAACATTCATGCAATAGTTGGGAAAGGAGTATGGTGGAGGGGTTGGGGGGTAGTGGAGGGGAGGATGTAGAGTGCTGGTGGGGAAACAATGTTGATAGTTCAGAGTAAGTGATCAGAATGTGAGGATGGCAGGTATGTCGAACCTTCAGACTTTAAATGACAGAGAGTCCCACTAGGATGGGGGGAGGGGAGAGAGGACATTGTGACAGAGAATGTAACAAGTAAAGCTAAAAGAAAGGGAAGAAATGGGAGTTGGTCCACAATTTGAAAATGTTGAACTCAATTCTTTAAGTCTGTGAAGTGCCTAAACTGAAGATGAGATGTTGTTCCCTCAGTTTGCGCTATGATTCAGTGTAGCACTGCAGCATGCCAAAGAAAGACATGTGGGCGTGTGAGCAGGATGTTGTGTTAAAGTGACCAGCTACCAGAAGGTTGGTGTCATGCTTGCGCATGGACCAGAGGTATTCTGAAAAGTCGTCACCCAGTCTGCATTTGGTTTCTCCAAATTAGAGTAGGGCACATTGATTGTAGTGAATACAATACACAAGACTGGAAAAATTTTGGCCTTTTTTCATGATTCTGCTCCACATTTTACCTATTTATATTTTACATCTAAAGGAACATTTACATTTCAGCTGTAAGTCTGCAACAATGGATTGCATGCTTCATCTAAGCATGGCATTCAGTAAAATTCTCTTGCCCAGAGGACAGCTTTGCAAATTTGTGCTGATAAATATGGGGAGAGATACTGTTCAAAATAATACATTTCAAATATTTAGACAGTAGAAGCAGCATCATATAAACATTTAAATTAATGGAAAATCACTTTAAAAATAGGTAATCTTTTCATCTTAATTTAACACTGCACTGTATTTATACACTACATGCTGTCAAACTAAAGTGGTGGATGGCATCTTTCCAGGAATAATCTTATTCTAAATCATTTTTGTAAGGACAGTCCATGTTCAAAAGACACAAAATGGCTGACAAGTGATATGTAGAAATAAACAGCCTGTTCCAGCATTTATACAAAACATAATGATACCTTTGAACAGGGCCATCCCAAGAGGAACGGGGGACCTACAAGCAACCATCTGAGATAGTTTGATAAGAGGATGCCTAAGGATACTCACAAGTTCATTAACGTATGACAAGTGATTGACTCAAGCCTCAATAATGAAAAGATGTCCCTTTAGGTGAGACTAGTTAGAACAAAAGGGTGTAAATCGCAATCCATGAGCCAGCCTAACTCATTAAGTAGCTATGAAAACAACAGCTAAAGTTATTTTGTAATAATCTGTTGCTTCTTTGAACTTGTTCACAACATTAAGAATGGGTACGAGTTAAAGATTCTTCAGATAATCATAGAGGTGGATTTCAACATAATTGTAGATACACAATTAACAAAGTATAGTAGAAGAATTAGGGGAAAAACATTTAAACCTAGATGTGAAAGTTAATTAGTCTCAGTCTTATCTGGCATATCCTGAATGAAATAGTTTGTTCGCAACTTATGAGCTAAAAAGTATTACTAATTTTATAATGGGAAATTAATACTCTATATGTTAGTTAAGACCAACTGTCCAGAAGTGTCTGCCCCTTGAGTATACTATCCCCAATTACAACAGCATTTTTCTTCTCTGCTTCCTCTTGAATTAATCCCTGTACCACGTTGCTATGGTCAGTGTACTCATTCTCCCTTTAACCCCTGTTCTTGTCCACACAGTGAACAAGAATTTCATAATATTTTAGATTATCTTAAGGGCTGAGGCTCCTTAAGCACACCTTTGGGACTCCTTTACCTGCATCCACTTGTAGTCGCATGCCCCTGTCCCAGACTACATACTGAATTCGAGGTAATTAATCTAATATTGTACGCATTGATTGTAATGATGTTTTTAGGGAAACAATTAAAGCTTTATAGAGTGAAGTTACAAGGTTAGGTGGAATATTGAACAATAGAAGCTTAAAAATAGCAATCTCTTGTTTACTCCCAATGCCAAACTCGAACAAGGGAAGCAACAAAATGATAAAAGAGATAAATCAATGGCTGAAGTGGTGGTGCAATGTTCAAAGATTAATTTTGTTAGACAATTGGAATCTTTTCCGAGGCAGAAGAGACCTGTTCAAAAAGGATGGATTTAACCTGAACTGGAAAAGGACAATATTTTGGTAGCGTGATTTACTAGTTCCATCAGGGGAGACGTTGTACTCCTGGGGAAGCATGGAGGTCATGAAATTATAAGTAATATTGTAAATAGGAAGATTGAGGAAGGTTCCGAGTGTGAACAGAGTATGTCAATTAGAAAAGCAATACGAGAGAGTCGGAATACGTAGTAACTCTGAAGAACCATATTGCATTTAGAGTCATTGAGTCATAGAGATGTACAACACAGAAACAGACCCTTTAGTCCAGCTTGTCCATGACGACCAGATATCCTAACCTAGTCTATTCCCATTTGTCAGCACTTGGCCCATATCCCTCTAAACCCTTCATATACACATTCAGATGCCTTTTAAATGCCTCAAATGTATCAGCCTCCACTACTTCCTCTGGCAGCTCATTCCACACACAACCCTCTGCATGAAAAAGTTGCTCATTAGATCCCTTTTAAATCTTTCCCCTCTCACCCTAAACCTACACCCTCTAGACCTGGTCTCCCCCACTCCAGGGAAAATACCTTGTCTATTTATCCTATCCATGCCCCTCATGATTTTATAAACATCTATAAGGTCACCCCTTATAAACATCTACAAGGCCTCCAACACTCCAGGAAAAGCAGCCCCAGCCTGTTCAGCATCTCCCTCTGGCTGAAAATCTCCAACCCTGGCAACATCCTTGTAAATCTTTTCTGAACCCTTTCAAGTTCCACAAAATCCTTCCGATAGGAAGGAGAACAGAATTGCACGCAATATTCCAAAAGTGGCCTAACCAATGTCCTGTACAGCTGCAACATGACCTCTAAACTCCTATACTCAATACTCTGACCCATAAAGGAAAACATACCAAATGCCTTCTTCATTATCCTATCTACCTTTGACTCTACTTTCAGGGAACTATGAACCTGCTCTCCTAGGTCTCTTTGTTCAGCAATACTCCCCAGGACATTACCACTAAGTGTATAAGTCCTGCTCTGATTTGCCTTTCCAAAATGCAGCACCTCACATTTATCTAAATTAAACTCCATCTGCCACTCCTCAGCCCATTGGCCCATCTGATCAAGATCCCATTGTACTTTGAGGTAAGCTTCTTTGCTGTCCACTATATCTCTGTGTGTAACTGGAACAGTGGAAAATATAAGAGAAATAACAGAATTTGATATAGATAGCACATGGAATACAATGAATAACAGAATTCAAGCAGTCCTTAGAGATAAGCAAGATCTGAGTTGGGTCAAAGTTCAATCGTTGAACTGTAACTGTGTAGATGCCTGGAAAGGCAAGCAGCTCCTGCTTGATCCCAATGCAAATACATTGTTTTTGTTTGCTGTTTATTCACTTTTTTTATGAAGTGACAGTTAGGTTGAAATGTTTTGAAGGGCTTTTAGCTGCTAGGCTCAGCAGGATTTTTCACCATATTTTAGCGAACTTTCTATCTCACCCCTATGGTGTGACGGTCACCCAATTTGAGCTTGATCTTATCATGAACGGAGCCAAGAAAAAACCCTCTACTGCCAAGATATTCCAGGACTGACTTGCATTCCTGACATTGACACCAGCTTTGAAAGACCGGTGGTAGTCCGGAGTTGTTCTGCACAGTTTTCCTCAAATGTGACAGGGGCAGCACAGTTCCTTAGTGGTTAGCACTGCTGCCTTACAACACCAGCAAACTGGGCTTGGTTCCAGTCTTGGCTGACTGTCTGTGTAGCCTTGTCTGCCCCATTGTGACCTGTTTACTTCCAGAATGATAGATGGGCAGGAATCAGTGAGACAAAAATAGCTGGCTCAGCTGTTAGTATTGGCGTAGGTAGAGGAAACGTGGTGAGGCATCCTGTGTGAGTAAGTAGGAAGCACAGAGGGCATGGAGAGTTAGAAATCTGGGGAATGGGTGAGTGAGAGTGAGCAAATGATGGAAGATGCTTCATCAATATTGGGAGTGATTGACCATGATCCTTGGTGGGAGGTAGCAGAGTAAAGAGTGACTGTGAAGTACCAAAAGGATGATGGTGACACTTGCCCTTACAGAGCGCAGGATGTCATTAATCTTTCTACACTGTTGGTTGTAGTCTAGTTCCTCTAGTCTCTGTGCATGACACTAACCCAGGTAGTGGCTTTAGACCAGACTGGCAAGGGCTGGTGCTGTGGTCTCCTTTGGTAGTTCTCAGACAAGTGAACTGCCAACTAGCTGATCCACCAGGACCTCCAGGTCCCTGTCCACAAAGTGGAGTGCCAATCTTTCTCTATCGACCATATCTGGTGCAGATCTTCACACATTTGAATTGTGGGAGGAGTGAGTTGCTATTCCTGGCTTGCAGTATTTGAGGTAAAAACAATGACTGCAGATGCTGGAAACCAGATTCTGGATTAGTGGTGCTGGAAGAGCACAACAGTTCAGGCAGCATCCAAGGAGCAGTGAAATCAACGTTTCGGGCAAAAGCCCTTCATCAGGAATAAAAGCAGAGAGCCTGAAGCGTAGAGAGATAAGCTAGAGGAGGGTGGGGGTGGGGAGAAAGTAGCATAGATTACAACAGGTGAGTGGGGGAGGGGATGAAGGTGATAGGTCAGGGAGGAGAGGGTGGAGTGGATAGGTGGAAAAGGAACTAGGCAGGTAGGACAAATCCGGACAAGTCATGGGGACAGTGCTGAGCTGGAAGTTTGGAACTGGGGTGAGGTGGGGGAAGGGGAAATGAGGAAACCCTCTCCTCCCTGACCTATCACCTTCATCCCCTCCCCCACTCACCTATTCTACTCTATGCTACTTTCTCCCCACCCCCACCCTCCTCTAGCTTATCTCTCCATGCTTCAGGCTCTCTGCCTTTATTCCTGATGACGGGCTTTTGCCCGAAATGTCAATTTCGCTGTTCCTTGGACGCTGTCTGAACTGCTGTGCTCTTCCAGCACCACTAATCCAGAATTGCAGTATTTGAACTGATGCACAGTTAGAATTTACGAATAGCACCAATGTCGAGATCTCGTGGCAAGCTGCATGCAATATGGTGAGCATGGCACCATGGAGACATGGTCCAAGGTGAGCAATATAAAACTGAATGAAACAATTCACTGAAGGTCACAGATAGAAACCATCCATGAATCGTCATGAAATTGACAGTCAAAGTTGTGATAAGTTCAGGTCATCGGGCTTTTATAAATATAAAAAATAGGAAATCAAGTACACAAACACTTAATACATTACATTTTAACCGGAAATATTAATGAGGTGCATTAATAATCACACATACATTTAAATATACATTCCTAAAATAGTATGTTATTCGAATATGTAGAGAAGACAATACTTAAAATTCTGAAAATGACAAAATAAGCTTGTCTACAAGAATTGCATATAATTATTATCCATCAGGGAAACTGATATTTCAATGAGACTCAAGTAAAAATGAGGTACAAATTTCAATCAGATGTTGACCAGTTCCCTAGGCGAGCTGCATGTGGAGTTATGTGAATTATGATGTAAAGGTGTTGATTTTATTTTTATTTAATGAATGCAAATATTCAAAGCCAGTGACAGCCTCATTTGCTATGTTTAAAGTGATTAGTACTTAATCTGTACAAATAATATGCAGCATTGTTTATGTTTTTCCGCAAATGCGCAGGCATTATATGCGGAAACTCCACTGGTAGACATTAGCTGCACAAAGGCCTTGGCTTATACTGAAACAATTTAGTAAGGATCACTCTCCCTGTGATAGTTCAGAATATGCCATTCAACAGATAGGGTTTGTCACAAGGAACTTCTTAGTTATTTCCTGTATTTCCCATTCTTTGATCCGAGGATATCTGTTGATCTTGTTCAGGAAGGTTGTTCCATTTAGGGTATAGAGTACTTCCCGAATATTACAATGCTACAATGCTGCCAGTCTAGTGGTCATTAGACATCTTGACGAGGAAAGAAATTCTGTAGATTCCAAGGCTTAACTTTGATCAATCTGTTTGGATGTGCTGTATTACAAAATCTCAAATCTGGGCCAAAAACTATCCAGACTAAAATTTACTTTCAAAATAAAAGACAAAATTTAGCAAGAGAAAATTCACTGAAGGTCTGCTTTTGGGCACAGGACTCTTCATGCATGATTACTCCGAGCCCAGTCCTGTTGAGCAGACAGCACACAAATAGTGTGTTGCCTGCTTACTGATACAATTGTTCACACAGCGCAGTGCAAGAGATACTGTTGACTATCTAAACACTCAGCAGGATGTCTGTCTGTATACATGGCCTAGTGGTATTATCGCTGGACTGTTAATCTAATGACCTGGGTCATTGTTAATAACTAATGTTCTGGGGACCCGGGTTCAAATTCCGTCATGGCAGATGGTGGAAATTAAATTCAATAAAAATCTGGTGATGACCATACATCCACTGTCGATCGTTGAATAAAAAACCATCTGGTTCACTCATGTAAAGGGAAGCAACTTACTGTCTGGCCTACAAGTGATTCCAGACCGACAGCAGTGCGGATGACTCATAAGAGAGGAATGGGTAATAAATGCCGGCTTAGCCAGTGATGCCCACATCTTATGAATGAATCAACACTAGTTGTCCATCACATTGGCCATGCATACAGAGAGACATCCTGCTGAGCATTTAGGTAACCTCTTAAAGACTCCCTCTCCCTCTTAAAGAAGATGTTCATTCAGGATACAGCAGCTGTTGCAGCAAACTCATTAGGCTTTAAAGAAAGAATAAACATCAAATGGGAGTGAGGGATCTTCGATGCAATGCTGTTGGGATCAGTAATGAAGATGACAGTACCTGCAGACATAGTTATGGTGCATGCAGCATCTGGTGGCTAATATCTCAGTATCCACTGAAGCATAGGTTGCATTCTCTCAATGTCTCAATGCTGCAGCAGAAGCTCAGACTCCCTTCACAAAGTCCATACAGACTCTGACAACAATTCAGCAACTTACTCCCCACCAGATTACTAGAATAGTTGAGATGCCGCCCCAGGATAATACATTGTACTGCACAACTGTGTCAAATTACTCACATTTTAACCACCCGAGGAGCTATACTTAATACAGAACCACAGCAAAGGCAAAAACATCCTGTTTCTTTATTGTTAGATTACTCAACTAGGCTTTGAAATGTTTTAAGTCTTTATTACCAAAGAAACATCAGGAAACATTTACAGAAGATAAAATTTGCTAATTCAGTACTGAATAGACTTAAAAGAAAGAACAAAGCACCTAAACTACATGTCCCTGAACACATTGGGCAATCTAACATAGCCAATTCACCTAACCTGCACACCTTCCACTGGAGCACCCAGAGGAAACCCATGCAGACACATGGAGAATGTGCAAACTCCATACAGACAGTCACCTGAGGCTGCCTTGAATCCAGGCCCCAGGTACTGTCAAGCAACAGTGTTATTTGGTGGACTTTTCTATAAAATGATAAACAAATGAAAAAAAAATTGTTCTGATGCATAGTCTAAAAATGAACACTGACAGCTTCACAGTTGTTCTCATTTCATTTAAGCAGACCTGAAAATTTCTCAAAATAAGAAGGAAAACCCAATGTCAAAAGCATGGAATATCAACCTAACAGAGCTTTTGAAATCAAATTAAATTTACAACAACCAAACAAAGTAAATTACTTAATAAGGTTTAAAATTTTAAAAAGGTTCATTTTAAAATTAAAACTGCAAACATTTTGTAGGTTTAGGCAGGTGAAGTCACTTTTGGAATATTGCGTGCAGTTCTGGTCTCCTTCCTATCGGAAAGATGTTGTGAAACTTGAAAGGGTTCAGAAAGGTTTTACAAGGATGTTGCCAGGATTAGAGGATTTGAACTACAGTGAGAGGCTGAATAGGCTGGGGCTGTTTTCCCCTTGCTTTGGAGGCTGAGGATTGACCTTATAAAGGTTTATATAAGATAGGATAAATAGGCATGGATAGGATAAATAAACAAGGTCTGTTCTCTGGGGTGGCACAGGTGGTTTAGGTTTAGGGTGAGTGGAGAAAGGTATGAAAGGGACTTAAGAGGCAACTTTTTCACAAAGAGGGTGGTGCGTGTATGGAATGAGCTGCCAGAGGAAGTGATGGAGGCTGGTACAATTACAATATTTAAAAGGCGTCTGGGTGGTTATCTGAATAGGAAGGGTTTAGAGGGACATGGGCTAAGTGCTGGCAAATGGGACTAGATTGGGTTGGGATATCTGGTCGGCATGGACGAATTGGACAGAAGGGTCTGATTCCATGCTGTACATGTCTATGATTCTCTATGACTCTACATGCTGTGCAGCCAGGGATCAGTAGCTCACAAATACCAGAGGTCCCACTAGGACCAATGGTCACTGCGAGTACTGCATTCTGGATCAAGGTTGAAGCTATGGGAGAGAGGGATATAGGGTGGGCTGGGGGAATTGGGGAGAGAACAGACGCCAGAAAAAGGGTAGGGTGAAAAACAGTATGTCTGATATAGTGAAGTGAGGGGTGGGGCTAGGGGTAAGGTGGCTTCCAGATTTCTGGATCCCTCCTTTTGCCACAGAATGCATGAGAATGAACTAGTCCCAAACAAATCCTTGAACGCCTGCCATTGAATTTGCTGTATGGTTGGCACACATAGTGAGATCCTCTCTGGTTGAATACCAGTACAGTAGGCTGTCGTGTTACTTAAAGGAATCACTTTTCCTCTAGGTGGTAAGGAGGTCCCCTCCTCTCTTTCATCTTGGAGCTTCACTGAGGGTAATGCACCCGATTACACAGAGCTGCTTCTTGGGGTTGTTTCTATGACAGTGTATGTGACCGTATGTGCGTGACAGGGTATGTTTGTGTGTGGGAGAATGTGTGAGAGTGTGTGTGTGTGCACGCGCGCGTATATGTGTGTGTGTGGGAGAGAGACAGAGAAAATGTGCGTGACAGTGTGTGCACATGTGTGTCACAGAGAAGTTGTGAGACAGTGCATGAGTGAGAGAAAGAAAATGTGTGTGAGAGTGTGCGTGAGTGAAAGAAAATGTGTGTGTGGCTCTGTGTGTGTGCGTGTACGTGTGTGCGTATGTGAGAGAGAGAGAGTGTGAGAGAAATAGTGTGTCTGAACGTGAAAGAAAGCTTGTGTGAAAGAGTGAGAGTGAGAGAGATTGTGTGTGTGTCGTGGAAATTAAATCGACTCGACTCAAATGCTAGCAAGAGCAAAGAAAAATTTTATTATAGGCCTTTGCAAAGGGACCCTCTGCACTTGACAAAATGCCTTATGCAAGGGGTCCCGAGTATCATTCACATATTTCCTTTATACCATACTTCGATCAGCCTTATCTCACCTCAAGGACAATCAGCTTGGGAACAGTTTGAGCCCTTTTCCACATAAGGAGTTGTTTTCTCATTCTTTTACTGTTGAAAAAACTGCTACTGCCCTTGTGTTTTCCCTTGACTGTGCTGAATTAAATAGTTTGCAAAACTTGCAAGGGACAGGCTGTCTGTTCACAGAATTCAGCGAAGTCAAGCTGTCTGCATTAAATTGACTTGGGAAGATATTCTTTTACAGATTTCACAATAAATGTTAATTTTGTTAATTTTCCATTACATTTCCCCCTTTGTCATTTTATGACAACAAGAACAACAACCAACTAAAAGACCCAGATTTGAAAAAAAACAGAGCCAGATAACTAAAAATCGGCGATCTTAATAGCTGTCTGTGTTGTAAGGAGCACTTAAAGTGTCCCAGCCACCTCTTCGCCTTCCACTTTTTCCTCCTGAAGTCTTTCACCACTATCCAGTCTCCAGGTTCTAGATCGTGCAGCTTCCCTTCTGCTGGTTGGGGTAGTGCTGCTTTCACTTGATTCTATATTTAAGATAAAAGTGTAGAGAGTTTTATACAGTAACACAACATCTCATCCTCACAGTGGCCTGTTATCTGTCTTACCTTACGTCTTGAGCCAATTCCTGTGTCGGGCGGTCTACCAAACAAAATCTCAAACGGACTATGATTAGCTCTTCCTCTCCTCCTAGATCTCATATACATCAGCACAATTGGAAGTGCCTTTGTCCATGCCACCCCTAGTTGCTCACAACATTTTGTCAATTTAAATTTTTCTTTTTAGGGTAGCAATTTTCTCTTTCCACTGCCCCACTGCTCGCTGGGTGGTAGGCACAGTGTTGTCTCATGTTTATTCCCAAATAGTCACTGATCTGCTGTCGTACATTATTGACAAATGGTGTCCCATTGTTGCTACTGAGCCTTTCAGGGATGCCCCATTTTGGGATTATTTCAGTTAACACAGTCTTGGCTACTGGCATCCTGTTTAGACTTAGAGAATGCTTCCACCCATTTGGAAAACATATCAACTATTATCAGACAATACCTTTTCCTTTTGCTGGGTGTTAGTTCAATAAAATCCATCTGTAAATGTTCAAAGGGCTTTGGGGTTGGGGGTGTGCTGCCTGACTCATCTGTATTTCCCTGCCTACATTATTAGTGGCACAGATAACACATCGTTCACAATATTTATGGGAGTAATGAGTAAATCCCTTAGTGTACCAGTGTGCTGAAATACTGTCATACATCCCCCCTTTTGACACATGGTCCTTACCATGTGTCAGTTTGGTATAGAATGGAAATAATGATTGTGGTAGACAGGGTTTACCATTGGGACCACACCATACTCCGTCCCTCACACTGCACCATGCTTTTGTCCACTCACGCTTTTCTTCCGGCGTGGCCTGTGACTGTATCTCCTGTATGTCTGCTGTTGGGGTACAAAGTTTTGTCATACACATGTCAATCTGATCACTTGGCGGCTGCTAGGCTGTCGTTCTTGCTGCTGAATCTGCCCTCACATAAGAATCACTATTTTTTGTGTGGGCTTCACATTTACACACAGAAATTGATTTGGGCAATCGGACCGCTTCCAGGAGATCAGAAATCAGGCCACAGTGTGTGATGGGCTTTCCGGTAGAAGTTATGAAGCCCCTGTGTTTCCACAGGGTTCCAAAGTCGTGTACAACCCCGACTGCATATCTGCTAATGGTGTAAATATTCAGTCTTTCCCTCAGCCAATTTACAGGCTTCAGTCAAGGCAATCAAGAAGGGAGTGATCCCACTTTGACTACCTCATGGGTAGTCACTACAGCATATTCAACACTGTTCTGGCCTGTCTCCTTGCTCATGAATGCTGACCCATCCACAAAAAACTCCATATCCAGATTCTGAAGTGGTGAATCCTGCAAGTCAGGTCTGGGGCTGCAAATTTCATTAGTTACAGCGACACAATCATGTGGATCTCCGTCTCCTTCTGTGTGGAGAAGGCTAGCAGGGTTAAGGAAGTTACATTGCTTTATTGTAATGTTAGGCATCTCCAATCTCAGCCAACGTGCTGCTGACATGTGTGCTGTCTTTTGCTCGGGAAGCAGTAAGGATACTGCAGAAGCGCTGACCGCGGGGTTAAAACAAGAGTCTCCAGACTCCTGCGTAGAGCCTCATTATATATGGTGGGGGACTCACAGTAACCTTGACAAAGTTGCGTGAAGGTATATGATTTCCCTTTGAATGAAAAAGCAAACCAGAATTGACAATCTGGGTGCACCGGTACACTAAAGAAGGCATTTGCTAAATTCACAACAGAGAACCATTTACTGTCCAGTGGAATTTGAGCTAATATAATATAGGGGTTAGGAACATTTGGGGCGCGTGGGACAACACCGCTATTGACTGCCTGCAGGTCTTGAACAAACCTCTATTCCTCTGATTCACCTGGAATGTTTGCTTTTATGACCGGGAAAATGGGGATTCTCACTGGTGAGTCCTCACAGGGGATTATCACTCCAGCCTTTAGGAGGGATTCAAAGACTGGAGTAATTCCTTCTATTGCCTCATGTTTTAACGGGCACTGTGCTCTGCAAGGATGCGGTAAATCTCTCTAGTAGCATGACTCCTGATGCATCCATTGAGTTCAGGAGCCTTCCATTCATCTTTATTGGTGTTGACTCTCTGAACTGGCTTGATTTAAGGACTGAATATGTTGTCCCTGTATCTACCAAAAAGGTAACTGGTGTACCTTCCACATATAACATAGAGGTAGGCATCGACTTATACGCATCATTGTCATATTGGACATATTGTCCATACTTCACAATCTCAGTGCTCAATATAGAGGTGGGACATGACTCAGTGCCTATTAGGTTAATAGAAGAGATTAGCATAAGCAAGTCTTCGTTGCCAAGCATAAGGGAAAGAGGCTTACTTGTCCCTTGTGGGTTGCCCACCTCCACCTCAGCGTTCCTCTGTCAGTCACCCTGCTGTCCAGCCTCCAGGGCCAATTGAAGCTGTCTGTGTGGGCACTGTCTTGCCCAGTGGTCCATTGCTCCACAAACAAAGCACCTGCCAGATCTACCTCTGCCAGCGCCTCTTTCTCTCTCCCTTCAATGGCTGGGCGACCATCTGCATCATAGTAAGCTGAGCTTTATGTGCTTGCTGTTCCATCTTTAGTTTCCACTTATCCTTCTCTTGGGTAAGCAATTTTTCAGCATGTATTGCATGCTGTTCTATCAAATTCAGCTTTCCCGTGTCTCAGGTAATACATGTGTCCTTTACCTTCTTCGCTATTTTGTCCTTCATCCCATTGATGAAGCTGTTCCTCAGATGTGCTTCATATGCCATGATCTCTGCCACTGTTATGTCGTCGGGTGGTCTCAGTCCACTATGGGCGTTATGGACTTCAGTGAGGTGCGTAAGGTACTGGAACACTGTCTCACCTTCTTGTTGTTTACCCATTGTTATTTTGGTCATGTCCATTCGGACTGGGAATGCCTCCCTACAGGCGGTTGCCACGCTGCAACAAAAGCGTTAAAGTCTCTGTTCTCTTCCGCTTGTGGGTCAGTTGATCTGGTATGACGTTTACGGCTGGCCATCAATACTTGATTTTGGTGACATCAGCACCCAGTTTTCCTCCTTGGAAACGTCTCATCTCATGTGACGTGGGACGGAACTTGGTACAGAACTTTGTCACTCCCCAGATAAAAGAAAAAGACAGATGGGTGACAGTTAAGGGATAGAAAGGGAACCGGCAGGCAGTGCAGGGATCCCCTATGGCCATTCCCCTCAACAATAAGTATACCGTTTTGAATACTGCTAGGGGGGTGACTTATCAGGGGAAAGCAGTGGGACACCTGCTGCTCAGAAGGGAAGGGGGAAGAGGAGCAGAGCATTAGTCACTGGGTACTCGATAGTTAGGGGGACAGTTAGGAGGTTCTGTGGGGACGAGAGAGACTCACAGTTGGTGTGTTGCCTCCCGGGTGCCAGGGTCCGTGATGTCTCATCGTGTTTTTGGGATCCTTCCGGGGGAGGGAGAGCAGTCCCAAGTCGTGGTCCACATTGGCACCAATGACATAGGTCGGAAGAGAGATGGGGACTTGAGGCAGAAATTCAGGGAGCTAGGATGGAAGCTTAGAGCTAGGACAAACAGAGGTGTTTTATCTGGTTTGTTGCCCATGCCACATGCTAGTGAGGTGAGGAGTAGGGAGGAAAGGAGTTGAACACGTGGCTACAGGGATGGTGCAGGAAGGAGGGTTTCGGGTTTTTGGATAATTGGAGCTCTTTCTGGGGTAGGTGAGACCTCTACAAGCAGGATGGTTTTCAACTAAACCAGAGGGGTACCAATAACTAGGTGGGAAATTCGCTAAAGCTATTAAGGTGGATTTAAATTAGTACAGCAGGGGGATGGGAACCAAAATTGTAGGACAGGTACAAAAGAGGATGAGAGTAGGGCGTTCCAAAATCAAATATCTGACACTGGCAAGCGAGAACCTGGATTGAAATGTGTGTATTTCAACGCGAGGAGCGTCCAAGGGAGAATGGGTGAACTGGCAGCGTGGGTTGGTACCTGGGACTTCGATGTTGTGGCCATTACGGAGACATGGATAGAGCAGAGACAGGAATGGCTGTTGCAGGTTCCGGGATTCAGATGTTTCAGTAAGAACAGAGAAGATGGTAAAAGAGGGGGAGGTGTGGCATTGTTGATCAGGGACAATATTATAGTCGTAGAAAGGATGTTTGGGGACCTGTTAACTGAGGTAGTATGGACTGAGGTTAGAAACAGGGAAGGAGAACTCACCATGCTGGGAGTTTTCTATAGGCCTCCGAATAGTCCCAGAGATGTAGAGGAAAGGATAGCAAAGATGATTCTCGATAGGAATGAGAGAGGCAGGGTAGTTGTCATGGGGGACTTCAACTATCCAAATATTGATTGGGATCACTAAAGTACGAGTACTATAGATGGGTTAGTTTTTGTCCAGTGTGTGCAGGAGGGCTTCCTGACACAGTATGTAGACAGGCCTACAAGGGGCGAAGCCACTTTAGATTTAGTACTGGTAACGAGCCTGGCCAGGTGTTAGATTTGGAAGTAGGTGAGCACTTTGGAGACAGTGATCACAATTCTGTCAGGTTTACTTTAGTGATGGAAAGGGATAGGTGTACTCCACCGAGCAAGAGTTACAGCTGGGGGAAGGGAAATTACGATGCAATTAGGAAAGATTTAGGAAGCGTAGAATGGGGAAGGAAACTGCAGAGGATGAGCACATTAAAAATGTGGTGCACATTCAAGGAAAAGCTCCTGTGTGTCCTAGATAAGTATGTACCTGTCAGGCAGGGAGGAAGATATAGAATGCGTGAGCCATGGTTTACTAAGGAAGTGGAATCCCTCGTCAAGAAGAAGAAGAAGGCTTATGTTAGGACAAAATGTGAAAACTCAGTTAGGGCGCTTGAGGGTTACAAGGAAGTCAGGAAAGACATAAAAAGAGAGCTCAGAAGAGCCAGGAGGAGACATGAGAAGTTGTTGGTGGATAAGATCAGGGTTAACCCTAAGGCTTTCCATAGGTATGTCAGGAATAAAAGAATGATGAGAGTTAAATTAGGGCCAATCAAGGATAATAGTGGGAAGTTGCGTGTGGAGTCAGAGGAGATGGGGAAGCACTAAATAAATATCTTTCGACAGTGTTCACTATAGAAAATGAAAATGTTGGCGAGGAAGATACAGAGATACTTGCATCTAGACTAGAAGAGATTGAGGTTCACAAGGAAGAGGTATTAGAAATACTGCAGAGTGTGAAAATAGACAAGTCCCCTTGGCCGGATGGGATCTATCCATCCCAGGATCCTCTGGGAAGCAAGGGAAGAGATTGCTGAGCCTTTGGCATTGATCTTCAAATCATCATTGTCTACAGGAATAGTGCCTGAGGACTGGAGGATAGCAAATGTGGTTCTCTTGTTCAAAAAGGGTAGTAGCGACAACCCTGGTAATTACAGACCAGTGAGTCTCACTTCAGTTGTTGGTAAAGTGTTGGAAAAGGTTATAAGAGATAGGATTTATAACCATCTAGAAAAGAATAATCTGATCAGGGACAGTCAGCACGGTTTTGTGAAGATTCATGCCTAACGAATCTTATTGAGTTTTTTGACAAAGTGACCAAACAGGTAGATGAGAGTAAACAGATTGATGTGGTGTATATGGATTTCAGCAAGGCATTCGATAAGGTTCCCCACAGTAGGCTATTATACAAAATGCAGAGAAATGGGATTGTGGGATACATAGCAGTTTGGATCAGTAATTGGCTTGCTGAAAGAAAACAGAGGGTTGTAGTTGATGGAACATGTTCTTCTTGGTGTCCAGTTACTTGCGGCATACTGCAAGGGTCGGTGTTGGGTCCACTGTTGTTCGTCATTTTTATAAATGACCTGGATGAGGGCTTAGAAGGGTGGGTTAGTAAATTTGCGGATGACACTAAGGTCGGTGGAGTTGTGGATAGTGATGAAGCATGTAGTAGGTTGCAGAAAGACATAGATAGGATGCAGAGCTGGGCTGAGAGATGGCAAATGGAGTTTAATGTGGACAAGTGTGAGGTGATACACTTTGGAAGGAGTAATCGGAACGCAAAGTACTGGGCTAATGGTAAGATTCTTGGGCGTGCAGATGAACAGAGAGATCTCGGTGTCCATGTACACAGATCCCTGAAAGTTGCCACCCAGATTGACAGGGTTGTTAAGAAGGCAGACAGTGTTTTGGCCTTTATTAATAGAGGGATTGAGTTCCAGAACCAGGAGATTATGCTGCAGCTGTACAAAGCTCTGGTAAGGCCACACTTGGAGTATTGTGTACAGTTCTGGTCACCACATTATAAGAAGGATGTGGAAGCTTTGGAAAGGGTGCAGAGGAGATTTACTAGGATGTTGCCTGGTATGGAAGGAATGTCTTACAAGGAAAGGCTGAGGGCTTAGAGGCTGTTCTCATTAGAAAGAAGAAGGTTGAGAGGTGACTTAATAGAGACATACAAGATAATCAGAGGGTTAGATAGGGTGGATAGAGAGAACGTTTTTCCAAGTATGGGAACGGCAAACATGAGAGAACATAACTTTAAAGTGAGGGGAGATAGGTATAAGACAGATGTCAGAGGTAGTTTCTTTACTCAGAGAGTAGTAAGGGTATGGAATGCTTTGCCTGCAATGGTAGTTGTTTCGCCAAGTTTAAGTGCATTTAAGTCGTCATTGGAAAGGCAAATGGATGTAAATGGAATAGTGTAGGTGGGATGGGCTTCAGATTAGTATGATAGGGCGGCGCAACATCGAGGGCCGAAGGGCCTGTACTGCGCTGTTATGTTCTATGTTCTTCAGTGAACTTATTACCTCCAACCTTGTGTGGATCAGGCAACTGCCCATAGGCACTTTCCAAATCCTTCATGGTCCATGGTCGGTGGACCAGCACTGGGCACCCTTCTGGGCCTGTAGCTTCAACCATTGGTGCTTGCAGAATTGCCTGGTAAGATGATCGTATGCCAAACCCCTCACCGTCTGACTCATCATCTGTCATGGGGAGATCGCGAGAAGGCCATGGATGCCTTTCTGTCTTGGAGTTGCTGGTCATTTTGGACTTCTTGCTTCAGTTGGTTGTGGGTACGATTGGCTAGCGGTGATCCAGCAGACCCTATGGCGGCCGCCGCTGACTTGGAACCTTCACCAGGCGGATCTCATAGGAGGGCTGCAGGTCTCGGAGGGCAGTCATCAAGGTCAGGATCTGGAACAGACCTAAGACACTGTACAGCTGCGTTAGGTTGTTTACCGCGCATTTCTGCATGTGCATTTGTGTTTGTATGCGTAATCGATCTATCTTTTACTTGAGATTTCCTTTCCCTGATATCAGCCTCAGCCTTCCACATGTTACAAGCAGTCCAATTCACAGGTTCTATTTTCCCCTTCTGTTTCTCCTTCTCTCTCTCCTCCAACCTCGACCTCAATACTTCCAAGTGCCTTTTACTAAAACATCCCCCCTCCGGAAAACCACAATCCTTGATCCACAATTCTAACTGCTTTACAGACTCTGGGCCATAATGATTTAACATGTACTGTATTTTTGGTTGGCCATTCCAATCCCTCTGTGGTCCCTCTTTTTGGTTGTTCTTGCTGGAGCCCATTTTCAGTGTTACTGGAAAAGTGTTCAGCTTCCTCGCTCTCTCGCGATACCGTTATCTTTTTCCCTTTGACTTTCTTTTTACCTCCGGAGGTCCCCTCTTGCATTGGGTGCATCCACCTCAATGCCTTGGTTTTCATAAGCCAAGAAACCATGTACCCGGTACGTCTTTGGCGAGTCCAACTCAGCCAGTGGTGGTTCCAAGTCTAAAACCACCCTTAAACTTGCTGTCTCTCAAACACTCTAGAGATGGCAATCCTTTCCCTTGAGTTTTGCTTGAATACCACGCGAGAGTTCACTGAACCCTCTTCCTGATTCATTTATTCTCTTAGAATGAGTCTCTATGTAGGATTACTTAAGCCACGACTCTTACCCCGACCCTATTCAGTTTGGACCCCAGCGCTGGGGCGATCCACAGATTCCCAGTCCTCTCATGCAAAAAGGGCCAATTCAGTGCTTGAGATGAAGTGAAAGACCTTCAATGTGCTGGCGTCTGCGCCTCCTGGGAATCCTCAGAATCTCACCCAGTCACGGGGTCCCGGGCGAGCCCCAACTTTAATGTCATGGAAATTAAATCAACTTGACTCAAATGCTAGCAAGAGCAAAGAAAAATTTTATTACAGGCCTTTGCGAAGGGACCCTCTGCACTCAACAAAATGCCTGATGCAAGGGGTCCCGAGTATCATTCACATGTTTCCTTTATACCATACTTCGATCAGCCTTATCTCACCTCAAGGACAATCAGCTTGGGAACAGTTTGAGCCTTTTTCCACATAAGGAGTTGTTTTCCCATTCCTTTACTGTTGAAAAAACTGCTACTGCCCTTGTGTTTTCCCTTGACTGTGCTGACTTAGATTATTTGCAAAACTTGCAAGGACAGGCTGTCTGTTCACAGAATTCAGCATAGTCAGGCTGTCTGCATTAAATTGACTTGGGAAGATATTCTTTTACAGATTTCACAATAAATGTTAATTTTGATAATTTTACAGTATGTCTTACATTAAATTCTACCCAATGAAACAGAATAGGTTGACATACATATGTGTGTTAACATAGACTAGACCATACCTTACTTACATTTACCTGCCAAATTGTAAAAAAAAAACAAAAATACTGTGGATGCTGTAATTCAGAAACAAAAATAAAGATTACTGGGAAAGCTCGGCATCTTTGGCAGCATCTATGGAGAGAAATCAGAGCTAATGTTTCAGGTCAGCACAGTGTTCCAAGGAAGGGTCACTTGACCTGAACATTTACTCTGATTTCTTTCCACAGAGAAACCTGCTGAGCTTTTTCAGCAAGTTCTTTAATTGCACCAAATTGTAAATGAGTTTTAGATCTACAAAATAATATTTGAGACAAGATTAGCTTTTGTCTAACAGAGCTCAAGTCACACAACCTAGCAGGATAGAATCAAAGGCATAATTACAACAATATAATGAAAACATTGCAGTGAATGTAATTGGGTAATGTAAATGCCTTGGGTAGAATTCAGAAAAAGACTGGATTTAAACCTTTGGTGAGACTCATCCACAAATCCTTGAAAGTGATGTATAAATGTGGAGTTCAGAGAAGCATGTAAGAATAATAATTGCAGATTTTCATTTTCATAGAGTACAAAATAGGATAGCTCAAATAATAAAGGCAATGGCTTAAATTTTGCTGTGAAGGAAAGCTATTACCATTCAGTGTGTGAAAAGTAAAATGGTCCATAGACTTTTTGTAAACTGGTTAGCAGAGTTCCAATCACCAGTGTCTGTTTGAATGTGGAGCCCTCTACAGGGACTTTATGGCATTCCGGAGTAGGGCAGGGGAACACCTCAATCTATTATTTGAGGCAAGCAGAGAATATGAAATAGCAAAATTATTGCAAAACGCAGGTCAATGAATTTGTAAAACCTATCTGGGGCAATTTCCTAGAATAATGTTTTAGAATTAACGAATTAGACTTATTGATGTGTTAGTGTCCAGAATTCATTACCAATTTAACTGTAAGGGACCAACTAGCAAATACTTAATGATTCGATTATAAGTTACATTATATTTGAGAGTTTCAAAGCAAGATTTATTTTTAAATAAATAATCTTCAAAGGGGTGTGAAATTAATGGATTGTATCAAACAGAACCTGTGTTAATGGGTAGACCTATACATAAACAAAAGGGAACACAGATAATCTTCAAGTTAGATTAGACTATTCTGGGTTTTAAAAAATTCTTTCATGGGATTTGGGCACCATTAATAAGATGCTAATAATTTGGTACTCATCTCTCTTGGCCCTTTGAACTAAATGGCTGGCTGAGCCACATTGCTATGGGTCTGTAGTCACATATCGGCCAAATGAGGTGCAGATGGCAGATTTCCTAATTTATCGGATACTATTGAAGAATAAGGATTATTAAAACAATCAACCAATGATAGTATCATTGTTACCATTACTAAGAGTGACTTTCAATTCTAAACCTTCTAATTGAATTTAAATTGCTCCAGCTACCCAACCAGCTGAGATTTCAGCCCATATCCCCAAGGCATTAACTTAGATCTCTGAATTTTTACTTCAGAGATATTGCTACTACACTTCTGTGCTACCCAGTAAGATCACAGAAATCAGAACCACTTTACCAAACAAAAGATTATGAGAATCAGAAATCTTCACCACAGGGCAATGAATATTGGGTCAACTGAAATTTTAAAGACAAAGATCTTTTTGTTAATGCTAGGTAAGGATACCAAAAGTCATGAGCAAAGGTGAATAAACTCAGTTGAACTTCAGGTCAACCTAGAAGTCACTGAATGACAAGAGAGGATGGGTTCAGTGCCTTATACTTGTTCCTTTTAGGATGAAATACTGTGCTGTTTATGACAATTCCCCCAAAATTACTCCATAAGAGTTCTAGGCTGATGGCCAGATATTGAGTGGCAAAAGCATAACAACTGCCTTTCATCTCTATAAGCTTTGATCAGTCCCTGACATAGAAACGACATGAAGATTGCTTTTTGTTCAGTTATTAGGGATAATAATTTTAAAAATTGTTATGAAAGTTTCAATATACTATTGAATAAATGTAATTCCATAGAAACATGCACACAGAATGTAATATCCCGTATAATCAGAGGGTCATTTTGGTAGGTTGCAATTGTAGGAAATAAAGCTACAATAGTGCCATGACATTGACAACAGATGAAAGAGGAACTTGTTACTGTTGAGAAAACTGTATCCTTGGATCATGAACAAAATTCTCCTGTACATCAGCTTTGTTTTCTATTTTCTTTTTACTCCTGTTCTTTTCCTTTACTGTTGTTTGTCTTTAAAAATACAAACTGATTTTGTGAGATTAAAACAGAAATTGTTGGAAAAACCCAGCAGTTCTGGGTGCCAACTTTTTTTTAACCCCTTCAAGCACACTCTATTTTTACTTCAGATCACAGGAGCTGCAGTATTTTTCTTCTATTATTTTGTGGACTGACTTATGAATATGGAGCATCAATTTAACTTAAGGTTATAAAAAAAACCTTCACTTGCCCTTTCCTTTTCTATTTCTTTCTCTGTCTGATTTTGCTTCTGTGTCATTTAAGGATTCTCTTATTGTCTTTTTAAATCTCTCACCCACATTTTCTTCCATAACACCGTATCTGATCTTAATATTCACCCAATTTCTTCAAAACATTAACTTTGTAAAATTTTGCTTTAACACATAAAATGACTATTTTTTTTATCAAGAAAACATTGTTCAAAAATTCCATTACATTACTGATCCTTTCCTCCATTGCAACAGTAAAGAATATATACAAACAGTTCTCCTATACTGCCGTGGTTGTTTTCCAGCAAATCCTCGCTTAATGGAAATAATGGGGCCTTTAGGAAAAGTGGGGTTGGGTGCAGACCAGCAAGAAATAACACTCATAATTGCTCAACAATCACCCAAAAGCCTAACACAAAGTATAGCACAGACTGAAGGTTTAAATCATATTTTTAATGAAACAAAGTAAATTTATCACATTACGTTGAAAAAAATACTGTTTATGCATGGACAGAGGTTCATCATCAGTGTCACCTTCAGGCGCAGTTGTGGTCACAGAAGTGAATGGCTGTGGTTGATTGTCTTTTGACAGTTTCTTGGGGGTTGGTTCAGATTGTGTGACAAGCAGGTACAAGAATTAATTAGAAAGGCAAATGGTATGTTTATGGGCAATGTAGTCCTGCATGAATTATACAAGAATATTCTCTGCTCAGAAGGAGAGCAATGAACGTTCATCAGTTAATTTTTGAGATGAAGTTGCTCAATGTATAATACTGTACCTTTCATATGCTCTGATGGCAGCTGACGTCGGTACATGCATAGAACAAAGCGTGCGGAATTATCACTGCTGGAATCGCGCTATTGCGGAAAGAGATAAGCGATCTCGAAAATACAGTTCCCTAATTCTTCAGCAATATTATAGCCAAATTGTGCTTTATATGAGAACTACCTGTACTCTGGGTGGAGGATTTCAATGTCCACCATCAAGAGTGGCTCAGCAGCAGCACTTATGATTGAGCTGGTCTGAGCAAGAGGATGTAGCTGCTCGACTGGATTTCCAAAGGTGGTGAGGGAACCAAGAGAGGGAAAAACATACTTGACCTCAACCTTACCAATCTCCCGGCTGCAGATGCATCTGTCTATGACATCAGCGGTAGCAGCAACCACCGCACAGTCCTTGTGGAGATAAAGTTTCACCTTCACGTTCAGAATATCCTCCATTGTGTGGTGTGACACTGTCACCATGCTAAATGGGACAGACTTCAAACAGATCTAGCGATGCAAAACTGGGCATCCAAGAGGTGATGTGGACCATCACCAGCAGCAGAATTATACTCTGGTATAATCTTTCACTTCATGGCCCAGCATATCCCTTACTCATCGATTACCATCAAGCCAGGGGATCGACCCTGGTTCAATGGAGAAAGCTAGAGGGTATGCCAAGAGCAATACCAAGCTTACCTAAAAATACCAGGTGATTTGGAGAAGGTCTGAAACAGGACTACAGAGGAACTTCGATTATCCGAATATCGATTATCCAAATTTCGGATTATCCAAAGAAGATTTAAGGTACCACAAAAATGTTACATCAAAGAGATAAGTGCATTCGATTTACCTGTACTGAAGAAGATGTGAAAACGCTGGGAAAAACAAAGAAACACAAGCAGCTCAAGAATCAGCGATTGGATATCTTTTAGGTAAGGGTTGTTACGCAGCCCTTTGCAAACATAAGTGTTTTACAGTATTCTCAGCACTTTACCGGGCCGTTCATTAAACAAAAAAGGCCCAGAATGTAAACGCATGCACAAGGTGGGGCTTCTGTCTTTCTACCACAAGACTGAGTTCCCAAAAACTGCGTTAGGTCAATATCGCTTTCCTTGTTTAAGGTAAAATCGCTTATCCGAATGAAATAGTGCCCACCCATCTTGTTTGGATAATTGAGGTTCCTCTGTACTTGCACGCTGAACAGCATAAGCAGCAAGTGATAGACAGAACTAAATGATTCCACAACCAACAGATCAGATCAAAGCTCAATGGTCCTGCCACATCCAGTCGTGAACAGTGGCGGGCAAGTGATTAACTATCTGGAGGTGGAGGCTGCATAGATATCCTGATCCTCAATGGTGAATGAGCACAATGCACCAGTGCAAAAGATAAGACTGAAGCATTTGCAGCAATCTTTCACCAAAAGTGCCAAGTGGATGAACATCTGGCCTCCTTCAGTGTTTCCCCAGCATCAAAATACCAGTCTTCAGCCAACTTGATTCACTCCACATGACATCAAGAAATGGTTGGACGCACTGGATACTGCAGACCTAACAACATTCCAATAACAATACTGAACATTTATGCTCCAGAACTTGCCATTGCCCTAGCCAATCTGTTCCAGTACAGTTAGAACACAGCATCCACCCGACAATGTGGAGAATTACCCAGGTATGTCCTGTACACAAAAGGCAGGACAAATCCAACCCGACCAATTAATAACCATCAGTCTACTCTCAATCATCAGTAAAATAAAGGAAGGTGATCGTCAACAATACCATCAAAGAGCACCTACTCAGCAGAAACCTGCTCAGTGATGCCCAGATTTGATTCCACCCAGGTCACTTTGCTCAAACATGGACAAAAGAGCTGAATTCCGGAGGTGAGGCGAGAGTGACAGCCCTTAACATTAAGGACTTATTTAACTAAACGTGACATAAAGGCGCCCTGGCAAAGCTGGAATCAATCGGTATCGGGGGCAAATCCTTCACTGTCTGGAGTCAGACTTGGCATATAAGAAGGTGTTTGTGGTTGTTGGAGTCCAGTCATCTTAGCTCCAGAACACATCTGCAGGCATTCCTCAAGATAGAATCTAAGACCTAACCATCTTCAGCTTCTTCATCAATGACCTTCCTTCCATCATAAGGTCAGAAGTGGGGATGTTTGCCAAAAATTGAATAATGTTCAGCATCATTTGCCACTCCTCAGATACTAAAGCAGTCCGCGTTTAAATGCAACCGTTTCTGGACACTATCCAGGCTTGGGCTGACAAGTTACAAGTAACATTTATACTACACAAATGCCAGGCAATGACTATCTCCAACGAGAATCAATCTAACCACTGCTCCTTGACATTCAATGGTATTGCCATTTCTGAATGCCCCATTTTAACAACCTTGGCATTACAATTGAGTAGAAACTCCACTAGACTCACGGCATAAACACAGCGACATTAAGAGCAGGTCAGAGGCTAGGGATGCGATGAGTAACTCACCTGCTGATTCCTCAAACCTATCTGTAAACTACAATGCACAAGTCAATAGGATAATCTTCACTTACCTGGAGGGGTGCAGCTCCAACAACACTCAAGAAGCTTGACACCATCCAGGATGAAGCAGCTCACTTCCACAAGCATCTACTCCCTCTACCACTAATGCTCTGTAGAAGCATGTGCTATCTACAAATCTACTGCAGAAATTCACCAAAGGTCCACAATAGCATCTTCCAAATCTATGACCATCTGGAAGGACAAAGGGAGCAGATATGTGGGAACATCACCACCTACAAGTTTCCCTTCAAACCAATCACCATTCTGACTTGGAAATACATTGCTGTTCCTTCACTGTCACTGGGTCAAAATCCTGGAATTCCCTCCCCAGAGGCATTGTGGGGCAACCTACAGCACCTTGATTGCAGAGGTTCAAGAAGGCAGCTCACCAATACCTTCTCAAGGGCAACTAATGATGGGCAATAAATGCTGGCCAGTCAGTGACACCCACATCCTATAAGTGAATGAAAGAAACTACATTTCATAATTGGCTGCAAAATACTTTGTGCAATCATGCAAGTCTGAAAGAGATGACATAATTGTTTCCTTTTTCTTTCATGCTTTACCAGTAAAGTTAATTGCAGTTTCATATTCGAGGCATAACCATAGCATCATGGAATAATGCAAAATTGAAAGAGGTCTTTGGACTATAGTGCCTATGATGACTCTATGAAAGCAAAGTCCCACTCTGCTGCATTTCCCTAGCTGTGTAATAAAAGATAACAGCATACCGAAGATAGAAATTTCATTGGCATAACACAAAAAAAACTTAAGAGATGCAAACACATGGCAAACACTAACAGTATGTACACAAATGCACTCACAGTTTCACACACTCATTTAATGAATCCTCATTAGGCCTCTTGTCACAGTCATTTGGATTTATCCACAGCCATCATTTGAATTAAGTAGAAATATAATAATTAAGACTATTGTGATGCACAGGAAGAGATTGTTAGTCAATTAGCTTTTCACACACGATTCTAGAAGAAACCTCAATAGTAAAGGTTCCTACTGCTTTTAATTCTACAAAATACCAAACAGAGGCAACCTTAATCGAAAATATATGTCCAGTTAGTTACTAAAATAAAACTAGAAAGTTCTGAAAGAAAGGTGGTCAAGATCAGATTTAATATTGCTTTTTCTTGCTGCAGCCTTAATGGGCCTCTTCTGTACTGTACAGTTTTGTGAAGTAACATCTGAAGTTTAAGAACCTCACTGGATTCATTGGTCAGAATTTGTGATAATTAAACTCTCTCAGAGTGGTCAGTTGTTAGTCTTTTTTTGCTAACATTTACTTTCTTTCTCAAGCACATTACTATTCTGAACCTTGAAAAGACAGCATTCATCCCAGATCTATGTACTTCAGATGATTAGAGTTGTTCATGGTCTTCTGCCGTATATATCAGGTGGGGGTTTTCTTTCAATTTAAATGGTGATTCTGCTAATCAGCTTGCTGACAGCTGCCTACAAAGACTTTGCAGACTTTTGATTGGAGATTGACTCCAATCCAGCGAAGCCCCTTCTACAGCATGTGTGATGCTTATGAACATGGCAAGGGAAAAGGAAGACTCTTCAACCAATTGGGCTGAAGAATCCTCATTGAGGCATACTAGACTGAAATTCCCTGAGAGTTTCTGAAATTGTCTCAAATGCAGTTAGGAAGAAATTTCATCTAGTTCCAATTTAATAGCATATTCTAATTTTTTGCTGATCAATATTTTATACAGCAATACTAAATTTACCTAAGTATCTTCAGAAGTGTGAAAGTTAGGAATTAGATGCATTAGTCTGATTTGATATTGTCAACTGTTTTGCATTACTTCATTCAAAAATCTTAATTTCGGAAATGTATTCGTAATGTAGATTTTGAGATATGAACACCATGAAAAATAAATTTGTGTTTATAACCTGAATTAAAGTTATATAAGGTTGCACATAGACTTATGTCCATATATTTCTAGAAAGCAACATTAACACATTTAAGCTGAAACAAAAAGCCTGCACAGAGTTTCTGGAAAATCTTTGGTATATAGACTACATTTCAATAGACAATAGACAATAGACAATAGGTGCGGGAGTAGGCCATTCAGCCCTTCGAGCCTGCACCGCCATTCAATATAATGATGGCTGATCATTCCTAATCAGTATCCTGTTCCAGCCTTATCTCCATAACCCTTGATTCCACTATCTTTGAGAGCTCTATCCAACTCCTTCTTAAATGAATCCAGAGAGTGGGCCTCCACTGCCCCCTGTGGCAGAGCATTCCACACAGCCACCACTCTCTGGGTGAAGAAGTTTCTCCTGAGCTCTGTCCTAAATGGTCTACCCCGTATTTTTAAGCTGTGTCCTCTGGTTCGGCACTCACCCATCAGTGGAAATATGTTTCCTACTGCCAGAGTGTCCAATCCTTTCATAATCTTATACGTCTCAATCAGATCCCCTCTCAATCTTCAAAACTCAAGGGTATACAAGCCCAGTCGCTTCAGTCTTTCAGTGTACGGTAATCCTGCCATTCCAGGAATTGACCTCGTGAACCTACGCTGCACTCCCTCAATAGCCAGAATGTCTTTTCTCAAATTTGGAGACCAGAACTGCACACAGTACTCCAGGTGTGGTCTCACCAGGGCCCTGTACAGCTGCAGAAGCACCTCTTTGCTTCTATACTCAATTCCTCTTGTTATGAAGGCCAGCATGCCTCACATTGAGGCAGGTATTTTCCAAATGCTGCTAGCTACTTAAATCACAAGCAATGAAGCCAGGAGTAAATTATACCCATTAGAATAATGAATAGATGACACACTTCACAGGTTTAATGATTTAGCAAAAGCAAATGACTGTGCTAGCCTCCATAAATTATGCTGTTCAGACTCAAGGGACAAAGTGTGTGTCTTCACTCATTTCTCAATAAATCACTGCAACTGAAATTGTATCTGATCTCTGAGCAGACCATTTGCTGTACAATTGTTTTAAGATTCAGTCAGGTTACTCTATTCAACACAACTTCAGTAAATTCCACTTTTGAGTACTCCTGTTTTCAGGCACAGTAAATATTTCATAAAACACAAGTCCTAATTTGGTTTGCAAATCTAATGGCTAGGATTCTTGCAGTTGTAATAATGGATAAAGTGTGGACGTTTTCCATCCTTTTCCAACTGAAACTGATTAACTCTGGATGTCTGTGCATGCAAGGAATAACTCAGAAATTCAAAAGTTACTGTCAAAGATTCTAAGCTACTCCAGATGTTGTGCTGTTGATGCATTCCAAGAGTGCAATCAATGAGCTATCTTATGAATTAACACAAATTTATGTTCATCTACCTGTAGAAAATCACACAACACCAGGTTATAGTCCAACAGGTTTAATTGGAAGTACACTAGCTTTCGGAGCACCGCTCTTTCATCAGGTGGTTGTGAGGCGCTCCGAAAGCTAGTGTGCTTCCAATTAAACCTGTTGGACTATAATCTGGTGTTGTGTGATTTTTAACTTTGTATACCCCAGTCCAACACCAGCATCTCCAAATCATGACTACCTGTAGAAAGCCTTGAAAATATTACACCGGCTTTATTTAAATTGGACTAATTTTATAATTACTGTTAACATCATCAATTTTCTACTTGTGGAATGTTATCTTTATCCATAATAATGAAAACATTTACATAGTTTACAAATAATGAACATTTCTGTGTCTATACTTTAGTTTCTTTCTTAATCCCAAAACAATTACTTATTTCACTGTTTGAAGATTTAAATTAAATGGAAAAGATATTAATTATTTTGAACTTATTGGTTTGTGGTTGGTGAGAATATTTCAGAATGCTTAGCTTCCTACCAATTTGATGAAATCACTGCTACCAAACACCAGGCATTCCTCACCAGATTTAAATGGTCATTGAGCAAAAGGGAAGGTTATCACTGGATCTTAGTAGGCAGCTTTCACTGAGGCCAATTGTGAGCACTGTTATCTCTATACTGGCAGCAACATCGAGTCCATTGTTTTCTGAGGTAGAAGAATGATAAATAACTTGTAAATACTGTGAAAACATCTGACTGTCGCTATCAAGGAAGTTACTACCATTCCATGGACCTGTTATATACACGTTAATATATACCTGTTGTATATGCATTAATAAATGAAATGCCAATGCAAACATATCATATAAAAAGAAATAATTCTCATCCATTAATAGTGATGCTTTCACAATCAAGATATTAATGGTTCTGTTCTGCAATGGATACTGATTGAAGTGCTAAATATGTTCAGCTTTAACATTTTTGTTTTCAATTTTCAGATTTTAGATTTTTTTTTACATTATTGAATGTTAGTGCTTTTTAATTCTCTAAGAGGTAGTGAGTTCTGGATTGAATACTTCATTTATCATTTCAACAAATTAGAAAAAGAAACATCAAAGGGAAAGAAAAATCAATGTTAGAAATTCCAAGAATCACAAGTAGCATAACATTGAATTTTTGATATTTCCAAATAAATCTAGACCAGCTCTAGATGTGAGAGACACTCAGAATTTGGAACTTAATAGAAGAACTTTGTGATAATGATGGATTGACCAAAACATATTACACAATATGTGAATGCTATGATGCCAAGGTTAGAAAGCTGGAAGGCATTCTGCATCTTCAGAATAAACTCTAAGATATTACCTAAACTGCTGTTAACAATGAAACTATCTTCAGCTGTAAAATAAATTTTTAGAATGCACTATAATGAGCTTGTTCACTAGAAAGTTCTTGCACCAGTCATTATCTTGCTGATAATGAGAGAAAAAAAGATGAACTGCACGGATGCATTTATTCAAAGCTAATTAATACACTTCAGATATAATTAGTATGCACGTCAAGCTATTCAGTCTGGCTGAATAAGTGAAAGCCAAATCACATGGTTCTGAATGCAAGGAATGAATTTTGCCATGCTATATTTGATGCAGAGTTGATTCTGCTAACCAATACTTCAACGCCATCTCCAGCACCTGAAAAATTTAAGTGAAGACTTGAAAGTCTTTTAGTTTAAAATACTAATGAATTAGACAGTAGTCAGATACTGCCAACCCTGTTTAAATGATAGTAATGAGAAAGTATTGAACTTGTCTTTCTCCTTATTCAGTTAAAGGAAGGAATGCATAGTTGAATAGTTAATAAAGTTAAAATAACATTTAGATGTTTCACCAGCTCAGATCAAGGTATCAGGAGAATTCCTCAAATTACTATATGCCGTCATTTGCTCTTCTTTGTGGCACACTGGAGAATTAAGTTGATGTCACATGGGATTAACATGAGTGATGCTTGTTTAAGAGAAACATCTTTCAAGGACCAGAATAAAATATTTTGAAATAATCCAAGGTGTCCTTTTAACTTTTATATCTAAAGGAAAACTTGCAGGGAGATTATCCTTCTGTAAATGGGTCAACATGTGGTTGATCCTCGAGATCTATAACTGTAAAGATATTTTTAAAAACTCACTTGCACCTGTATTTCTGTTTTGACACATTTCAAATGATTCATCTCAAGAATGAATCTCACTGTGTAAAGTGCTTCAAGTGTAATTAATGCACACTAAAAGCTCAAGGGGATTATGTTGCATCAAATCTGATTTGTTCTGATGCTTCTATGCAAATACTTCATTTCATTCACTTGTAAGCCATGTGGCACTCAAACTGCATTCAGTGGTGCAAAATGAGAATCACCATCATCTTTCTTCATCTTGTCATTTAGCTCTGAGCTGGACCTTTCACCTAAAATACAATAAAAATGCATAAATATTTCATTCATGATGCATTTTGGCCTGCTTATGCTATAAACACTTGCTGAAGGTACTATTATCAACTTTGTAGGACAAAGCCGTAGCTCTAATTTACTCCTTTCTTGGTACAAAATAGACAAGAGCTACAATGTACCTTCCCCAGCACAAGATGGAATGTTCCAAACTCCTTATAACGGAGCTGGCAATTTGTTCATGGCATGGGTTGCATTCTTCCACGATATTCACGACCACTAATATGAGTAATCTGACTAGAAGCATAGCTGTTGCCTAGCCTGCTGGAATCCATGGACACAATCTTGAAAGGCAAATATAGGAAATGGAAAACCATAGATATAAGGCATGTATCTATCAATGTAAACTTTATCTCCAACGTGTACAAATCTTTTCAATAATTTGGCTTTTTTCATAACAAAGCCATTTCCTGGAAGTGATGAGGCCTGACTCAGTCAAACAGCTCTTAACAAGTTTCAGTCATATGGGGTTTGCATTTTGTTGTTAAACACTTCCAGTGCAAATGGTGAAACCTCACCAAGTCAAACAACACATGAGTAGTCTCAATTGCATGCATGTTTTTAAATGCTTACAGTATAAGGGATGAAGTCTGATTTCAAACATCCAAATCATGTTCAGTGATTCATTTAACTGTAGGAAGAAGGGTTTTTAAGTTTCACAGTGGTAATGGTGCTGGGGTTCAGTGTTACTTCGCATTCACAGGACCACGTATCTGAAAGGAGGAAACCACTGTGCAGACTGTAGATTCCAATATTGTTGGGCTGTATTGCAGGATTTAATGAAAACCACCAGGAGTCAGACATTTCTTAGATCAGTAATTGCATGCAAAAAGTGTGAGAAGGGCATGGAAAATGACATTAGAAGCTAGGCAGTTGTTTTTGACTCACATAGACTCATTGAGTGGAAGGACATTTTTCTGTGCTGTAGACCTCTAAGACTGTATAAATAGATATACACTTGCAATGCTGAGGCATACAAGACTATTGGCCAAGTGCTGGAAAATGAGATTAGAATTGTTAGTTGGTTGTTTTTAATTTGCACAGACTCAATGGACTTAAGGATCTCTTCTGTGCTGTATATGTGTAGACTAATGCATTAACATGACCCTAACCCAGCAGCCACCCATGCACTGCTGAAGTTTAAGAAGCAGGAGGAAAAGAAGGAATACCCATCACCAACAGACCCAGCATCATGAGATTTAGTGGCCTGCAATTGTGCAAGAACGAGCAGTACATGAAGGGTGAAGTGAGGCTCTTTAGCGCTGTCAAACAGTGGCTTTTGCGACTCAATCTTAGCCAGGTTTATCACCAAGCCTGCCTCATGAAGTTGATTGAACAATTCTGATAGATGCTTCAGATGTTTCTTCCATGTTTGACTAAAAATCACCATATAGTCAATGTACTCCACACACTTGGGTAATCTAGAAACAACTTTATTGGTTAGACTTTTAAAATGTAGCTAGTGCATTTCTCATACCAAATGGCATGGCTTTAAAGTGGTACATTCCATTCAGTGTCACAAAAGCTGAAATTTCCTTTGCTCTTTCGGATAAAGGTACCTGCCAGTATCCTCTGAGTAAGTCCAACTTCAAAATATAAGCTGCTTGTCCCATCTTCTCAATACAGTCTTCCAAGTGTGGAATAGGATATGAATCACATTTTGTAACTGCATTGACTTTGCATTAGTCTACACATAATCATTAAGTACCATCTGGTTTTGGCACTTTTACTATGGGTGAGCTCCAATCACTACAACTCACTTTGATTATATTGTCTTTGAGCATGGCATGTCCAGCAAAATTTAATCATATGTAGTCCAGGCCAATAAAAATGTTTTTGTATTTTGGCTTGACTTTTCCTTACATTCAAATGATCTTCTGCTGGTAATTCATGTGCTACCCACAACACCTCCTTTCTATAACCCCCTGGTAATACAACTTGATGAACTTCTGCCCATTCCTCATCCTCCTGAATATGTGATGGTCTCCATTTCCTCGTCAAGATGTCATTTTTAAGCTAGTAACATTCAGATTCTTCTTCTGTGTATGATTTTTGATTAACTGCTTTAGTCTTTCATCTTTCTGTTGTAATTCAGCTAATTTCTCTGAACTAAAATATCCACATTATCCTCTAACTCTTCCTTTTTTTTCTCAACCCTTTCATCAAACATTGTTTCTGATAATTGTACATCAACTTTATGTTTTGATTTCTTAACTTTATGTTTTGATTTCTCCTTCTGCTTCAACCTGTGGCTTTGTGATCTTGTTACCACACGGTCAGAAAAAAACTATGGGGACATATTTCCTGTAACACCTCAGTTTCCTGATTTTCCACTGGCTTTTCAACCACAGTAGGCATCACTCCCATGTGATGCAGCAACATTGTTACTAAGGATAAACTGTATTACTGGAACTGAGAATTTCTCTATTACTCCTAACACCATTTCACCACTTTTTACTGGACTCTCCAACCTCACTTTATATAATGGAAGACTGCCCTTCTCTTCATGAATTCCACATATTAACATCATTTCTAGCAATAGTCCTTCTGAATTACATATCTCCTTACCTCTCACCATCAAAGGTTGACCTGCTCCTGTATCTCTTAAAAATGTAACTTTATATGCTCCTCCTGTTTGATTCCAGCCTCAGGAGACTGTCTGTGGTGAATTTACACATTCCCCCTGTTTCTGCATGGGTTCCCTCTCACAGTCCAAAGATGTGCAGGTTAGGTGGATTGGCCATTCTAAATTGCCCATTCTGTCCAGGAATGTGCAGGCTAGGTAGATTAGCCACAGGCAAATGTGGAATTAGGGAGATAGGGTTGGGTCTGGGTGGGATGCTCTTTGGATGGTTGGTGTGGACTCGATGGATGAATGGCCTGCTTCCACACTTTAGAGATTTGCATTGAATTCAAATTCCACTATCTGCCATGGTGGGACTTGAACCCAGGTCCCCAGAACGTTAACTTGCTCTCCAGATTAATAGTCTAGTGCTAATATCTCTAGACCATCACCTTCCCTCTTTGCTTTGCGCTGCTTCTGTTAAGATTCATTATTATAGCTTGGATCTTCTGAAAGGAGGATAGTCTTTGCAGTACTGTAAACAGTAGCTGCATGTCAGGACCATGCATAAGTCCCAGTATAACTGATTCCATGGGTACCGAACTTGGCTATCAGCCTCTGCTTGGTCACTTTGCGTTATTGCCTGTCCTGAAGTCTGCCTTGGAGGACAGTCAACTGAAAGTCTGAGGTCAAATGTCCCGGACCGCTGAAGTGTTCTCCAACTGGGAGGGAACGCTCCTGTCTGTTGATTGTTGTGCGGTTTTCATTCATACGTTGCCGTAGCCTCTGCTTGGTCTCGCCAGTGTACAATGGGTGCGGACCAGTCAAACTGAGAGCATTCCTTGTCACAATGGACATTTCAGCACTCTGCATCAGCATCCCTCACAATGATGGTATTACGGCAACAGCCTCAGTAATCAACACCAACAACTGCCAACCTCCAGGCACTGTCCCACAACTCATCCGTTTTATCCCCGGCCACAACATTTTCACCTTTGACAATCAGTTCTTCATCCAGACACATGGAACAGCCATGGAAACCAAATGTGCATCCCAATACGCTAAAATTTTTATGCACAGGTTCAAACAAGACTTCTTCTCTACACAGGACCTCCAACCAACACTATACATCAGGTACATTGATGACATTTTCTTCCTCTGGACCCATGGCGAGGAGTCACTGAGAAAACTATACAATGATATCAACGAGTTTCATCCCACCATCAAACTCACCATGCTATCTGCCCCATTCTTGGACACCTGCGTCTCCATCAAGGATGGGCACATCAGCACCTCACTCTACTGCAAACCCACGGATAACCTCATGATGCTGCACTTTTCCAGCTTCCACCCAAAACATATTAAAACAGCCATCCCCTATGGACAAGCCCTACGCATACACAGGGTCTGTTCAGATGAGGAGGAATGTGACAGGCACCTGGAAGTACTCAAGGATGCCCTCACAAGAACGGTGTACAATGCTCAACTCATCGACCGCCAGTTCTGACGTGCCACAGCGGTAAACCATAATGACCTCCTCAGGAGGCAAGCACGAGCTGCAACCGAAAGGGTCCCCTTCACTGTCCAATACTTCCCAGGAGTCAAATAACTACACTATGTTCTTCGCAGCCTGCAACACATTATCAATGAGGATGAGCACCTCACCAAGACCTTCCCCACACCTCCATCTCTCGCCTTTAAACAACCACCAAGCCTCAAACAGATCATTGTTTGTAGCAAACTGCCAGGCTTTCAGGACAATACCATACAACCTTGTCACAGTAGATGCTGCAAGATATGTCAGAATGTCAACACGGACACCACTATTATGCATGGAGACACCTGCCAAGGTGTATGTGGCAGGTATTCATGCAACTCAGCCAATGTATTCTATCTGATACGGTGCAGGCAAGGATGCCCTGAGGCCTGGTACATTGGCGAGACTGAGCAGAGGCTACAGCAATGGATGAATGGATACTGTACAACAATCAACAGACAGGAGTGTTCCCTCCCAGTCAGAGAACACTTCAACGGTCTGGGACATTTGACCTCGAATCTTCGGGTGACCATCCTCTAAGGCGGACCTCGGGACAGGCAACAATGCAAAGTGGCTGAGCAGAGGCTGAAAGCCAAGTTCGGTACCCATGATGATGGCCTCAACTGGGACTTTGGCTTCATGACACACTACCGGGGACCCCACTACACACACACACACACACACACTTGGTGGGGTGAATTTGTGCTTGCAGAATTACATTTTATTTTGCTCAAAATCTGCATGAATTCATGGAAGATTCTGTATATCTGTTATTTAGATTAGAATCAGTCTGACCACTGTGGCACAGACAGTCTCACACAGGGCACCTCACACCTTAAATGCATTATCTGGGCCGTCATGACACCAATTGTTAAAGTTCACTTAAGAATGTAACTTTAAAAACATTCTGGGATTTACATCTGAAAGAACAGAAACCAACATGTTCATTCTAAAAGATGAAAGACTTAACAAATAATCCAGGTCTTTTTCAATATATAATTCCAGTTACATCACACTGTAAACTTCTCCTATAAATTCGATGTGTCTTACGATCTTATACTCCACAACCACCTGATGAAGGAGCAGCGCTCCGAAATCTAATCCTTCCAAGTAAACCTGTTGGACTATAACCTGGTGTTGTGTGATTGTTAACTTTGCATACCGCAGTCCAACGCCAGCTCCTCCACATCATGACCAAGGCATAGCTCTGTCCACTGCATATAAGACAACCAGCTAAGCGGGAAGAAGAGGAAGGGGTAAAGTTACCAAGCAGCCTCTTTGTGACCACCTTGACTATGACCACACATCTGACCATGATTTCAGTAAAATTAATCCCAATTCCCAATTCAACAACAGTCCCATAATCCTTCATTTCTTCCAACACCGATCGTCACATTATCCCTGACCACAATGCAAAAGCAAAAGGAGAACCTATGAACTATTAGAAACAAGATGAATAAGTCAAAACATACAATATTCGATTAAAACTCAATTAATCACTCTTGCTCATTCCCTTGACAGAAGTTACAGCTTGCTGACACATGTGCGTGTAATATATATATATATCTCACCTGATGAAGGAGCAGCACTCCGAAAGCTTGTGATTTCAAATAAACTTGTTGGACTATAATCTGGTGTCATGTGACTTCTGATCTTGTCCACCCCAGTCCAACACTGGCTTCTCCACATCATATATATATATATATATACCTCCTTAGACCAGCCTAGATATCTTCAGTTGCCCATTATGGGTGTTTGACTGGGGAAGTAAACATTTTCAGCCCCACACCTGAGAAATTGAAAGATTGCCATTCACTCAGCATTGGCTCTGTCACTGATAATGGCTGATTGGGAGGTATTGCAGGTATCCTTTCTAATGGAGGGAAGAGTTTTACTGTGTAGACCTTCTTTGATATATGTGGCAACCAGTAATTCTGCTGTTCTGAAACTGTGCCCTACACATCTTCTAGAAATGACCTACAGTTTTGAAGGTATAGCATTCCTTAATGATGGCAGGACATTGTCTATGCCTGTAAACCTTGTTGCCCCTGAGTACTGATCCTGTTTTTTTAATATTAGGTGATTGACTTGTTCTCTATGTACTTTTGTCATCTACTTCTCAAAAAATGCCTACAATATTAATAGACTTTGCTGCCCTCTTGAGGTAGTATTTGTCTTCTCTGCTCAGGATCTTTCTTTGAAAGTACACGGTCAGAAAACATGCTTAGCTTTCTCCAAAGTTAATTCTTCAATGGACTGTAAGAAATCTGACAAAGCTTATTCAAGAATTCCAATAAGTCTGATTTCAAACTTTAATTATCACAGTTTAAATTCAATTGCTCAAGAATTTTATTTGCTATTAAATTGAAGTAATTATCAAAAGGTTTTAAGAAATCTTCAAATGTATCTGGTTTCAAAGTTTTCTCTGGTAATGACAGCATTGGTAATTGAACCCACTATTACTATATGATCTTGCTCAGTTTTTAAGTTGTTTATGTCTCTGCTGATCTTATTACTGGATAAGTCTGGCTGAAACATGGCTTTGTAGAACATATTTTGCTTTGTTTTGACTTTAACAAAGTGGTCTCTTGCTGAAACATAAGTGTACACTGTTGCAGTGTTTGCTTAGGGAGATTGTAATAACTCATCTACTGAAAACTCAAGGAAAACTCTTTGTTTCCATCTGCAGCGTATGTGCATTATCAATAAAATGGCTGAAGCCAATGTAACATTAATATAAGCCCTCCAGAACTATTACTTTATACATGTATATCCAAGTAATGTTGGGAGGATGGTGTGTTGAATAGTATATGTGAGGTTCATGGGATATTATATTTAAAGTTACATTCAATGATGTTGACCAGTCATGTGAGGATATTGAACTTTTTGCAATACTATGTTAGATATTAGCTTCCTAATTTTTGAATCCTGTCATGGAATGCCACAACAATCCAGTCCAATCATCTTTGCAATCTTTGCTTGAAGGGTCTCCAGTAGTTAGATCACATTTTCTCTACCTACCCTTTCTTCCACCTAGGTGTCTAGCATAGCATTGGAAAATCCTGGAGCATCTTCACTCCAATTTTGCACGATTATTGAGCATTTCCTAAAATGTGAATCAGTTACAGAATGATTTTGAGCAGTTGATTCAATTGGAATGCTGCTTTGCTATAAGGAGTGCAGGTTGCCTTGCCTTACATCAACTTAATCCATCTGCTGAACATGCTGTTACTAAACTGTTTGTTCATCACTGGTTACATGCAACAATTGTGCTAATTAGCATTCAGCACGATGTTGATTTGCTGCTTGGTTTGAAAGTATTGAACATGGCTTAATAATACATCATAAATCCTATATTCATTTTTAGGAGCTGTTACATCTTGTTTCCCATTTAGCGCCTGCCAAATCCTATAGAAAACACAATGTTTTAACCACTGTCAGAATCGAAACTTACTTGTGCAGAAATTGCAGCTTATAAACCCATTTGTTAAGAAGTGGTGTGGATTCCGCAGTAACAACAGATTAATGAGATAGAAATAAGATGAATAGACAGAATAAAAAATATAAACAAGAATGCCAATTGTTGCAAATACATCAATGGTATGACAGATTTATTTTTCTTCTGTTCCCTTCTTCAACCATGGAAATGAAAACACCCACCTTAACAGACCAGACTATATTAATATCAAGTGGAGTAGCAATATCTCAAGGAAGTCGCATTGATGATGTTACCTAGCATGGTGACAAAATGTCTGCATAACAACCCACCAACTCAGTGAGCAAACCAACACCTGCATCCACAAAAGCTACAAATCTGATCTATAAATTTTCGCAAAAACCTTAGGAAGTTAAGCTAGCAGAATATAATTTATGGAGATCCTGTGTTGTCATCAATATTGAATTCAGCAAACACTCAACTGCTTGCTCACAATATTCAAGTCAATGGAGACAGCATTAAAGCCCCTCATTCCTGATGAAGGGCTTTTGCCCGAAACAGTGATTTTCCTGCTTTTTGGATGCTGCTTGACCTGCTGTGCTTTTCCAGCACCAGACTCTCAACTCTAATCTCCAGCATCTGCAATCCTTACTTTCACGTACAGCATTACAAACTATCTAACCTCCATTATGGTTGGAAGCTGTTGCTGCAAATATTATCTTATTTATAAAGAAGTCAGTGTGAAGTCCATAGATTGGATTGTGATTGGCAAAAGGATATTTGCAGTTGAAGAAGGAACAATAAATTAAACAAGTATTCCTCACATGCAAATTTGTTACAATTCAGTCATTCATTTTGCAATCAGGTAGCCATGAAAGAGTAAAATAAAGTTAGTCTGCCTTTCTGAATGGCACTTGATTATGTTCTTTGTTTTTAACAAACAGCAATTTGTTTCAGCTTATGTTCGTTTCATATATTTGTCCAATTTTCTGCAGACATAATAACCCGTGTGAATTTTTAAGTTGCCAAATTAAAGGTAACTTGTCAGTTGTTTTAAATATATTCATCCTGTGAGACACTGTGAATGAGAAATAAAGTGAAAAATGAAAAAAAGTTATCACCAACAGTTTATATGGAAACCATTGCACAATTTTGAACAAATTCATTTGTAATCAATATTGGAGAAGTTCATACTTTGTACAAACACTATAAATGTGAGAATAGATTAATAACAATATTCAAAAACAGTTTAACCATGCATAAAATTACATTGGGATAGGAAGAAGTGAAAAAGTGAATGTAACAAATTTCCAGATTATAAATAAAAGCTATCAACATGGCTGCATTTCCATTTCATTATTAGAATAATGTAACTTATTCCATTCTTTAGAGAAGCATTAACCAAGGCTTGGGTGTTTGCAAGATGGTAAGATTGTCAACATTCACCATCATTACTCTGCATGCACATGCACAGAATAGCAGGTCAATTGTAATCAGTGTTTCTAAGCTGCTTCAAAGGGTATGGATTTGAGGTTGCTCCAGACTATAGTTCCTGAGCAATAAGTGAATCAATGAGAACTACAGTATTGCTTTAACATCAATAATCTTACTGTACAAGTCCTTTAAAAAGGTTATAGTTGATTGTTGAATGAAGTGTAATTGTGTTTTAAACTGTGTTCTAACTTCATGTGGCAGAATTTTTCACATGACACAATTTCCTGTTTTGATACCAAAAATAACAGTAAGAAACGCACCCCAGTTCCTTAACAGTTGAACCACAGCTATTGATGCTGGGATGCAGTCATTAGTTGGAAGTGGGCCTTCTGACACGAGCTGGGATGGAGGTTATGCCTTAACTGAGCAGCTTGCAATTCTTTAGTTCTGGCAGTGCTTAAGGGCCAGTGCTGACTGCTGGAAATAGATAGCATCCCACTGAGCTAAGTGCCAGGAGCCCAGGTAAATCTGAGAGGTTCTTGGTAATGCCAATAGAGGGCATTATGGATGGACTCGGAGTGTAGGTTGGTTGCAAAGGCTAGGAATCTCATCTGGATAGAGGTTGGAGTGTCTGATTAGGAAAAAGGGATCATGAACTTCCATCCCTTCCCAAACAAGTAGAGTGATCTTTAAGGCTTCATCTCTGTCCCTAACAGACAACTGGGCATTAAATAATTAACGAACAGCCAATTATTATTTTTTGAGTGGGAGCAGCAGCGGAGGTAAGATGAACCAGGAAGGCTACAGCTAAGGTAAGGGAGATTTTTAAAATTACTTACCGGTAGTGGCCAGCGGTGCTTTTCCTCCACAGTAGGAGTGGGAGCAGCGGCGGAAGTGACGCGGACCAGAGGGGCTGCCAGGAAGGAAAGTAAATGACCATATATATTAGCAAGGTGGCTAAACTCGAGGCACTACTACTGTAGTGTCTCCCACCCGCTCTCCTCCTCTAACCAAGTTAATAAGGTACGGTTCATTTCTAAACTTCCTTTATTGAATATAAGTTTATTGCTTGATCTTGTAGCAATTGAATTAAGCTTTCTTGTTTAGTATAGTGGGGTATGGATGCTAGGGCAGTTGCTTGCTCCTCCTGCAGAATGTGGCAATGGAGAGACATGACACATGTCTCTGCTGGCTACATCTGCGGGAAGTACACCCAACTCCAGCTCCTTGAAAACAGTGTTAGGGAATTGGAGCTGAAGCTGGATGAACTGCGGATCATTCGGGAAGCTGAGGGGGTAATTGGGAGAAGTTACCAGCAGTTGGTCACTCCTGAGGCTCAGGATAAGGATAGATGGGTTACAGCCAGGAGGAGGAAAGGGGACAGACAGACAGTGCAGAGATCCCCTGTGGACATTACCCTCAGCAATAAGTATATCATTTTGGATATTGCTGGGGGGGGATGACCTACCAGAGGAAAGCCATAGTGGTCAGTTCTCTGGCACTGAGCCTGACGCTGTGGCCCGGAAGGTAAGGAGGAGAATAGAAAAGCATTAGTGGTAGGAGACTTGATTGTTAGGAGAATTGACAGGAGATTTTGTGGTCAGGATCGGGATTTCCAGAAGGTATGTTGCCTCCCTGGTGCCAGGGTCCAGGACGTCTCCGATCGGGTGTATAAGATTCTGAAAGGGGAGGGCGAACAGCCAGAAATTGTGTTACATATTGGCACCAATGATATAGCCAGGAAAAGGATCGAGGATATACAAAGTGATTCCAGGGAGTTAGGGTGGAAGCTGCAGAGCAGGACGAACAGAGTAGTGTTCTCGGATTTACTACCGGTGCCACGCGATAGCGAGGTGAGGAACAGGGAGCGGGTGCAGTTTAACACGTGGCTGCGCAGCTGGTGTAGGAGGGAGGGCTTCAGATATGTAGATAATTGGGATGCCTTCTGGGGAAGGTGGGACCTGTACATGAAGGATGGGTTGCACCTGAACTGGAAGGGGATCAATGTCCTGGGTGGAAGGTTTGCTCGAGTGGTTCAGGAGGGTTTAAACTAGTATGGCGGGGCGGGTGGGAACCTGAGCTGTATACCGGTGGTGAGAGTTGATGGAGATGGGGCAATAGCAAAATGTAGCATAGCCAGTGGGAAGGAATTTCCTGGGAAAGAACCAAGGGATCGGTTAAAGTGTGTTTGCTTTAATGCAAGGAGTATCAGGAATAAAAGTGATGAGCTTAGAGCATGGATCAGTACCTGGTGATATGATGTTGTGGTCATAACAGAGACGTGGGTTTCTCAGGGGCAGGGTTTAGAACATTTAAAAAGAACAGGGAGGGGGGAAAATAGGAGGGGGTGTAGCACTGCTAATCAGAGAGGGTATCACAGCTGCAGAAGTTACCATTGTCGAGGAGGATCTGCCTACTGAGTCAGTAGGGTGGAAATTAGGAACAGTAAGAGAGCAGTCACCTCATTAGGGGTTTACTACAGGCCCCCCAATAGCAGCAGGGAGATTGAAGAAAGCATAGGTCAGCAGATTTTCAAAAAGTGTGAATGCAGTAGGGTAGTTGTAATGGGTGACTTTAACTTTCCCAATATTGATTGGAACCTCCTTCGAGCAGATGGTTTGGAAGGAGCTGTTTTGTAAGGTGTGTTCAGGAGGGTTTCCTAACTCAGTACGTTGACAGGCCAACGAGGGGAGAGGCCATTTTGGATTTGGTGCTCGGCAATGAGCAGGGGCAGGTGTCAGATCTTGCGGTGGGAGAGCATTTTGGTGATAGTGATCACAACTGCCTCACATTCTACATAGCTATGGAGAAGGAGAGAAGCAAGCACAATGGGAGGATATTTAATTGGGGAAAAGGAAACTATGATGCTATCAGACGTGAGTTGGGAACCATGGACTGGGAGCAATTATCCCATGGAAAGGGCACTATCGACATGTGGAGACTGTTTAAGGAATAATTGTTGCAAGTGATACACAAATGTGTTCCTCTGAGACAGGCAAGAAGGGGTAAGATAAAGGAACCTTGGATGACGAGAGCGGAGGAGCTTCTTATCAAAAGAAAGAAGGCAGCTTATGTAAGGTGGAGGAAGCCAGGGTCTTGCTCAGCTCTAGAGGATTACAGGCAGGTGAGGAAGGAGCTCAAAAATGGTCTGAGGAGAGCCAGGAGGGGGCACGAAAAAGGCTTGGCAGAAAGGATTAGGGAGAATCCAAAGGCATTTTACACGTATGTGAGGAATAAAAGAATGATCAAAGAAAGAGTAGGGCCAATCAAGGATAGCATAGGGAACTTGTGTATAGAGTCTGAGGAGGTAGGGGAAGCCCTAAATGAATTTTTGCTTCTGTCTTTACTAAAGAAAAGGACCTTGTAGTGAATGAAACCATTGTGGAGCAGGTAAGCATGCTGGAACGGATAGAGATTGAGGAAGTTGATGTGCTGAAAGTTTTGACAAACATTAAGATTGACAATTCGCCAGGGCCAGACCAGATTTGTCCTCGGCTGCTTTGGGAAGCGAGAAATGTGATTGCTTTGCCGCTTGCGAAGATCTTTGCACCCTCGCTCTCCGCTGGAGTCGTACCTGAGGACTGGAGGGAGGCAAATGTAATTCCTCTCTTCAAGAAAGGAAATAGGGAAATCACCAGCAATTACAGACCAGTCAGTCTCACGTCTGTCATCTGCAAGGTGTTAGAAAGGATTCTGAGGGATAGGATTTATGACCATCTGGAAGAGCATGGCTTGATTAAATGCAGTCAGCATGGCTTTGTGAGGGGCAGGTCATGCTTCACAAATCTTATTGAGTTCTTTGAGGATGTTACTAGACAAGTTGATGAGGGTCGAGCGGTGGATGTGGTGTATATGAACTTCAGCAAGGCATTTGATAAGGTTCCCCATGGTAGGCTCGTTCAGAAGGTCAGGAGGAATGGGATACAGAAAAATTTAGCTGTCTGGATACAGAATTGGCTGGTCGACAGAAGACTGCGAGTGGCAGTGGAATGAAATATTCTGCCTGGAAGTCAGTAGTGAGTAGTGTTCCACAGGGCTCTGTTCTTGGGCCTCTACTCTTTGTAATTTTTATTAATGACTTGGATGAGGAGATTGAAGGATGGGTTAGCAAGTTTGCAGATGACACAAAGGTTGGAGGTGTCGTTGACAGTATAGAGGACTGTTGTAGGCTGCAGCGTGACATTGACAGGATGCAGAGATGGGCTGAGAGGTGGCAGATGGAGTTCAACCTGGAGAAATGCGAAGTGATGCATTTTGGAAGGTCGAACTTGAGAGTTGAGTACCGGATTAAAGACAGGATTCTTGGCAGTGTGGAGGAACAGTGGGATCTTGGTGTGCAGGTACATAGATCCCTTAAAATTGCCACCCAGGTGGACAGGGTTGTTAAGAAAGCATATGGTGTTTTGGCTTTCATTAGCAGGGGATTGAGTTTAAGAGCCATGAGATCTTGTTGCAGCTCTATAAAACTTTGGTTAGACCGCACTTGGAATACTGCGTCCAGTTCTGGCCGCCCTATTATAGGAAAGATGTGGATGCTTTGGAGAGGGTTCAGAGGAGGTTTACCAGGATGCTGCCTGGAATGGAGGACTTATCTTACAAAGAGAGGTTGACTGAGCTCGTTCATTTTTCATTAGAAAAAGGAAGGAAGAGAGGGGACCTAATTGAGGTGTACAAGATAATGAGAGGCATAGATAGAGTTGATAGCCAGTGACTTTTTCCCAGAGCAGAAATTGTTAACATGAGGGGGTCATAGTTTTAAGCTGTTTGGCGGAAAGTATAGACGGGATGTCAGAGGTGGGTTCTTTACGCAGAGAGTTGTGAGAGCATGGAATGCGTTGCCAGCAGCAGTTGTGGAAGCGAGGTCATTGAGGATATTTAAGGAAACTGCTGGACATGCATATGGTCACAGAAATTTGAGGGTTCGTACATTAGGTTTACCTTACATGAGGATCAATGGTCGGCACAACATCGTGGGCGAAAGCGTCTGTTCTGTGCTGTACTGTTCTATGATCTATGTAACTCAAGGCTTCAAATTGGCAAGCGGCTCTCCTATAGCCTGTCTCTGATTCACTGCCAGCTCAGCGACAGGCCCACTCATCTGGAAGTTTAACATGAAGATGGGCACAGCAGGGGATTGGTATTGGTTGGTTTGCAGTGTTGGTTGTAAAACTCTGCTCGCCATTTAGCACCTTCATTGACCCAGAAAGACTAATTTTATATTTATAGAATCACAAATGTCTCCATTATGTTGAAAGATTCCCATATTTTGAAATGTGTTGACACTGGACCTTTTACTGATGAATGCAGCCTCAGTCATATCACAAAGAGACAGCAGGAGAGTTTAAGTGCTGCATGAGTAATGACACATTGTGCTCACAGCCTCAACCCATCCAAGAAAGGTAACATTGTGTAAAAGAGCATTGTGCATTAGTTGCAACCTACTTACAGTATAGAGTGGCAGGAAATCAATTCCATGCTCCTGTGCAGCCTTTGAGATCTTGCATTAGCTTTGTGCTTTGTGGCCTCCTGGAGCCACTGTTAAGATCACTTCTGCTTCACAGAGATGGCTATCTTCAAACTACAATGATTAATGCCATGGTCAAGATTGCTTGTGACATGCAGTTGCAACCCACAGAGAGCACTTTTCACATGCAGGATAATATGATTGCAAGGGATTTGCAGTGTATCATACAAATGATTGATGCTAATCCCCTGGAAGGACCTCCTGTCACTCAAAGGTGGAGCCTGCATATGTGGAGAGAAGGGAAAAAAAAACTGGTGTGGTCATGGGGATTTTCCATTTGGAGTTCATATTTAAGATTCAATATAATTATGAAATGCAGGTCATGCTCCATGGTGACCTCTAATAAACCACCTCCTGCAGTATCCCATGTCCCCCACTTAACTGTTGAATTTGCATTCCTCCTATTGTCCTTGTCCCCTCGTTTTCCCAGGTTTATCCCTCTAATCCCAAGTAATGAAATTGCCCATTTCCCTACCTCAGTAGTATCCGATTGTAACAATTGTCCATCTTATTTTGCCTCCCAGAGCTGTGGATAAGCTGACATTGATCTCATGATAAGTGATATCTTGGACAGAATGAAGCGTGCAGGTACGTAAATTTGCTAACTGCGAATAGATGTGAGGCAGGATTTCACTGCACTTTTTTCCATGCCTCATTTATTTCTTCCTGTATATTCTGTCCGACAGTGCAAGTACTGTTAAGGGGTCTGTAACTGACACCCACAAATGATCTCTTACCTTTCCTATTTCTTATCTCTACTCCTATTCTACACCTTGTGTTTTTTGAGTTCAAGCTATCTTCCACAGTTGTAATAATCACATCCTTAATTCACGAGACACCCAACCATCGTTTCCTTGATTCTTATTTTTCCAAAGTTCCACTCATGTTTATTTTTAATAGTCAACAAGTTAAATTTATTTATTTTTAAGTGTGCGTACAATTCACCAATCTTATTATGATTGCTGCACAAACGTTTAGAAACACTTGCCTTATCTGCCAAAGTACTATTGAATTTAGATTCTCTCTCCTTCCTGCCATACTTAATTTATTGTTACTATGCTGCTGTGCTGCTTTGTTTTCCTTTGATATCCTACCTCACCTTTGACATGATTCCCTCCTCTACCTTTTAGATTAAAGCCTTTCCTACTACTGGAGTTTTATATAAATCACCTGAGCACTGGTTGCTGCATGATTTGGGTGAAGACCACCCATTGATACTGCTCCTGCTTTCTCCAATATGTTTCCAGTAACCCATGAATCAAAACCATTTCTCTCATACAAACTTTGATCCATGCATTCAACTCTCTAATCTTATTTATCCTATGCCAATTTGCTAGTGGCTTGATCAAGTAATCTGGAGATTATTACCTTTTGAGGTTTTCCAGTCCTTAGTTGCACATTATCACCAAAGAGAATCATCTAAAAGCTGACAACAGTCAGTTCTGTCTGAAAAAAAGAAGTGGACGTTATGACCTGATAAGTGTTATGTTTAGTCTGGAGGGCGAAAAGGCAACTGAGTGAAAGATAATGTACTGCTCCAGAAATTTATGTTGATTAGAATAGCATGGGAAGCCATGGACAGATCATAGTGGGAATACGTTGGAGAATTAAGAGTGAGACTATCAGATTGAAAAACACGAACTGAAAGCATACAGAGTCAAAATCAGAAAATATTAATCCAAATTAAATCAAGCATAGAAAGCAAAATGAGGACTCAGAAAGACATGGAATCTAGACTGAGACAAAAGAGAAGCAGAAACACACAGATATATACATTCAAAATCCCGAACATTAGCAATTTTGAAGGAGTCAGACCAACAACAAATTACATTTTTAGACCCAATAAGTTGAACGTGGTAACTATTACTTTCCATACCACTAAATGTTTTCCTGTCAAGTACATGACAGTAGTAATGAGCTCTAACTGCAGTAATGAGCTCTTGTCACTGGATGGCACTATCAGATGAACTTTAATCACTTCCCATGTACTGATGTTGGTTTCCATTTTGAGGTATAAGTAAAAGGTGAATGTTGATAACTGTTTTTATTTTGTTTTGGTGATTATGTGACCATCCAATTTTGAGAGTCTAGTTACCTTAGTTAATTGAATGGCGAGTACATTCTCTGGCTATGTGGCCATTTTGGAGAAAAACACAGATACAAAGTGACTTTCCCACATGGTATGAGCTTCTGATAGCCCACACCACAGCACCCCAACACCATCATCTTAAACCTGATCGCAGGATCCTGAAGACCACAGGGAAATCCTGCTCTAATTTGTGAGTGACTCTGATTGCTAATCCTCCCAAACCAACCGTGCATCTTTGAGAAAAAAATTATAAATGAAAAATGATGCATGTTTCTGTAAATCACTTCTATAATACTTAGCAGAAAAGGTGCATAAGAAATTGGCATATGATATTTGAAAGAGACTGGGTGGTGAATTCGACCACTACATACTACATTCGGTGTTCACCCAGATGACACCAAATAAGACCTTGCCAGGAAACATCACCCGTGTTTTGAAGTTCAAGTTCCATTACCACTCTATGCATAATTAATTAATCACGAGACAAGTATTCAGTATGTTTCAAATGCAAGCTAAGGTGAAAACTGTTGCATATTTTGGCATCAAGTGTGTTAATTAAGAATTGTGTTGATAAGGGTGAAGTGAGAGATGTGAAGACCGAAAAGTGATGAAGGTGTTTTAGAGTTATGGAAGGTGGTTGGTGTACATTAGGAAAAATGTACTCAATCTTGGCCTGGGTTCAACATGACAAAGGACTTTACTGTAGTGAGGGAGTTGTATTATAAAGGTGAAGACTGTGATGGTTTTTCAGGTGGTGAAAAGAAGATTGGGAGAATGCACTTGCACTATCTTCCGCACTGTTTGATCAGTTACGCATTGGAAAGAGTTGGGAATCAGGGCCAGCAAAATGATGCTGGTGTCCGGTTTGCTGGAAGGAAGACTTATTATCATGAATCCCCAGTTTTGGACTCCTTTGATTAGGGCTTGGAGATCATCAGTCAGTTTGTGAGCTATTTTGGCACAGTGCCCAGTGAGCGCAGCAAGTACTATAAACTAACAGAATGTGGGTGAGTAATGGACAGAGTTTGGCAGCAAAACCATCAGTTCATCACTTGTCTTACTGATGGACAGTGATCTGATGTTACTTGAAATCTGTTGAGTCTTTTAAAGAACAATAGGGCTGAAACTTACATTTTTATTTGGTAACTATGAGTTGTGTTGAGTGTCTTGGGGGGATTCTCACAACAATGCCAATGAGTGTTCTTGCCATTGCTTACCAAAACATACCTCAATAATGACCTACCCCACCTCTAAGGTATCCTTCACGTTCTATTCTAACTCCATCTTATCATGTACCACTCCCGGAACAACTCAACACTTACCAGGTATCTGCCAAAAGACGAGCATCTCTTCTGCTGCACCATCTTTAAAAGGTCATTGTACGTTCAGAAAAGGACTGTCAGTCTGAATGCCCTGCTTGGTTCCTCACATTGGCCCCATACATAGTAGATAGGGAGAAATCAGCATAGAGATCCTGCTGGAAGGTGTGCTACAGATGCAGGGCATCCTCTTCCAGTATGACCTACAGTAGAGGTCGTGACCCCAGATCATGCCAACTAAATTCCAAGTTGCTATCTGGCTTAAAGCAGTCTCAGCCTTTTGGAGGATTTTCCAAGTGCTGTAAGAAGAAGGTAAATAACACTCTTCATTCAGCTAGTACAAGTCCTAACATCTCTCTCATACCTCATACTGACTCCATCCCTCCTCCTGTACCCACTTGCCTCCGAGGATCATGCCCTACCACTCTCACTATTGCCTGCAATATCTTCCATCATGTGGCCCGACAACAGCAACCCTGCATGCCCTCTGTGCTGCCTACTCACTTGCCTGGGACATCTCCCCACCAGCACCAAAATTCATACCTGTGCTGTCCACGTTCATCTGCTTTAAACCTACCTCTCTTTCATTCAAAGTAGAAAACAGCCCCCAGTATGACAGGAATAGTCAGGACGGGTAGTGTGTTGCCATACAATTCTCTCACCTGATATGTAGAGGATCCTGATACATACTGCCTGAATTGGCTGACTGACCATGTTCAAGCCCCTGGACAGATAATGGAGGGTGCCTTGGCTTACTGTACAGGTTATCTTCCTGGTCTTGACTGAAGCATGCCAACCTCCCTTCCTCTGTATCCACAATAAATGGAAAGGAAATACAGTGGCATTCTGAGCCTGGTATTTATGGCTGAGGGAGCAAAGTGCAAAAAAAGTAAGACGAGGCAAAACAAAGCAGGGATGCTGTGACCACCTGGGTAGGCTCAGAATAAGGAGCTCTATGACAGAGCCAGAGATTCAGCTTGATCCAGTCCAAGCACACAGTGTCCTCCCAGTAGCATTACAATGATAGTTACTCTAGGGGCAGCGTTGACACATAAAAGTGTCCTGTAAGTGGATTGGAGATGTGCCATGAGGCCTCATCGAGGCTGCCATGTGTCAGATGCCAAAGTCCGTAGAGTGGATTGTGGCTGTTGCCCATGGAGCATACATTGAGATGTTGGTCCTCAGTGTCCAACTTGGAGACCCTTTGGAACAAGGAGAGAGTTGAATTTGCCATGTACCTACTCTAATTTCCATGTGGAGATTTCCCAATGTTGAGCTGGTTTGGCAAGTTTGGTGAATATTAATGAGCTAAGTTGTGGTATGAACAAGATTTTTAATAAGTTTTATTACCTATTAATTGGCAACTCGCCATGCCACTCAGCAAACACATTGAAGATGCAGTAAGATGCTTCCAATGCTCCCAATGTTGTGATAGGCTTTTTCAGACTTCCTCCCTGATTCCACCACAAATCTCGCTATAGCCCACATCCCTTGAACCCTGATAAGATTCCATCCACAGAGTTATTACACAGAATTCTGGCTGATACAGTCAGCAACTTACACAATTTTGATATTCATGTATTAGGGATGCGTAATAAATATCTGCCTTGTCACTTCATATGAGTACATAAAAACTCAAAACACAAGGGTTATGCCAGAATTCTGAGGAATGTCAAAAAAGGAATCTTTACACTTAATGTAAATATCAATCATGTCTAGAAACAAAAGTGATAACATGAAGGTTAAAATAGGCAAGGAATATGAAGTTAAGCAAGATTGGGGAAAATAATGCAGTACATTTCAGAATCTTCTATTAGTCATAGAGCCATAGAGTCACTGAGATGTACAACACGGAAACAGGCCCTTCAGTCCAAATCATCCACGCCGACCAGATATCCCAACCCAATCTAGTCCCACCTGCCAGCACTTGGCCCATATCCCTCCAAATCCTTGCAGTTCATATACCCATCCAGATGCCTTTTAAATGGCACAATTGTACTAGCCTCCACCACTTCCTCTGGTAGCCCATTCCACACATGCACCACCTTCTGTGTGAAAGAGTTGCCCCTTAGGTATCTTTTGTATCTTTCTCCTCTCACTCTAAACCTATATCCTCTAGTTCTGGATTCCTCCACACCAGGGAAAAGACCTTGTCTATTTATCCTATCCATGCCCCTCATGATTTTATAAACCTCAATAAGGTCACCCCGCAGCCTCCGACGCTCCAGTGAAAACAGCCTATCGCCTTCAACTTCTTCTGCCCATAAGAGCAGCACGAAGAAAGGAAAGCACAGAGGAATAAAGTATATTTGAGAAAGTTTTACTTTAGACAACAAACATCATAAACAAGCTTTTTGCTCAGGTTGTCCTCCAAATACATATAATTTACTTCATATGATGGAAAGGCCCTATTTTCATGTTCCCCCAGATTTGAATTTGTGAAGAAAAAAGACAAAACCCTATTATGCTTTGAATTTATGCTTCATATTCAAATTTGACAGCCATCAATGTTAAATGATTCATTCACCTTTAAAGCTCCTGATAGTTGAATATTGATGATACCAGGCCACCCAGGTTACCATTTCATGGAAAACAAAAAACAAGGACCAAAATACAGTAGTCAATCGTTTTAAATTACCTTCACAACTGATCAAAATTGAAAATGCAAGGTCAAGGATTCCTTAATAAATTAAATGCTTAGGGTGTAGGTTTGCTCACTGAGCTGTAGGTTTGATATCCAGACATTTCATTACCTGGCTAGGTAACATCAACAGCCCACTTGGAGGTCGCCACTGATGATGTTACCTAGCCAGGTAATGAAATGTCTGGATATCAAACCTACAGCTCAGCAAGCAAACCTACACCCTAACCCTCAACCTCAGCTACAAACCTTCACAAACCTTGCAAATTAAATGCTGCAACAGCGGGGTCATTTTGTTTTTCTTTTTAAAGGAGTCTCCTTTGTTATGGTTTTCAATAGTTCATTTTGCACTGTCACCAACTCACGTATTAGATGATCCAGTCAGATACTAACAATTGCTTCTGTATTTGAGTTGATGTAAGAGGGATTTGGACTTACATAGAATTTGAAGAATTTATCAATAGCCTGAAGAATTATCACTTGTCCATTAACGCTAAATTCATAGTGCACCAAGAAAACCATTAATTACTTAGAAATCATAGTACTTAAAGTGTTACAAGACATCAGGCAAAAGGTAGAAATAAATGTTTTTCTAAATAGCTGAACACTCCTATACACAATAAGCCTTCACTCTAATCATACCTTCCACAGACTGGTGAGTTCACAATTCATGAGCTTCCGTCACATCTGCACAAAGTTGGAAGATTTTAACCAGGTAGTAACTATCCTTTTTATTAAACTCAGATATCAACCATAGGTTTCATTTTAACAATGACACTGTACACATTATAACAGCATTTCCCCCCATATGTGGCCCTAAGCTAGAAATTCAATATCCATGTTTTTAAGGATTCATTTTCTCAATGATTTCAAATATTCCCTCTTCTCCCTCCCCATGCAGCCTGCCTCTCCCCAACCCATTTGTAATCTTCTCCCACCCATTCCCCTCTTGCTTTCTTCTGCCCAAAACTGCCTTCCACAACCTCCTCTCCTCAATCTGGAAAGGAGAATCCAATTCATAAAATGTCAGAAGAAAATATTCAAGTTTTTCCAGATCATACCAAAATGCGATGAATAGAATGTGAAGGCATCCTCCAGGTCCTTTGAGAATATAGTGGTACAAATTAATTGGCCAAAGGGAACCTGGAGGTGGCTCATTCGATGTAAGTTGATAGGTAAATCACAGGAAATGATGCTTCACTGTCAGAGGAAGTTTCTAGCGGATTATGCCCCTGTAAAGTAAAACTGTAGGGCCCAAGACGAATAGGATAAATGTTTTGGAAATTTAAAAAAAACACGGCCTGGGCAAATGTACATTTAATTTGAAAGAATTAAGCAAAGTAATATTGACAGGTGGACATGAGCATTAGAAGCTGAAACAATGTATGAAGCTCTTAGAGATGTTATGCTCTTAGAGAAATTTAAAAACTCTAACTTCCATACTAACAACCTGTACTGAGGATCAAATGGTTGCAACTGATAATCTTCAGCCATTACTGCTGATTGTCTTTGAGCTGATATATAAAACTAAACCTTTTCTCTGTCAACTTTATGAATTTGATCGGATAAAAAAAAGGGAGTGTCAAAGGAAATCAACTAGCCAGTGTGAAGAATGGATAGCTATGAATATCCCAAAGTCTCCTCCTCAGATCAGTACTGAGGGTGGAAGTGAAAATCAAAAGTCAAAGATTTTCCATTGTAACCAGGTGCGACACATTCATTCAGAATGCTGGAAGTTGTAAGGGAACTCCCTTGGAATTATTAGAGTATGTAAAAATGAATCCAAAAAGGGAACTCAAAAAGAAAGTACCACTGATTTAATTGCAATTGTAACCACATGTCAATGACCACAGATAAACACTGTAATGTGTGTCAAATCAATACATAGGTTTGATGAGAGATGTAAAGGACTTTTGTCGAAAGAAGAGATTACCTTTTTTTTCTTCAAAATATATAACTAAGCCAATAACTATACCAAAGAATACAGGAGCTACTCAAACTCCTTTCATTTTTCCCTCAAGGTAATTCAATAAAAAAAACAAAGTGTTAGATAAATTGGTTAGGTGCAGGAGATCCCACTTCCATTGTACAATTATCAAACAGAGCCTGATTTGTTTTCTGCAGCAGTCATAATCAGGTCATTAAGAAATGACTCATGGATGAGTGCATTTACTCACAGAGAATGATTTGGATGGAGTGAAGGTTATAACTTCTTCCATAATCATGCAAAGTCTGTGTGAGGCTAAAGAGACGGAATAGTTGTAAGAACTTATTCCAGGTGTTTTTTTCATCATGTATAATGACCAAAGCAACATCTAAACAATGTCACAGTGATTCCTCAAGCACATGAAGTTCTGAATTTCTATTTAAGAATGAGAATAATTCAAAAGAAGTGCTTGGAAAGTTTTTATTAATTCAAGCTCAGGAAGTAGATCCAAAGTTAAATAGATTGACACAGTTAGCTTGTGCTGAAGGCTAAAGGCATTCCAGAATGTAATCATATTAAAATGAGTCTGAGTTTTGATGAGCAAGTGGACACTCTGACAGACCTGTAGAGAAAGAATAAATGGCTGTTTACCAAATAGAAGTACCACCCAGATAGTGTAAGGAATTATTGGAATAGCACACAAAGCTCTTACAGCAGGGCCTGTAGTAATATGAAAAATGCAAGCATCTATAAACAGGTATTTTACATGACCAAGATTTCGGAAGACACTACCGTTGTGTAAAATGTGCCATACACATCATGTCGCAGGAAAACCTCGACATGTAATTAAACCAGCACCTTTGAAGAACTATTTTGTTGAGTGATAGTCAAGCATGTAGAAGCATTACCAAAAACAAAAGCAGGTCACCAGTATATTACAATTAAGAATATGACAACCTTATTTCCAGGACCTATTCTTTTAAGCACCATTACACTTAGTGGAAGAGTCAATGCAGTTTTTAAAAACTCATCATGAACTACCAATTGAAATACGATCTGATCAGGATTATACTTTGTCTAAATTAGTGATTCTCAACCATTTTTTGGCATGGTCTCCCAGAAGTTCTTCTCAGGTTCCAGGGCCCACCTTCCTAACAGAGATACAACGTGAACAGATAGACAGAAAATCAATTATTATTGAACACCAAGAAAACTTGGACGTTCCAACATACTGGACAAAACTTTTAAAAAAAGGCTGGTATGAAATTAAACATCTGTCTGGCCTAATGCGATCCTTGAGCTTGGTGCTTTTCTGCAAGTTTCATGATATCAGGCTCCAAATTAGACAATGACAGTTGGAGGTCACCTTTTGTTGTGAGATATCAATTCTGTTCCTGGATTTTGTCAAGAAAACTAGCTTGCAGAATCTGTTCTCAACCAAATATATTGAGGGAAAGGCAATAATCCCATAAACTCTTGGGGCTCCCCTTCTCACAGTTTGCAGTCTGTGTTTCTCTTCAAATGTGCCAGGGCCATGAAGGGGGCCATACGGCCCCCATTGAGAATGGCTGGTCTAAAGTATCAACAGTTAGGTCTGAAAGAACTGAAGTCAACTGTGTATTATCTGCAAATACAGAGGACATTGGGTAGATTCTATCAGATTCTCAAAACCATGGTCCTGGCATACTGTAATGAATACCCACAAAATAGGGACAAAAGGTTAGATTTATTATTATTTTCTACCAGTGATTCCCCAACTGAATTTATTAGGTTCAATTTCAACTGATTTACAATCTTGAGATTAGAGGAACATTGAAACTGATCAGGGAAAGTTCTTGAAACTAAAAGATCATTGCTGAATGTTGAATTACACATCCACATTTCTAGAAAGACCCAGAGGAGTATGTAGGGTAACACAAGAGCATTGCAAGGTTTCATAGGTGAAAATGAAGGAATGGGAAGTCAAATATTCCATAACTAGAATGGTTCAAGTGGGAGATGATGTATGGATGTTGTGTGAGGCAAACTTTTAAAACTGGAACTCAGTGATCCATACAAGGTAGTCATTAAGGTTAGTGAACTGGCTTATCTGATGGATACTCCTAATCATAGGATGAAGAATTGGTCATGCCACATAAACAACAAAAGTGAGGTGGAAGAAGACATAGCCTTAGGAGCTTCACATGCTACTGGATCATTTCCTTACACTATCTGGGTGGTAACGGTATTCAATAAACAGCCATATGTTCTTTGCCTGCAGGTCTGTGAGAGGATTTATGTTCTTATCAGTTTCAAAGTGAACCTCTTGCAACTAGCCAAATCAGAAATACTGGACAGTAAACCATTATATTTATATTTAGAGGAAGGACAGCAGGTGGATATTGTAAGATTAGTGAGAAAGTATGAAATAATCTGTACAGATACACCTGATGCACTACATTAGCTAGGAATGATATAGATGTTGAAGAATCTGTGCAAATAATAAATTCACATCCTTATTGGTTGAACTCAGAATAACAAGTGGAAACAGAAGCTATATATGGTGAAAAATCATTTTATTGAATCAAGTCAAAGCAGGTGAAGTTCACCAATAGTGTTAGTTCCCAAACTGGATGGATGAACTAGATTCTGCATAGACTGCAGAAAGGTAAACAGAGTCATAGAGATGTACAGCATGGATACAGACCCTTCGATCCAACCCGTCCATGCCGACCAGATATGATGTTGGGAAAGCGCAGCAGGTCAGGCAGCATCCAAGGAGCAGGAAAATCGACGTTTCGGGCATAAGCCCTTCTTCAGGAATGGCTGAAGAAGGGCTTATGCCCGAAACGTCGATTCTCCTGCGCCTTGGATGCTGCCTGACCTGCTGCGCTTTTCCAGCAACACATTTTTCAGCTCTGATCTCTAGCATCTGCAGTCCTCACTTTCTCCATGCTGACCAGATATCCCAACCCAATCTAGTCCCACCAGCCAGCACCCGGCCCATATCCCTCCAAACCCTTCCTATTCATATAGTCATCTAAATGCCTCTTAAATGTTGCAATTGTGCCAGCCTCTACCAATTCCTCTGATAGCTCATAAACCTATGCCCTCTAGGTCTGGACTCCCCAACCCCAGAGAAAAGACTTTGCCTATTTACCCTATCCATGCCCCTCATAATTTTGTAAACCTCTATAAGGTCACTCCTCAGCCTCCGACACTCCAGGGAAAATAGCCCCAGCCTGTTCAGCCTCTCCCTATAGCTCAAATCCTTCAACCCTGGCAACATCCTTGTAAATCTTTTCTGAACCCTTTCAAGTTTCACAACATCTTTCCAATAGGAAGGAGACCAAAATTGCATGCAATATCCCAACAGTGACCTAACCAAAGTCCTGTATAGCTGCAACATGACCTTCCAACTCCTGTACTCAATACTCTGACCAATAAAGGAAAGCATAACAAACGCCTTCTTCACTATCCTATCTACCTGCGACTCCACTTTCAAGGAGCTATGAACCTGCACTCCAAGGTCTCTTTGTTCAGCAACACTCCCTAGGACTTTACCATTAAGTGCATAAGTCCTGCTAAGATTTGCTTTCCCAAAATGCAGCAGCTCACGTTTATCTGAATTAAACTCCATCTGCCACTTCTCAGCCCATTGGCCCATCTGGTCAAGATCCTGTTGTAATCTGTGGTAACCCTCTTCGCTGTCCACTACACCTCCAATTTTGGTGTCATCTGCAAACTTACTAACTGTACCTCTTATGCTCACATCCAAATCATTTATGTAAATGACAAAAAGTAGAGGACCCTTGTGGCACTCCACTGGTCACAGTCCTCCAGTCTGAAAAACAACCCTCCACCACCACCCTCTGTCTTCTACCTTTGAGCCAGTTCTGTATCCGAATGGATAGTTCTCCCTATATTCTGTGAGATCGAACCTTGCTAACCAGTCTCCCATGGGGAACCTTGATGAATGCCTTATTGAAGTCCATATAGATCACATCTACTGTTCTGCCCTCATCAATCCTCTTTGTTACTTCAAAAAATACAATCAAGTTTGTGAGACAAAGCCATGTTGACTATCCTAATCCCACGCACAAAGCCATGTTGACTATCCTAATCAGTCCTTGCCTTTCCAAATACATGTATATCCTTCCCTCAGGATTCCCTCCAACAACTTGCCCACCACCAACATCAGGCTCACTGGTCTATAGTTCCCTGGCTTGTCCTTACCACCCTTCTTAAACAGTGGCACCACGTTAGCCAACTTCCAGTCTTCTGGCACCTCACCTGTGACTATCAATGATACAAATGTCTCAGCAAGAGGTCCAGCAATCATTTCTCTAGCTTCCCACAGAGTTCTAGGGTATACCTGATCAGGTCCAAGGGATTTTTCCACCTTTATGCGTTTAAAGACATCCAGCACTTCCTCCTCTGTAATATGGACATTTTGCAAGGTGTCACCATCTATTTCCCTACATTCTATATCTTCCATATCCTTTTCCACAGTAAATACTGATGCAAAATACTTGTTTAGTATCACCCACATTTTCTGTGGCTCCACACAAAGGCCGCCTTGCTGATCTTTGAGGAGCCCTATTCTTTCCATAGTTACCCTTTTGTCGTTAATGTATTTGTAAAAACCCTTTGGATTTGCCTTAATTCTATTTGCCAACGCTATCTCATGTCCCCTTTTTGCCCTCCTGATTTCCCTCTTATGTATACTTCATAGAACAATACAGCACAGAACAGGCCCTTTGGCCCACGATGTTGTGCCGAACATTTGTCCTAGCTTAAGCACCCATCCATGTACCTATCCAATTGCCACTTAAAGTTCGCCAATGATTCTGACTCTGCCACTCCCACAGGCAGCGCATTCCATGCCCCCACCACTCTCTGGGTAAAGAACCTATCCCTGACATCTCCCCTATACCTTCCACCCTTCACCTTAAATTTATGTCCCCTTGTAACACTCTGTTGTACCCAGGTAAAAAGTTTCTGATTGTCTACTCTATCTATTCCCCTGATCATCTTATAAACCTCTATTAAGTCACCCCTCATCCTTCTCCGTTCCAATGAGAAAAGGCCTAGCACGCTCAACCTATCCTCGTACGACCTATTCTCCATTCCAGGCAACATCTTGGTAAATCTTCTCTGCACCCTCTCCAAAGCTTCCACATCTTTCCTAAAGTGAGGCGAACAGAACTGCACACAGTACTCCAAATGTTGCCTAACCAAAGTCCTGTACAGCTGTAACATCAGTTCACGACTCTTGAATTCAATCCCTCTGCTAATGAACGCTAATACATCATAGGCCTTCTTACAAGCTCTATCCACATGAGTGGCAACTTTCAAAGATCTATGAACATAGACCCCAAGATCCCTCTGCTCCTCCACCTTACTAAGAACCCTACCATTAACCCTGTATTCCGCATTCTTATTTGTCCTTCCAAAATGGACAACCTCACACTTGGCAGGATTGAACTCCATCTGCCACTCCTCAGCCCAGCTCTGCATCATATCTAAGTCCCTTTGCAGCCGACAACAGCCCTCCTCACTATCCACAACTCCACCAACCTTCGTATCATCTGCAAATTTACTGACCCACCCTTCGACTCCCTCTTCCAAGTCATTAATAAAAATTACAAACAGCGGAGGACCCAGAACTGATCCCTGGGGAACTCCATTTGTAACTGGGCTCCAGGCTGAATATTTACCATCTACCACCACTCTCTGACTTCGGCCGGTTAGCCAGTTTTCTATCCAACTGGCCAAATTTCCCTCTATCCCATGTCTCCTGACTTTCCGCATAAGCCTACCATGGGGAACCTTCATCAAATGCCTTACTAAAATCCATGTATACTACATCCACTGCTCTACCCTCATCCACATGCTTGGTCACCTCCTCAAAGAATTCAATAAGACTTGTAAGGCAAGACCTACCCTTCACAAATCCATGCGGGCTGTCCCTAATCAAGCCGTGTCTTTCCAGATACTCATAAATCCTATCCTTCAGTATCCTTTCCATTACTTTGCCTACCACCGAAGTAAGACTAACTGGCCTGTAATTCCCGGGGTTATCCCTATTCCCTTTTTTGATCAGGGGCACAACATTCGCCACTCTCCAGTCCCCTGGTACCACCCCTGTTGACAGTGAAGACGAAAAGATCATTGCCAACGGCTCTCCAATTTCCTCTCTTGCTTCCCACATAATCCTAGGATATATCCCGTCAGGCCCGGGGGACTTGTCTATCCTCAAGTTATTCAAAATGTCAACACATCTTCCTTCCTAACAAGTATCTCCTCTAGCTTACCAGTCCATTTCACACTCTCCTCTTCAACAATACGATCCCTCTCATTTGTAAATACTGAAGAAAAGTACTCATTCAAGACCTCACTTATCTCTTCCGACTCAATACACAGTCTCCCACTACTGTCCTTGATCGGACCTACCCTCGTTCTCGTCATTCTCATGTTTCTCACATACGCATTCTCACATCCTTGATCCTATCCGCCAAAGATTTTTCATGCCCTCTCTTAGCTCTCCTAATCCCTTTCTTCAGCTCCCTTCTGGCAATCCTGTATCCCTCCAATGCTCTGTCTGAACCTTGTTTCCTCAATCTTATGTAAGCCCCCTTCTTCCTCTTTACAAGACATTCAACCTCCCTCGTCAACCAAGGTTCCCTCACACAACCATCTCTTTCCTGCCTGACGGGTACATACATATCAAGGACACGTCATATCTGTTCCTTGAAAAAGTTCCACATTTCCACGACATCCTTCCCTGACAGCCTATGCTCCCAACTTATGCTCCTCAGATCCTGTCTTACAGCATCATATTTACCCTTCCCCCAATTGTAAAACCTACCCTGTTGCACGCACCTATCTCTCTCCATAACCAAGATGAAAGTCACAGAATTGTGGTCACCATCACCAAAATGTTCACCCACTAACAAGCCCATCACTTGTCCCGGTTCGTTACCAAGTACCAAATTCAACATGGCCTCCCTTCTGGTCGGGCAATCTACATACTGAGTTAGAAAAGCTTCCTGTACACACTGCACAAACACTGCCCCATCCAATCTACTTGATCTAAAGAGCTTCCAATCAATATTTGGGAAGTTGAAATCACCCATGACTACTACCCTGTGGCTTCTGCACCTTTCCAAAATCTGTTTCCCAATCTGTTTCTCCACATCTCTGCTGCTACTGGGGAGCCTATAGTAAACACCCAACAAGGTGACTGCACCTTTCCTATTTCTGACTTCAGCCCATACTACCTCCAAAGGCAGATCCCCCTCGAACTGCCTTTCTGCAGCCGTTATACCATTTCTAATTAGCAACGCCACCCCCCCCCCCCCCTCCTTTTTTACCACCCTCCCTAATCTTACTGAAATATCTGTAACCAGGAACATCCAACAACCATTCCTGTCCCTCTTCTATCCACATTTCCGTGATGGCCACAACATCGTAGTCCCAGATACTGATCCACGCCTTAAGTTCACCCACCTTATTTCTGATACTCCTTGCATTGAAGTATACACACTTGAGTCCATCTCTGTGTCTGCAAGTACTCCCTGTCAGTGTTACCTTCTCCACAGCCTCCCTACATTCTTGGACATCCTGACAAACAGCTAGCCTACTAACTAGACTACAAGTCCGGATCCCATCCCCCTGCCAAATTAGTTTAAACCCCCCCGAAGAGTGCTAGCAAACCTACCTCCCAGGATATCGGTGCCCTTCTGGTTCAGGTGCAACCCGTCCTGCTTGTACAGGTCCCACCTTCCCCAGAATGCAGTCCAATTGTCCAAATACCTGAAGACCTCCCTCCTACACCATCCTTGCAGCCAAGTGTTCAACTGCACTCTCTCCCTATTCCTTGCCTCACTGTCATGTGGCACCGGGAACAACCCAGAGATGGCGACTCTATCCGTCCTAGCTTTTAGCTTCCAGCCTAACTCCCTGAGCTCCTGAATGACCTCCCCACCCCTCTTTCTACCTATGTCGTTGGTGCCAACGTGCACCACGACTTCTGGCTGCACACCCTCCCCCTTAAGGAGTCTGAAGACACGGTCCGAGACGTCTCGGACCCTGGCACCCGGGAGGCAACAAACCATCCGAGAGTCTCGCCCATGTCCACAGAACCGCCTGTCCGTCCCTCTAACTAAAGAGTCTCCTATAACTAGCGCTCTCCTCCTCTCCCCCTTTCCCTTCTGAGCCTCAGAGTCAGACCTCGCGCCACAGACCCGCTCACTGCAGCTTACCCCTGCTAGGCCGTCCCCCCAAACAGTATCCAAAGCGGTATACTTATTGTTGAGGGGAACGACCACAGGGGATCCCTGCACTGCCTGCTTCCTCCCTTTCCCACCTCTAACTGTTACCCAGCTACCTCTGTTATCTGGCGTAACTATGTCCCTGTAGCTTCTATCTATCACCCTCTCAGCCTCTTGAATAATCCTCAGTTCATCCAACTCCAGTTCCAGTTCCCTAACTCGTTCTGTGAAGAGCAGGATCTGACTGCATTTCCTGCAGATGAAGTCGGCAGGAGTATCGGTGGTCACCCCTACCTCAAACATCCTGCAGGAGGAACATTCCACTGCCTACGCTGCCATTACTCTACACTTTGTCTCCAAAACAAGAACACTGCCTTCGACTGCCTTTATACTCTTCTAAGGATTCAATCGATCTATTCTGTCTATACCTGACATATGCTTCCTTCTTTTTCTTAACCAAACCCTCAATTTCTTTAGTCATCCAGCATTCCCTATACCTACCAGCCTTTCCTTTCACCCTGAGAGGAATATACTTTCTCTGGATTCTTGTTATCTCATTTCTGAAGGCTTCCCGTTTTCCAGCCGTCCCTTTACCTGCGAACATCTGCCCCCAGTCAGCTTTCAAAAGTTCTTGCCTAATACTGTCAAAATTGGCCTTTCTCCAATTTAGAACTTCAACTTTTAGATCTGGTCTATCCTTTTCCATCACTATTTCAAATCTAATAGAATTATGGTCACTGGCCCCAAAGTGCTCCCCCACTGTCACCTGCCGTACCTTATTTCCCAAGAGTAGGTCAAGTTTTGCACCTTCTCTAGTAGGTACATCCACATACTGAATCAGAAAATGTTCTTGTACACACTTAACAAATTCCTCTCCATCTAAACCTTTAACATTATGGCAGTCCCAGTTGATGTTTGGAAAGTTAAAATCTCCTACCATAACCACCCAATTTTTCTTACAGATACCTGAGATCGCCTTACAAGTTTGTTTCTCAATTTCCCTCTGACTATTAGGAGGTCTATAATACAAACCCAATAAGGTGATCATCCCTTTCTTATTTCTCCATTCCACCCAAATAACTTCCCTGGATGTATTTCCTGGAATATCCTCCCTCAGCACAGCTGTAATGCTATTATCAAAAACACCACTCCCCCATCTCTCATGCCTCCCTTTATATCCTTCCTGGAGTATTTGTATCCTAGAACATTAAGCTGCCAGTCCTGCCCATCCCAGTCCCACGTTCCTAACCATGCCCTGAGTTCATCTGCCTTCCCTGTTAGGCCCCTTGCATTGAAATAAATGCAGTTTAATTTATTAGTCCTGCCTTGTCCCTGCCTACCCTGACTATTTGACTTGCTTCTGTTATCAACTGTACCAGTCTCAGATTGATCTCTTTCCTCACTATCTCCCGTGGTCCCACCCCCACGTTACTAGTTTAACTCCTTCCGAGCAGCTATAGCAAATCTCTCTGCCAGTACATTAGTCCCCTTCCAATTTAGGTGCAATCTGTCCTTCTTGTACAGGTCACCTCTACTCCAAAAGAGATTCCAATGATCCAAAAATGTGAATCCTTCTCCCATACACCAGCTCCTCAGCCATGCATTCATCTGCCCTATCCTCCTATTCCTGCCCTCACTAGCTCGTTGCACCGGGAGTAATCCAGTTATTACTACTCTCGAGGACCTCCTTTTTAAATTCCCGCCTAACTCTCTGTAATCTCCTTTCAGAATCTCAACCTTTTCCCTTCCTATATCGTTGGTTCCAATATGGACAATGACCTCTTACTGGCCCCTCTCTCCTGTGAGAACATTCTGCACCCTCTCTGAGACATCCTTGATCCTGGCACCAGGGAAGCAACACACCATTCTGACTTTTCGCTGCTGGCCACAGAAACGTCTGTCTGTACCTCAGACCAGAGAATCCCCGATCACAATTGATCTCTTGGAACCCGACGTACCCCTCGTTGCACTGGAGCCAGTCTCAACACCAGAAACTTGGCTGTTTGTGCTACATTCCCCTGAGAATCCATCACCCCCTACATTTTCCAAAACAGCATACCTGTTTGAAATGGGTATAGCCACAAAAGACTCCTGCACTAGCTGTCTACCTCTCTTACCTTTTCGGGAGTTAACCCATCTATGTGACTGTATCGGAGACATTCCCCCCTTCCTACAACTGCCATCCATCGCATACTGTTGCTGTTGCAAATTCCTCATCGCTTCTAACTGTCTCTCCAACTGATCCATTTGATCTGATAAGATTTGCAACCAACAGCATTTATGGCAGATATAATCCACAGTAACCCTTAAACTCTGTCATAAATACTGTCATGAAAACAGATTTATAATCCAATTCCACGGTTGGAAGACTGTATCCTTAAGATTGGCAGAGTGTCTTCTTTCTCTATTGAAGACATACTGGAAAACTTTAAGGGCTAAGGAAATTTCCGCTTTTGTCACACCAAACTGATTATAGCATTGTTTAATGTTGCCTTTTGGGTTAAGGAATGCAGCGACTACATTCCCAATAATGATGACTCAAAACCAGAGCTGAGATCTGTAACTGTGTGGTTTATTTAGACATGTTACTATATATTACAACATTGAGAAGAGCATGAGAGACACGTAAAAGACCTGTTGAAGCAATTACAGGTGGATAACTTAGTAATATATTTAGCTAAATGAAAATGAAAGATCTAATAGAATACCTTATTCCTAAAAATAAATGAGAAATTATGAATGAGTGGGTTTTACCAGAAATCTGTGTATATTTTCAGTACAGTGGCTGTACCTTTAACAAATTTGTTACAGAAATAAGCAGAACTGGTGTGGTCAATGGAATACCAGGCAGCCTTTGAGAAGCCGAAGTCAATTTTAATAAATGAACAAGTGTTGACCATCCCTGATTTTTCATACAACTTTGAAAATAGTAATTGATTCCAGCAAATAGGAGGTAGCTCCAGACTTTGTAAGAAATTATGAGTAGGGAATTCAGATGTCAATGAGTAATTTTCCCAGAAACTAAACCAATATCAGGGGAAGTACTCTACTATAGCAAAAGATATTTTGGAATTATTGTTCGCTCTTCAATACTTTGACGTCTAAATCTGACATGACAACAGAGAAATGTTAAACTACATTGACAACAATAATGCATTAGCCTTCTCTGAAAAGTTTAGAATTCTAAATGCAGTATCAAAATCTGTTATTCCAACCATTCAAATATTAATGTTATTCATACTTCTGGAACCAATAAAGTGATTGCATTGCATTGCATTGTCCTGAAGTTGAAAATTTAAGATATGCTGAAATATTGTATGAGGGGAGAAAATAGATGTAAACTTGTGTTTTGCCATTTCTATCACATACTATATATTGAAACAGGAGATGAAATTCCAGAAACAAAGAATGAAGGCTTGTAAAGACCACAACATTTTATTTTCTGTATTTTTGATTGTGGACTAAAATGAAGAAAGGGACTGTTTTCAAAAGCAAGAACTTTGAAAAGAATTGCTGCACATTTAAAAGTAGTCATGATTCAGACAATCACCTGATGAAGGAGCGTCGCTCCGAAAGCTAATGTGCTTCCAATTAAACCTGTTGGACTCTAACCTGGTGTTGTGTGATTTTTAACATTTAAAAGTAAATCAACAAAACTCAACATGTATGATGTTTAAAGAGTTGCTTTGTTCAAGCAGTTGGTGGAAGATTGCAGATGGTCCAGCAACAGGTCATGTGCAGAGTGAGATATGGCAGGCAACAGGTAGCTCATTAATATGTGCAATTGAAACCATTCATAGATGCCAAAGATCACTAGCATGATGACAACGCTCTGGTTTCTGAGAAGCTAAATAGCTTTTAAGTATAAATGATAGAGGGCAAAGCCCAGAGCATTTATGGTGCAGTGGTAATGTACTTACTGTCAACCAGAAGGCCCAGATTCAAATCTCACTTGCTCCAGAGGTGTAAAATAACATCTCTGAACAGGTTAATTAGAAGATATTGAGGGGGAGAGGCATGGGGGAAGCTGTTAATAGACTATTAATTCAGAATCTCTTATGGACAAGAATGGAATAGTGTAGGTTAGATGGGCTTCAGATTGATTTCAAAGGTCGGTGCACCATCGAGGGCCGAAGGGCCTGTACTGCGCTGTAATGTTCTGCGTTTAAACTCAGCTAATGCTCTGGGGACCTGGTTTCAAATCCTGCCACAGTACATGATGGAATTTGAATTCAATAAGAAATCTGAAATTTAGAGTTTAATGATGACCATGAAACCATTATCATTTTTAAAAATCCATCTGGTTCAGTAATGTCCTCTAAAAAGAAAATGGAGCTTTTTGTCCTTAACTTTTCAATTTCTCCACTCATAAAAACCAATTATACTTTGTTTGTCGGAGTCTGTGTGTGCATGTATAGGAGTTTTAAAATATTTTAATTTGTGGAGCCATATGTTAGTAATTCATAGCTATTTGTGATTGAAAATTGCTTATTTATAATAAATCACAGTTCCTATTAAGTACAGGAAACAGGTCAGTGTTTTCTGTTAACTCAATTCCAACAGACATGTAAATCGAGCCGGTGTGCTTTGAATTAATCCTTAACTTTGACAATGACCATGGTAGTAGGCCTTGAGAATCAGCACATTCTCCCAGGCGGGTGGTAACAATTTGTCTTTCTTTATTGTAATGCTGTGTAGCTGGGGATATCCATTTCCCAACCACAGTCAGCTCAAGACCATATCTATGAACTGATGTATACACCCAAACCATTTAGGTGTTTGTGCCCTTCTTCCAACCGTTTCATTCTGGATGCACTGCATATTCAGATTAAAATGACTGGTTTTCTTTTATGACTATTTTCTGCATGGATTTTAATCTCTGGTGCACTATTCATCATGAACTCTGACAGGAATAATTATACCTGGGCTTGCCTTGCCTATGCTATATACTTTTCCATGATCTCAAACTTTTTCTTTGGATTTCTAAATCTCCCTTCATTTAGCTATTGTGCTCTCCTCAATCCCATTTTTTAGTGCAAAGCCCTTCTCCCTCCTTTGCTTGTATTTGCTGGTATACCCTTTTGTCTGTATGCTGATCCCTCTTGCAACACATTGGTTTTCATTACCCATATTGTTACCCTGCACTATTGTCTTGCCCCTTAAATTTTTCAAATGTCACCACTAATGAGTTTAAAATCTTTTCTGTGGCCCTTGTTATAAGGCCCACTCAGAGACTGGTCCCAGAGAGATTCATTTGAAGATTGGACTAATGGTAAAACTTTATTTTCCGAGTAATCACTTCAGCACCTTATGAACCAAAACTCATCACTTCCATATCAATCTTTGAACTAAGTATTCAACGCTCTGATTATATTTGCCTTTCACAATGTCTACTGCCCTTGCCAGCCTCAATTGTGGAAATGGACCATTCAAGCCTCTGGAATGTTGATGAAGTTGAACCTGTTCCAATAGGAGTCATTATTTGGTACACCCCTCAGCTGAAAAAGGCACTTGCTTCTTTGACTGTAGGCCATTTGCTTTGAAATATAAAAAAAAATTCAATAGTTATATTTTAATTGTCAATATACTTTCATTGCAGTGACGGATTTCAGCATTCTGTCCTGCAATGCTAAGTTGACCAGCAAGTTGGCAAATTTGTGGAGATACATAAGATTTTAAAAGTACACATAGGATTTCAAAGTTTTGATCTGAATTTAAATTTGAACATAGCTTGCTTTCAAATAGAAAGAAAAACCCACACTCATTGACTACAATTATTGGCAGGCCAGCTGTTGTCGGCGAGACAAAAAAAAACAGGACACGTTATTTTAGTTTAATGGTAATTAAAAACATGTAGAAGGGAAAAAAGCAAGTTATGAATGTTTTACTAAATTTCAAATACTGCTCCGATTAGGGAGTAATAGTATGTTCCATAAGTGGTTTGACTGAGTTTTCTTTTAAAAAGAAAAAGAATTCTTTAATGTGATTACTGAACAGATGCTAGTTTTCAAACCTGACCAGATTTATCTCTTGAATGGATTTGGAGTTTTTCTTTTCCAGTAGGGGTTTGTTTGAATGCTATCAAATGAAGTTGAACCAAGCTCATTTCTCTTCAGTGTCCATTTAAAATATTTCCAATTAGTATTACATGGCTTCCAATGTGGAGACAGAGTGAAAGAGCACTGTGCTATGAGGAAGCATGGGACAAGTATTTGGGTAGGTGGTGACGGGGAGATACAAGGTCCTTGGTCCAACTGTCATAAGAAGGTTAGGACCTATGTTCTGGGAAATGGAGGCAGGCCTTCTAGCCTGATGACCTTGCTACATGCTTGGCTCCATTGCTACCTTAGGCCTGCGACAGTACTGAATTATTAATAAATTAAAGACTACACTTTGGATGGAAACTCTTTTTTAAAAAACAGGGTTTTTTAAAAATGGAATTAGAGGTTGTTTGCCTCTACCTGCCCAGTTCTTCCACAAAAAAAAACAAACAAACAGTCTAATCACACCTACACCACTCAAACATTAGAGAAGTCTAATTTTGGAATATTGCGTGCAATTCTGGTCTCCTTTCTATTGGAAAGATGCTGTGAAACTTGAAAGGGTTCAGAAAAGATTTACAAGGATGCTGCCAGGGTTGGAGGATTTGAGCTACAGGGAGAGGTTGAATAGGCTGGGGCTGTTTTCCCTGGAACGTCAGAGGCTGAGAGGTGACCTTATAAAAGGTCTATAAAATCATGAGGGGCACAGATAGGGTAAATAGACAAGGTCTTTTCCCTGGGGTGGGGGAGTCGAGAATTAGAGGGCATAGGTTTAGGGTGAGAGGGAAAAGATATAAAAGCTAACTAAGAGGCAACTTTTTTATGCAGAGGGTGGTATGTGTATTGAAGGACCTGCCAGAGGAAGTGGTGGAGGCTAGTACAATTGCAACATTTAGAAGGCAGCTGGATGGGTATGTGAATAGAAAGTGTTTGGAGGGATACGGGCCAGGTGCTGGCAGGTGGGACTAGATTGGGTTGGGATATCTGGTCAGCATAGAAGAGTTGGACCAAAGGGTCTATTTCCATGCTGTACATCTCTATGATAAGTCAATGTCAATTAGGGCTATTTCATATTGATTACATATCTTTAATTTTATTAAATGAAAAAGATTGCACATGGGTTAAAGCTCAATTGAAAGATTACAAGGAGCATTGTTGTGTGATTTAGTTATGTCAAATTATTCAAAGTGTCATCTATTAGAGGAATTAACAACAAATCAAACCAAAAGACCCACAAAAGGACAATTGTCAACACTGAAGACCATAATTGCTGAAACTTGAGATAGCCAGTGGGGAAGACACTGACCTTTCTCCTCCACAACCTTGAGTCAAATAAGTTAGGGATTACTTTGATAGCTGAAAGTCTGCGATGCAAAGGTTGTAAAGATCCTCTGTGCAATGGATATTAGTGGTATCAATCTATTTCCTAGAATCATGATTGTACTGCACAAAACTAGCCTTTACCGGCTCTCAGATAACCTGAAAATGTGTTTGATGTCGGAAATGGGAACATTCGCATTATGTAGAAGGGAGGCTCTTTCTTAAATTGGCCGACAGATCTCAGCAGTTGTATATTAGTAAAACTTGTTTAACTATTACAGTAAAAAAAAAGAGGAAAACAAACCAAAGTAGTTATTAAAAATTTAATTCAGGTCAATCTTATGGAATGGAATGGAACACTAGTCAATGTTAAAACAGACGCGCTTACAAATAATGCACAATGCTTTCAGATATTCTTTACACAACATCAAAATTGGTAAGACAAATCATTTTGCAATACAAAGTCTTATTTATGAAGTATTCTGACTGACTGAATGCAATGCAAAATTCCTTTTCCTTCAGATTAGATAATTCTAACATTGGGCAAAACCTTTTGCCCAGTACAAGAATCAAGGGTGGTAATAGTTCAAGCCTTGACTGCACACTGATGGGCAGGGAACCACCTGGATTGATCTAGACATGGCTAGGATGATAGATAAGGTTCCAAGTCCACAGGCCCAATCAGAGGACCCCAGCAGCTTTGGTAGGATGACAGTCTCTCATGGTCAGAGGTAATCACTGCATCATGGGGGTTGGGAGGGTCCCTTCACTTTAGGAAGGCATATTCAATTGATTAAACTAAATATAGAGAGCTCTGCTACTGGGCTACCTCTTTGTAGAGGCAACGGTTTCACATATGGCCTACGGCTGCAACTATGGCCTGGTGACAACTTCAGATCCTGTGCCAGGAGGTGTGGGTTAGGAGTCACAAGAGATGGTTTTATGGGGCAATCAGGCCAGCTGCAAGTTGCATCTAGAAGTTCCTGGTGACAATCCCAATCAATCCCCATACATGCAGTTAAAAATTCAAACTGGCTACCTACCCCTGCTGGGTTCATAGCCATTGCTTATCATGGCCTGCCTTGTGACAAGATCACGCAGATGTGATAATGCCTTTAAACCCACCACGAGGGAAAAAAAGACACATCCCTTATGAACACAGTGTCAGTATTAATTCAATTTGTAATACAATGGAATAAAGTAAAGTAGACAATGAGAGAGTTCCCAGTCACATTCTCTCTGCCTTTGGCAGATTTAAAACAGATTGTAAACATTTAACTTATATTGTGCTTAATGCTAAAGTTCAATATATTATCGGACAGAGATCCTTCAGGATTTTAAGACAGGATATGAAGCAACCAGAACTTTGTACTTGGACAAACCATGATTTGCAAAAAAAAAGCCTGGTGCTTACAAGTATAAAGATAATGTTTGAGTTTAACTGAATATTTTAAAAATACACACCAATGCTGTGTTCCAAATAAACCTTAAGGTTTCATTTCCTGTGTACTTGTTAAAAAACTAAAATATTTTCAAGCAAATTCACTTGGTTTAGATTGACACCATAATAATTCAGGATCTATTCTATATACAATGTTATAATTTGACATAAGTACAGGATTCTGAATGTACAGTAATAAGTTTGAGACTGCACCATTCACAAGGTTTAAAAATAACCAATTAAACAGAGCCATGATTATATGCTCCACTTTGCACAACATTTTAAATTCAATACTTTCTTTAAAAAAAAATGTTCAAACCTTTGAATGGGTGGATTATTTTATAGTAGTTCTGCATTAATTTTAAATGTCAAATTACATCAAATACAGAAGAAAAGCAACTGACTAGTGTTAAATAAACACTTTTTCCACTGACAATGGGAGGGAAATGGCAGTGAGTAATAGTCAACAAACGTGAGCAATAACTTGTGCTATATCATGAGTTGTCAAGGTAAACCAGCAAAAAGACAAAAGCATGGGTGTATTAAAAACAAAACCAAAATAATTAATACCAAATATAGCTTATTAGAGTGAGAGGAGAAACAGGCATTCGAATGGTTAAGATGAATTAATGTAATAACGCAAGGAAACTTTTGTTTAACACAGATATGTTTTTTACCATTAGTTGCTAGAAAGGCTGAATTTATAAACTTCAAACATTTGAGACAAACGAAAATTTTTATTTTAATTATTGTTCAGTAATATTTAGGAAATATATTCCATTAATTATCCACAAACTATGTTATATAATTACTAGCAACTGGTGTGTATTTTGGCATTAAGAAAAAAATTAAATATTTCAGACTTTAAAGGCACATTCAAAATTACCTTTCTAATCCTTTAAAAAATTTGGAAAAACAACTGTGAATTAACGCTTAAAAAGTTGATGAAAAAATAAGTCTCCCAAATCAAGTGCAGCCTTAAAAATTATTTTTCAGTGATAATACAGTGCATTTCAAAAACAATTTAGTGCTACACAGAAAAACGTAATTTTTATCCATGGGAACATGGGAAGAGAATTGTACATGTTAACTCAAATGGTAAATTACAATACCAGTAGTCCAGTAATATAATTCGGCACTACCTTTTTCATTAATAAGGTAGAGTATACAGCAAACAAAATGTTTGCAGCCAAGCATTAGAAAATGAAAATATGGCATTATTGGAATATTTCTATTTATCAACTTAAAATGGATAGACAATACTTTACTATTTTCCAAGGCCACTGACCTCCTTCAATTCCAGCCTCTGTTGCATTGTGAACTTTCTTTTCCAAAAAATTACAGGCGGTGTTTTCAGCTGCCTAGGTCACATTCACTGGATTTCCCATTCCTAAACACCACCTTTCTGCTCGTCTTACTCAAATCATTAGGTTTTGAAAGAATAAGCTTTCACCATTCCAACCTCTCCTTTGGCCATTCTTTTGCTATTTGCTTGTCTGCCTGTGAAGCACTCTGGGACGTTTTACTCCATTTAAGGGGCTACATAAATGCATGTTTGTTGAATAGTAAAGCATCACCAAAAGTACTTAGTACATCATCAGTTGACAATTCAGTAAAAAAAAAATGATTGAAGATGAAAATGTAAAATGATGAAAAGGAGCGCTTTATTTAATTACTTTGCTGTATTTAAATATTTACCCAATGAGTCAGTTTTTAGGCCCTAGAATAACTTACAATAGTGTTTTCCACTCGGTTTCCACAGTCTAGAGTAACATCTTTTGGTCCAGAAGGCAGCATCAAGTCTTTCCCTAGGTTCATTCCAAATCTTCTGCCTTGCTTGCAGAGCTTATCTGGTCTTCGATGCTTACCTAGAGTTATCTGGATCTATTGCACTAATCTGTTGAGCACCTAAATTTCCCTACCTGGCTTCCGTTAGCCAAATATGGCACCACTGCAAACATAAACTCTGTCTCCCTAGAACTTGAGCCCATGAGTCTTCAGGACTCTGGTAAGAGAGAATCATAGAATCCCTGTAGTGGAAACAGGCCATTCGGCCCAACAAGTCCACACCAACACTCAAGAGCATCCCACCCAGGACAGGCACCCCCACCGTAACCCTGCATTTCCCACGGCTAATTCATCTAACCTATACATCCCAGGACACTACGGGCAAATTAACATGGCCAGTTCACCTAACCTGCACATCTTTGGACTTTAGGAAGAAACTGGAGCACCTAGAGGAAACCCACAGGTGCAGGGAGAATGTCTGTGTAGAATTTGCACAACTGCCCGAGGCTGGAATTGAACCTGGGTCCCTAGCACAGTGAGGCAGCCGTGTTAACCACTGAACCACTGTGCCACCCCTAACACACTACTATCCATGGTCTGACATACTTTAATTGAAGTATAGCACAACATGGCAATATAGTAGTAACCTGTTTAATTTTGCTGCCTACTCCACAAATCATACTTTAGTGATGGATTCACTTGGTCTTAAATATTAGATTGCTGTATAATCTCTTCATAGGAGCAAAGATGAGCTACTTCCACCATTTTTCCACATAGCAGTACTGTGATCCAAATATTCTTGGTACACATCTGGCCTTAATTTATTCATGGAATTATAGAAAAAGGGGGGAGAAACAAAAGGAAGAATCAGCAGAGAAATCTATTCTGCCTTGAAATGCACACCTGTGTTCATTTATAAAGGTGTCCACAACTTTAATTCTCTCAAGTCTCTCAAAAAACAGAAAATCAAATCAGGAGCAGATGGGGAAATATGTTTGAGAGTGGAATTTTATATACACAGGCTATCACATTTGGAAATGAACAGTTTACCGGAAAAATTTGTTCACGAAGAGTGGGAGATATGGATTAAAAAGTGCTCACAATCATTTTGGGTGAAAAATGTATCGAGATTTTGCCTCTAGAAGAAAATGCTCTTATTTATACAGTAATTAAATCATGCCACACAATTTAAAAATTTCATAATCATAGGCTACTTCAGTACTAAAGGCACAATAGAGAAAAGACAAAATGAAAATTACACTGCAAAGTGAAAAAAAATATTTTCTGCCCTTTTCAGTTAAATGACAATGTTATAGAAAATGAAGTAGTTTTTACAATCAATGTGTAAACTATAAGTGAATACCCTTACTTTGTCAATGTTTCATGTTAACATGCAGGATTAAATTCTAATTTTGAAAAAAATCAAAAGTTGACTTATATAGGACTTTGAAGAAAGGCATGATGTGGTAAATACACATGATTCCAATGAATTACAAGTTCAACTTTTTAAAAAAGTAGCTGTCTTGACCTTAAAGATAGTACCAACATTTTTGATTGCCTTCATTGCAGATAAAGTAGAGTACTTCAAGTGAACTCAGTCCAATAAAAAAAATTATGAAAGTTAGGGCTTCTAATAGCTACGATTTGCAACACCATTAAGATTTTCTACTCTTGGTGAATGTCACATTTTGGATCAAATCTTTTGAATGGTGTTTTTTGCTAGATACCATTATTTTGAATCTATTATTGAATATTGGATATATTTTTGTGCAGTCAATACCATTTACTGTTTGACAAACTTGGTTTCTTGGCACTGCTACATTTATTTTTATTGGGAAGTGATGTTTATGGATTTAGTGAGCAGCTTAATATTCTTTTATAAAGCCTACTCTTGATGTAAAATTATTGTTCAAGGCATATTGTTAGTGGATTTATACAAATTATTATAAAAGTACAAAACTTAAGTGGAGTTTTAAAGATGCAAGATGAATGGATGGGAAACATAATTAAAAATAATGTCAGGACAAGCAAAATGTATGTGCTTACATAAAACATGTGCTCACATAATAAGCATAGTTTCTGATGTTATTGAATGACCAGCCCTTCAAGTTAATCTGGAGAGCAAGATGACAGTACTAAAGGATTAAACTGATCATAGGTATTTTGGTGGTGTTTTTATCTCTATAGAATAAATTTGCTACTGTTCTTAAATTTTAACCTACACAATAGGTTTCCAAATCAAAAAAGGTTCTTCTTGATTTATGTTTTCATAATACAAAACATATCACTGGCGTCTTCATTCCATCATTAATACTTCTTTAAGTGGCTAAAGCATCATTCAGATCAGAAAAAGTGTAACATGTAATTTCTGGTCAGTTAAGCCAAAATATAGGATCTCAACAGACACAGATAATTTGGCCTTATTATTTCTAGGTAGGGAGGAAGGTAATGTCAAAGCAGTTAGGCTTCTTTCATTTGATTCCTTTATGGCAGAATGTCTGTACAACCAACAATTGGGGCATGGTCAGGCTCAGGTTTTGCTCAGTTCCATAGTCAATACCAAAAGAAAAGAAATGGCTGCAAGGGTGAGAGAAAGATATTTCATCAAGACACAACATCTATTGAGAGGGAAACAGAACAGAACAGGAAGAAACACAGAGGAAAAGTTTGCAATAATTTACAAATTCATATCTTTAAAAAAAGTTATTCACTTTCAGAACAGCTGTTTTTGATCTATGCCAGCACAGAAACATATTTTCTTTGTCTTAGGGCGCTTGACCCTATTTGCTAGTTATTGCATGGTAAGTAGTGATATTATATTTGTTACTGCACAAAACCTTCATTTAAAATGAAAGTAAAACTGAGTTACCCTATAAACAATGTAAAATTAAACCAGATAAATCTGGCTTTTTTGAGTAAAACATTTCAGGTATGATGAAGGCAAAAAGCTCTGAGTTATAAAATGAAATACATTTTAAAATCAGTATTCTACCTTTAACCAGCTAAAAAACATAGATCTATTAATTACTGCTAGAAGAATTTTTTCAGATACATTTTGCAAGAGTAATTTCGCAACTGAGTCTACACATTTATTTTTAAATCTATAACAACCTATTGAAAAATTAACTTCCTCTGCATTACATATTTAAGCAGGAGCCTCTCTCTCCTTTCAAAAACATTTTAAAAGATTTATCAAATATCATTGCTTAAAAAACTCTACAGGTCCTAATCCATCTCATAATATTGCAACATGATTAGAAATATACAGAAACATGTGTTAAAACAATCTATAGATGAAATAAAGTAATTTAGTTAAGTTAAAATGGAGAAATTATTTCAGTGTTCTCAAGTTATTCACGTTTCTCAAGCTAACAATGAAGACCAGCTTTCTTGTATTTGGTCATAGTCAAACATTAACAGAAGGTGTTTGCTTCCCAGTCACCATTCTTTTGGTGTACGTTTGATGCAAACATGACAGCATCATGAACACTGTAAAATACCAAACTGTGGATGTTACCATTTTCGAAATAGCCTCCTTTGCGAAGGCTATCAATAACACAGGCATTACAATTTGACAGGAGAATTGAGATTCCAATTTGTTTATAATCTTTAAAGACTTCCTTCACTGTAGCTATACCTGCAGTATCCAAGAACTGAATAACTGAGCAATCAATAATAATTGTATGGAATTCAAACTCTTGCTTGGAAAGTTGCACTGTGACTTCGGTCTTGATGGAAATACCAGAATTTTCTGTCACTTTATGCGCCAATTCCCGACTTACTTTCCTTTCTGCTTTCTTCTTTGCGACAATTATTAGAGTGGGGTCAACTCCAGTGCGTTTGTACAGGGACCTCTTGAAGAATTCTTTGTTTGCATAGTACAATGGAGCCTCAAATCTAAATATTTTGATACCAGTCAAATTTTGAAGATTTTTATATCGTTCTAAGTCTTCATAAATGTCTGTTCCCTCCAGGCGGCCAAGTGTAGTGGCTCTTGGTACTTGTGTTCGCACAATGACACAGATCACAGAAAAGCTAACCCCAATCAACAGTCCTATTTCTGTGCTGATTAAGGCTGATGATAGCATTGTGACAAACCATATGACAGTGTCCACCTTGTTCACTTTCCACATTCTGGGCAAGTCAATGAATTTTCTTAAAGCACCCCGAAGATTTACAATAGTTATGACACCCAAGACACATTTCTGAAGGGAGTAGAAAAGAGGTGCAATCACAAGTAGCACAAGGAGAAGCACTAAAGCAGTCACTATACTTGATAATTGTGTCTTGCAACCGGTGGACTCTTTCACAAGAGTTTTTGCCAGGGCAGCACTGGTTGTGAAACAATGAAAAAATGCTGGAATAATGTTACAGGTGCCAATAGCAAACATTTCTTGATTGGCTCTAACAGTATACCCATGCTTCTTGGCAAACATTTCTGAAAGAGAAACAGTAATTGCAAAACCAATGATAGCAATTGGAAGGGCATCTGCAGCGATTCGAGGTATCAAGCTCCAGTCTGGAGAGGTGGGAACCATGAATCCAGTGGGAATGTTTCCAGCAATAGTTGAATTAAACTTCTCATTCAAACGCCCATAATGAGACACCAAGGTAGCAATAACTACAACTAGGAGCTCACCTGGAATTGGTGCTTTTAACTTTGATTTATAACATTCATTTATTTCTTTTAAAGGCACTAGAACAAGAAGGCATAATGCACTGGTTATGACATCACAGACATTAGTTCTATGGATATTTTTAAAAATGTACACCCAGGTTTGCACAAGTGAACCAGGACCATGGGCACGTGGAATGCTGATCCCAAGAAGGTATTTTACTTGTGACGTAAGTATGGTGAATGATGCTCCAGTGGCAAATCCACTAAGTAAGGAATCAGACAAGTACACGGATATAAAGCCCACTTGGAAGATGCCCATGGCAATCTGGAAATAAAATTAAGAAAACAATTATAAATGGCTAAACAGTCAGAGAGCTGGAGATAATTGAAAGTTCCTATGTTTAAATCGTGGTTAATGTGCTGTATTTTGCATGCCCTTCATTTCCAACAGTCTTTACACTATGGAACTAAATAATCAAGTGTCACATTCTGTTAAAACCTCTTTATTTAAAACAAATACATGCTGGAAATGAAACAAAAAACAGAAAATGTTGTAAATGCTCATAGTTAATTAATACCTGTAAAGAAAAAGATAATTGACACAGATATTTATCTATATAAAAGTTATACACAATACAAAGAGGTTTAAGCATGCAATCGTGGCTATTGTTAACAGTTTGTGGGAAGTCTTAATTGATTGCACTGAACTTCATGTCGTTACTGCTACAAATAGTAATGTTTTTGTCCAAAACAAGAACAGTACAATGGGAATCACAGCTTGTACTAAGGCATTATTTACTGTGCTCAGTTTACCTTTAACTGAGTTTAAGTCATAAGTCAACGTTCTAGTAGCACTTTTCTCATTTGTGAGGTAGATTCAGAAAAAAAAAGTCAAGTGGAATTATAGACAATTATTTTATTGAATCTCCTCAATGTCTTTTGAGAAAGGCTGTTGTCTTTTTTAAAAAAAAAAGGTTTTATACATACACAGCAACCATGCCAACATTGTTGCTTCACTAATATGAAGTGATCCAACATTCAAAAAATGGATACGGCTTCACATAATTACAATTCATAAGTTTGCAACCAGCAAAATGGAGTTCAAGTCGCATACCAGTAACTGCACACAAAATCCAGTGTGAAAATTCTGCTGACAGTGCTATACTGTCAGAAATTCCTTTTAATGGTTGGGACGACCTACATGTCCACAAGTGAACATAAAACACCCATTTCACTATTTTGAGCAAGGAAGTTACTCCCAGTGTTAGCTGTCCCTCAATTAAAGTTGAAAGCAGACCCATAGCTGATCATCATATTGCTGCAGGTTGGAGTTTGCTCTGTATATATTGTAGGAGGTATGGCAACCATTATAACACTGACTACACTTCAGACTCCTGTATCTTTTTTAATGAAATTATTGATTAACCCAGTCTAATTATACATTCCCAAGTCTAACATAGCATGTTCAATAGTTGGCTCCACAACATATGGAAAACAGTCAGAGTGCAATTTATGAACTCATCCTAAAAGCTATCTTTGTTAATTTGATTTGTCCAACCATAATGAAATTTAAAATTTATATGATTATTGAAGTGCTTTTTCTTAGATTACTATAATTTGTGATTTATATTCTATCCTACAGTGTCACTATTATGGGGGCTATGCACAATTCCAACTAATGATTTATATTGTTTATTTCTTATTTCCACCTAATCCAATTCTACACCTTGCTCTGAGTTAAGATCATGTCTTACTACTATACTGATGTCATTTTTTTGACAGAGATACATGATCTCCTTTTCGAGCTTATTATCCTTGAATATTCAGCTCCCAACCATGATCATCTTGCAAATAATTTATATACTGGTTAACATGAGCACCACCTTATCAAGTCAGAGTCATAGAGATGTACAGCATGGAAACAGATCCTTCGGTCCAACTCATCCATGCTGACCAGATAGTCTAAATTAATCTAGTCTCATTTGCCAGCACTTGGTCCATATCCCTCTAAACTCTTCCTATTCATATACCCATCCAGGTGCCTTTTAAATGTTGTAATTGTACCAGCTTCCACCACTTCCTCTGGCTGCTCAATCCATACATGCACTACTCTTTGCATGAAAAAGTTGCCCCTTAGGTCCCTTTTAAAATCTTTCCCCTCTCTCTCTAAACCTAGGCTGTCTAGTTCTAGAGTCCCCCACCCCAGGGAAGAGGCCTTGTCTATTGACCGTATCCAGGCCCCTCATGGTTTTATAAACCTTGAAAGGTCACCCCTCAGCCTCTGAAACCCCAAGGAAAAACAGCCTATTCAGCCTCTCCCTTCAGCTCAAACCCTCCAACCCTGGCAACATCCTTGTATGTCTTTTCTGAACCCTTTCAAGTTTCACAAAATCCTTCCTGTAGGAGGGAGACAGAATTGCACACGATATTCCAAAAATAGCTTTACTAATGTCCTGTAAGCTGCAACATGACCTCCCATCTCCTATACTCGATGTTGGATTGATTTATTCTTTTATAAAAGGGGTAAGAAATCTAAATTGCATAAAAATTCAGCTTAAAATCCAATTTGACCTTTTGTTTGAATTGAAATGGATAACAGAAAAAGGTAAATAAATAGAACGACCTGATAAAGGGGATGTGAACAGCCCTTGCCACTATAATAACGTAAACCTGCCAACAACTTGCAGTGTCCACACAAGTGCTGCCGAGATTGGAAATCTGGAAGGTGCCTTCAGAAATACTGCTGTACAGTGTAAGGGGCAACAATCCTCACAGAATGATTTCACTGCCAAATTGATATAATGTAAACTCACGAAAATTAGAATACTTCCTCACTAAAGATGGCTGGGAAATTTAGAAGTAAGTACACTTTTAGAAGGCAATGAGAACAGATTCTGCAGTAAATAATCTCTCTGGCCATAAAAATTTAATTTACAGGACTAAATTCCATTCTTCCAGAAATTGAAGATGGAGATGTAAAATCTTGAAGTCACACAGCAATTTAGAAGGCAACCATTTACTCCATTAAGCCCATTTTTTTCTCCAAAGCTGTGTGTTTCTTATATCATTATCTTGATCTTCTCTTTCCCAATCCTGGCATACTTTTCTGTACTTGAATTAAATTTAACTCCAAATCCATGCTTTATAGCACTTGGCTTAGACTTTGCATGTCTCAATGAAGATTCTATAATTTGAATGATTGTTGAGATGATTGCTTCATACCCTATTCTGTGCTTGTCTAGAAGATGTGGCAATGGGTAATGATGATAGATTTGAGCATGGTAGTGTTCTAAAACTAATGAAAACTCTTTTGTGGGCCACTGTAAGCAAGGGGGAAGAGGAACCATTCCAATGGTGCTTTGAGTTTAATAACTTTACTGATATAAACAGTCTTAAAATTTCCACCATTATTGTACCCAGGGATTTGTGAGCATAATCAATTATATGGCTTATGATTACAGTATTTTCAGTGCAGATCATGCAAGCAAGTATAATCATGCATCAAAATATTAGCCGATCTTTTATGGTTATCCAAACAAATTCTGCCTGATCTAAATTTCTTTGTGATACCAAAACAGACATCTCCAAATTATACAACCTTGCATACTTTTGAACCTCACTGATACCCATATTTTAACTTCTTGCAAATGCACTTGCTCAGGGGCTGTGTTAAAATTATGACCAGATTTCCTGGTACAGCTTGAGAAAAGATTGTTGGTGTTTTGTTAAGTTTTGCCGAGAACTTATTTTCACCTACCCTCATGCTGCCTTAAGTGAAGGCTCTCAAACACACTGTGCCTAATGTTCACAAATGAAACCCAAATAAGTTGAAACTTCAAGTTTTCACTAAAAGTCCCATGCCTTCTCTATCCCCAATTTTCTATTCAACCATATTCTAATGAGGAGATTTAACTGTAAGATAATTAGCAGAATTGATGTAGTTTTAGTTCCAACTCTCAAGGAATAAGTTTCAAATCTATCAAATAATCATTATATTGTGCATACAGTAAGCATCAATTTAGATTTAGATAAGTATTCAACTTACCTGATAGACACCAGCCATAAATGTCAAAGTAGAGCCAACGCGAATGGCAAAACAACTTCTGTCACAAAAATCCGTGGACTGGTTAAACATTTCTGATTGGGCAGTTTTATTAACATCATTGAGGTCAAACCCAAAGTACTGAACTTCTCGATCCACAACCTGGCCAATCATTAAGCAAAGCACACCAAAGATACCAACTGAAATATGCCTTGATGTTCCCATCAGAAAGTAGATTATGCAGGCAAAGAATGATGTGTAAAGCCCATATATTGGTTCCTGCCCTGCAAGCAATGAATAGGCTATTGACTGAGGGACAAGTAGGATGCCCACAATCAGTCCAGACATAATATCACCCAAAATCCATTCTTTCCATTTGTACTTTGGAAACCATCGTATAACAGGAAAGAGATCAACAAAAAAGTCTTTTGCCTTTGTTGGGGTGCAAGAACAGCACTTCTTCAGCTTTTTCACTGCAATCTTCTTCACATCTAATGCTTTCCTTTCTTGCTCTTCCAATATAACGGGAGAATATTTCCTGTTTTTCGCATTGACAGAGGGTGGTGTACTGAGAACCAACGTGCTGTCAGCATTATTAGCTTCCAAGGAAGTCATTCTGCAATTTGTCTAAACAAATAGAACGAATTAGTTAGTCTTGCTTATGCTCACTGAAGTAGCAAATCTCAACACATGTATGTAGCAAGGGATTACATTATCAAGTTTGATCCAAATAGTATAAGCAATATACTAACTATTATGAACCATAATCATGCAGTTGTCTTCCTTCCTTAAGAAATATTTAACTTATGGATCTAAGTTTGCTCACTGAACTGGAAAGTACATTTTCAGACTTTTTGTCACCATACTAGGTAACATCAGTGAGCCTCCGGTGAACATTGATGTTATTATCTGCTTTCTTTTATGTGTTTAGATTTCCTTGGGTTGGTGACATCATTTCCCATCCTTTTTTCTCAGAGGGTGGTAAATGGGGTCCAAGTCGATGTGTTTGTTGATAGAAGCATGGCATTCCAACCAGAACTCTATCAACAAACACATCGACTTGGACCTCATTTACCACCCTCTGGGAAAAAAAAGGGAAATGACAACACAGGAAATGACATCACCAACCCAAGGAAACCTAAACACAAATAAAAAGTGGATCATAACGTCAGTGCTTCACCGGAGGCTCACTGATGTTACCTAGTATGGTGACAAAACATCTGAAAAATGAACCTTCCAGTTCAGCGAGCAAACTTACATCCAGAACCTCAACCTGAGCTACAAATCTTCTCAAAACACGCTAATATTAAATTTATCAACTAACCAGACTATGTCTGCAACCAAGAAGCAAAAGGATATTAAAAAATTGAAACAAAAAAAAAATCATTTGGCAAGAACACGCACTGATTTTCAATATGCCCTTCAGAAGTTTAAGATAAAATAACGATTTACACATTTTTATAATATTTTTGTGGACACATTAAGTTTACAAATAATGTGTATAAGTTCATAAAATACAGAATTAGACCATTTGGCCCATCAAGTCAGTACTGTCGTTCGATCATGGCTGATATGTTCCTCATTCCCATTTTTCTGCCTTCTCTCCACAACTCTTCAACACATTACCAATTAAAAATCTGTCTAACTCCTCCTTAAAATTTACTCATTTTCCCAGCATCCATCACACTTTGGGATAGCAAATTCCACAGATTCACAGCCCTGAGAGAGCAGTAGTTTCTCCTCAACTCAGTTTTAAATTTGCTAACCCATAGTCTTATCCTCTCATCCTAGAATGCCCCACAAGAGGAAACATCCGCTGCAATTCTATTTTATCCAAACCTTTTATCATCTTGAGTACCTCAATTTGATTTCCCCTCATTCTTCTAAATTCCAGACAGTACTGCCCTGAATGGTTCAATCTTTCTTCATACGACAAACCCCTCATCGCTGGGATCAATTTCATGAACCGCCTCTGAACTGCCTCCAATGCATTACATCTTTACTCAAATAAGCGGACCAAGACTGTGCACAATACTCCAGGTGCAGTCGTAGCAATACCTTGTATAGTTGCAATAATGGATCCTTATCTTTATATTCTATCCCTTCAGCTAGAAAAGCCAACATTCCATTCGCTTTCTTTATTATCTGCTGTACCTGCATGCTTATTTCTGGTGACTCATGAATGAGTATACCTAGATTCCGCTGCATCAGACCACCCCATTGAGATAATAGGTCGCCTTCCATTTTTTGACCCAAATGCATGACCTTGCAGATCTCAGTGTTCAACTCCATCTGCCACATTTGGCTCACTCTCCTAACCTAGCTATATCCATTTGTAAGGTTCTCATTTCAACTGCCTGCCTATTTTTGTGTTGGCCACAAATCTGGCTATCGAACCTTCTTTCCCTGTATTCGCATTGTTAATGCAGATTATAAATAGCTGGGATCCAAGGACTGAAGCCTGTGGCACCCCACTAGTTATATCTTGCCATCCAGAGAGAAAAAAAAACTTATCATGACTCTCTATCTTCAGTCCATCAGCCAGTCATCTATCCAGGCTAAAACTCCCCCTAATCCCATATGATCCCACCTTGTGATTAACCTTTTGTGCAGCACCTTATCAAATGCCTTCTGCAAGTCCAGATAAATTACATCTACCGCATCCCCATTATCCAACTTGCTTGTTACATCTTTGAAGAACTCTAGCAAATTAGACAAACAGGATTTGCCCCTCATAAAACCGTACTGACACTGATGGATAGAGTTTGATTTTCCAAATGTCCCTATATTGTGTCCTCAATAATTGATTCTAACACTTTCCCAACAAATGTTAAACTAACTGGTCTTTAATTTCCTACATTTTGATTACCTTCCTATCTGAATAAGCATGTTATATTAGCCATTTTCCAATCCACTGGAGCCTGTGTGCATGATGTTTCATTTTCTAAAAATGCTTTAAAATGTTTAATACTATTTCATTATAGTCTAATGAGATTCAGTAATCAACGAATCTAAGAGTACATAGAGATCTTGATCAGATGGGCCAATAGGTATTTGATGCAGTTTAATTTAGATAAATGAGGCAAGATTTACATAGTTAATGGTAGGGAGTTGGGGTGTACTGTCAAACAGAGGGATCTATGGGTGCAGGTTCATAGTCCCCTGAAAGCAGTGTCGCATGTCGTCAAGTTGGTGAAGGCAGCGGTAGACATGCTTGCATTTATTGGTCAGAGCATCGAGTTTCAGAATTAGGCCATCATGTTGCGGCTGTACAATACATTGGTGAGGTCACTTTTGGAATACTGAGTACAATTCCAGTCGCCCTGCTGTAGAAAGAACATTGTTAAACTAAAAAGGGTTCAGAAAAACCTTCGAAGCTGCTGGGACTGGGGAGTTTGAGTTACAAGGAGGGTTTGGATAGGCTGGGACTTTTTTCCCCTGGAGCAGAGGCTGAGGGGTGACTATACAGAGGTTTAAAAAACCATGAGGGGCATAGATAACGTGATTACCAAGGTCTTTTTCCAAGGGTAGGGGACTACAAACCTAGAGAGAGTACATGTTTAAGCGAGGTGAAAGATTTTTTTTTTAAAAAAAGGACCTGAGCAGCAATATTTTCACACAGAAGGGTGCATGTGTGGAATGAGCTACCAAAGGAAGTGGTAGAGGCTAGTATAGTTACAACATTTAAATGACTTTTGGACAGATACAGGAATAGAAAAGATTTAGAGGGATATGGACCAAATACAGGCATTTGAGACTAGTTTAGTTTGGCAACATGGTCAACAAAGACAAATTGGACCAAAGGGCCTGTTTCTGTGTTGTATGACACTGTGACTCAACATTAGAGAAGACTGTATAACTCATATAGTAAAAATATTATTCATTCTATACAAGTAACTCCAGTAAATTTAATTATAAAGTACTTATGGTTTTCAGCTAGTAGACAAGTCTTAGAAATACACACTATAGGTCAACTTCATGGAACGAAGTGTTGATTTTAGTACACAAAATGCTAATCCCTTCACAAACCAAAGAAAATCAGCTGCTGCTCTATTTTTACAGAAAATGTGTACACAAGAGTGTTCAAGGACAATGTGTATATAACTATTTTAAAAGATGATAAATACTTCAGTTATAAAAGTATATAACCCTAAAGCTAGAACTTACAGCAATTTGTTGGTTATTACTACAACACAGATTATGATCTCGATTTAAACTTTTCTTTACCATTGCCTCTCAAGTTCCTAAAGGAAACTTCAAGGATAAACAAATCCTACAAGTCATTAATGAACAATTAAAAAGTCAGTGAAATTATCAATTGGGAAAATAAAACAGTAAATTATTTACAGCTTACTCTGCTTGCTTTGCTTTGAAGTTATTCAATTGCCTCACTACACGACAGACAACCAATAGTCTGGAATATGCGACTGTTGTGCAGAACCCAGTGGGAAGGGTCTACTTAATCAAGCACAATTTCACAATAAAGGATACAGTTCCAATTTCCCAGTACTCACTAGTTAAGGGCTATTTAAGCATTGCAGCATTCCATTGCTGACTGTTGCAACATATTCTAGTTGGAAAAACAAGTGCAAATTAAACCAACTTCTTGAGATGCCAAACTTGATCAATACCTATAATTTCATATATTCAATGCATTATCTTAAATGTTAATTTCAGACATAGACTTTATATAATTCAAAATCGTTCTGACTCATCTATGTACTTGCCCAAACATTTTTCCATCAGATTTTCATGATAAGGTCTATATTGTCAGGAAATAGCATATCCTCTGACTCACAAGTTGGTGAATATTGCGATTCCTTCTCAGAAATTAACATGGCTGTGATAAACCTGATACCTTTTATTGTCTGAATGCTTATTTGACAGAAGCTTAAAGTGAAGCAGGTCTTATTGCAAGCATAAAGATACCTGAGCAATCTTGATTGTGATGTACTCTCTTCTGAAAAAAGCCAAACTCAATTTCAAGCATTTCATCTAGAACATTTTAAAAAACTTCAACATCTACCAAGTAACCTGCTAGTTTTAAGTTGTTAAAGGATACAACTGAATTTCTAGCTTTAGTTGCTACTTGTACTTGGTTGGTCATGACAGAAGACTGTTTATTTTGGAAGGGATCACATCCAGATATATCTTAAGCATCTCTTATATGAACTAAATTTAATCATGCGACAGAGACAGACAAACACAGAGAGAGAGAGAGAGAGAGAGAGAGAGAGAGAGAGAGAGAGAGAGAGAGAGAGAGAGAGAGAGAGAGAGAGAGAGAGAGAGAGATGTTGTCTATGGAGACATCTACAGGCTGAGCAATAGGAGCCTATCTAGAAATTCCTCTAAATTTATAGTAGCCAAGGTGAGTCTCAATTACAGAAATTGTCAGCTCTTTTGTGTAATGTGTGTGCAAGAGGCAGTTTAGAGTCAAAGATGTACAGCATGGAAACAGACCCTTCGGTCCAACTCATCCATGCCGACCAGATATCCTATATTAATCTAGTCACATTTGCCAGCACTTACCCCATATCCCTCTCAACCCTTCCTATTCATATACCCATCCAGGTGCCTTTTAAAAATGTAATTGTACTAGCTTCCACCAGTTCCTTTCTTGGGTGGACTATTTACTTTTCATTTAAGTATACACTAAAGGACTCAGCAGAGTGCCAAGAGGTAAGTTGTGAGAAGGAGGTGCATTTATTCCACAGATCACGGATTATGCCTCCATTTATTGTTAGCAAAAATGGAGTTTAAAAAAAAGGTACCATCCTTTCTCAAGGAATTTTTCTCTGTGCTCCACCCAGAACATTTACACCCAAATAGGAAAAACTGACCCAAAAATGAAAGATTCAACTTTACCCCAAATGTGTCTCATTTCAGATATGGGAAGTATCAGTAATCCTTTGCAAATACCTTTGCACAATTCTGGTATCAAATCAAGGCTTTTCTCTTTAAAAAAGAAAGTGACACATTCAATTGAACTCAACTTTTCTTAGCACCTCCTACACTTTAATCTTCATCTTGGTGTTTCCTCTAAACATCCTCATCCTTGTTCTTAACCCCCTGCAAACCTGGCCATCGTTCATTGTTTCTGGACTCTACAGATCCACTACATCCTTCTGTTTTCACCACTGCCCAAGGAGGAAGGCCTCTTGCTCCATCTCCCAAACAGCCCCATTCCTGCAGTCCATTTGTCAGACATTTCTGCCATTGTCAATCTGGTTTACCTGGATCTTGACCTTGACCTTGCCTGTGATACTTTGTTCAAGACAATTCAATCACTGCCTCCTTCCCTAAGCTCACTTCTTTGTACAGACCTGATCATCACTTCATTGGACATTATAGAAGGACTAGCTTCAGCACACTGAGCTGATAACTCATCTCCTTATAGAATTAGATGTTTATAGCACAGCAGGAGGCCATTCAGTCCATCATCTTTATGCCTGTCAACAAAGATTGGATTACACAAATCCCGTTTCCAATTCTCAGCATATAGCCCTGCAAAGCTTTGGCAACATAACTAAATATATAAACAGTATGAGAGTTCTGACTCAACCACCCTTTCAGGTAACGAGTTCCACACTTCCATCACCCTTCAAGTAAGAACATTTCAAATATCCTCCTATTTCTTATCTTAAATTTATGCCTACTAGATATTGACGCCTCTATTACTTGAAAAAGTGCCTTCCTATCCACCCTATCAATTCCCCTCAATCTTATAAGCCTCCATCAGTATCCCTTCTCAACCTTTGCTGCTCTCAGGAAAATAACTCCAGCCTATCTTTCCTCACAGCTTAGACCCCCTACTCAGGCAGCATCCTGGTAAATCTCCTCTGCATCCTCTAAAAGGGAAAATCACATCCATCTTGTAAAATGTGGTTACCAGAACTGCATTAAGTATTTCAGTTGTGGCCTAACCAGAATTTTATATAGTTATAGCATAACCTCTTTGCTTTTGTATTCTATATCTCAGCTAATTAAGATGAATACCTTGTATGCTTTCTTAACCACCTTTCCTATCTGCCCTGTTACCTTCAAGGATCTTTGGATATGCATATCAAGATCCTGTTGATCTTCAGTACTTTCTAGGGTCTTATCATTCATAGTATAATCTCTATGACATTACCTCATGATATTTCAGGCTGAATTTCAATTGCCCACCTGACCAGCTGTAGTTCTCCTCATTCCATTTACAGCTATCGTCACTATTTAGCACTATTAATTTTCATGTCATCTGTGAATGCTTTGATCATACCATGTACATTTAATGATTTGGACTTAAATGTACGTCACGAACAGCAAAGGCCCCAGTACTGACCTGAACCCATATGATATCTCAGATTCCCAGTCAAGTGCCAGATCCAACTTAAACAGATCATTCGTCATTTTGATTTATTTTAATTAGCCAAATTATCCACTACTTTTTTTTCAGGCTTACAGTACAATGCCACTATTCAGTTTCAATCCAGAATAATCAATCACTTTAACCATCATCTGACATTACTTCCAACATTAACTGTGGTGTGCACATCCTTTTCTGAGCACCTCATCCTCTTCCAGCATCAGACCCAACCAAACCAGTATCTCTATCTATTGGCAATTTCTTGCTCACCTCTCTTTCTTTTCAACCTAGTGATTCATTTCATTTTTTCATCACCCTTCCTCTCAACTGCCTTCCTGACCTCCACATAATCCAATCTACACAAAAATTTCCCTTTCCTCATGCACTATTTCAAAATCACTGTCAAAGCCACTCTCTTCAAACCCACTTGTCCTATGCAACCAATAGCCCATTTCCCCATCTAGTTCTTCTTAAATGTTCAAAAGCATCAATCCCCACCAGCATTGTGTCCACCCCTGGAAGGTGACACCCAATTCAGCAGAAAAGACATCAGCCAGTTACAAGTGGTACTCCATGTGTTTCTAACAATCATACAATCAACCTCCTCAACCTTTCCACAACCACTGAGATTTGATGACACTTTTTTAAAAAATATAAATATTTTTATTAAACATTTTTTCAAATCTTTCACAAAACAACTATAAGATAAAGATGGTACAACGAGGTCATATCACAATACTATTAATGATAAACTACCTACTATTCTACCAGGACAAACTATCTACTTAACTTAAATTAAACTACAATCAGATTAAATAAAAATTAAATAAAGCCGAATTCCAAATTAGCTTAAATCACATTACTGTATTCTATTTCACTCACCATACCTACACTAAAGCTCCCAGCCCTAGGGGCACCAGTCATTGTTCCTGTTCCCCCCCCCTCCCCCCTTCAGGACCCCACAGGCACCCAAACTGATTCCCATGGTTATATCACAGCCCTATGCCGATAAATCTGCGTCAATATAATTTAGAAAGGGCCATGTCTTATAAAACTGTTCGGTTTTGTGGTGCACCATATTTGAGAGGTAGTCTTGGGAGAGATGTTCTATCACCAGCCTGCGCCACCCCATAAGACCTGGGGTTTTGCCAACATCCAATTCATTAAAATTTTCTTCCTCGCACTTTGTGTAGCATTCTTACCCAATCTGTTCCCGTGTTTCCCCAAAGAGGAAAAATTTGGCAACCTCAGAAGAAGAAATACTGGGTCCACTTTGACTTCAATTCCCAGGATTTCCTTCAGCTTGTTTATTATGGCACTCTAGGATCTCCAGATCTTGCAACATGACCAATAGCAGTATGCGAGATTGCCTACGCTAATTTTACATTTGGGACACCCTGGAGATGCTCCCCTCTGAACTTAGCTAGCTTCTCTGGCGCCATGTGAGCCTAGTGTAAAATTTTCAAGAGCGTGGCCTGTGCTTTGTTAACATATTGAGATTTTCTTTACATTTTCCCATGTATCTTCCCATGTTTCCAATGAAATATCCTTTCCTAGTTCCCGATTCCAAGTCCTACAGAGTCTCTCCACATCTTTAGTCAGAGAGTGTAGTAAGGGTATGGAATGCTTTGCCTGCAATGGTAATAGATTTGCCAACATTAAGTACATTTAAGTAGTCATTGGACAAGCATATGGACATACATGGAATAGTGTAGGTTAGATAGGTTTCAGATTGGTATGACAGGTTGGCGCAACATCGATGGCCGAAGGACCTGTACTGCATTGTAATGTTTTATGTTGTATCTCCTAAGGCACGTCCTTTCTGTAAATGATACAAAGTACGAACTGAAAGAGCGCCCATGCACCGGAGCACTCTTCTCCACGTCTGACTTGCAAGGGTGAGCAAACAGTGTGGTCTTCCTCCGTATACAATCCCTTATCTGAAAAGTACCAGAACAGGTCCCTATTAGGCAATCCATATTTCTTATTTAGCTGGACATTTAGATGTCCCCTTGAATACATCTCCCAAACAAGAGATTCCCTCCTTATTCTCCCTTGGCTTAAAGCTGGAATCCATGGTGCGAGGTTTAAATCCTTGGGCTCCCACCAACAGGGTAAACAGTGAGGTCTTAAGCCAATTGCCCTCGTCTAACCTCATTATCCTCCAAAGCTTTCACCGAATTTTTTTTAAAAATGATTGAGCAGTATAAGAGCCCAATCATGGATTCCATCTTATCCATGAATAATAGATTAACTAGGGGACATCTCGACTGAGAGGTTTCAATGTCAAGCTAAATCGATTCGGAATCCTCCTGTACCCAGTCACCCACACCTGCTAACAGAGCACTTACTTGATATCTCTTTAAGTCCAGAAGGTCCACCCTACCTCACCCTGAGGGAGCTACAACTTAGTAAAATTTAATTAGGGGGTGTCTGCTACATGAAATAAAGGATCCTAGCTAACCATTGAGCCTCCGTAACACTCATCTGGGTAGCAACAATGGAATCATTCTCATGGGGTACAACAGGCGAGGAAGAACATTCACTTTAATCAGGGCCAATTGGCCTAAGAATTACACTATACTCCTTAAATGTGCAGAATTAGTAGGGAAACTAACATTTCATGATTAATTTAGCTTAGTTATAATCACATAATTAAAAACACATTTATTGATTAATCTCAGTCTTCTGCTTAACAATAGCTAATTTAGATATTGACACTAACTTCATGTGACACTGTTTAACCTCATTTGACAAAAAAACTTTTGTTGTACAATCTGAGAACAAATTTCACAGCTGAATTTACCGAAATTCAAATTAAGTCAGCATATTAATAGTTCTTTATTCCTAATGGACGTAGTGCACCATGACAATAGATCCAAATCCATTTTAACATCTACACCAAGCTCTACCTCTGCTTTTGACTCCTTAGCCAACACCTATGTCTATCTGATATCAACTCCTGAATGAGTTAGGACTTTCTAAAGCTAATTATCTGGAAGGTCAATATTAGTTTTGGTTCCAGTAACAAGCTCTTCTGCTTTGCCACTGATTCTTTTAGGACAGTCACAATCTTTAGGTTGAACCCTGGTTATTTGCATTCTTGACATTCTATTTGACCCTGGACTGCTTGTTAAACAAATCATGTCCTATCTAATATTAACACTACTCTATTTTTACCATTGAAACATTGCCCACCTCTGCCCTGAGCTGAGCTCCTTCACTTCCAAAAAAACATTACACAAGCTTTTAAATTTTGATCTATCATCCAAACAAAAAAGAAAGTCACTCCTTAGAAGCTGGAAGAATCACGATCCACTTTTACAAAGAGTTAGTCAGACAGTTTGGCCAATGAATTAGTCCTTGACTAATTATCAAATTAGAACTTAACATCAGGAATGTAATCATAAATGTTACATCAAATATTTCATACCTATCTGCTTTGTATTGATTGAATTGAATTAAATTGAATAATCTCATTTCATTTCAAGATATTTTCATTCGAAGTAATTCAAAAAAAGCTATCTTCACAGGTTCTCGAGATGTAGGGTTGTCTTACAAGCAAAGGTTGAGCAAGTTAGGTCTATTCACATTGCAGTTTGGAAGAATGACAAGTGCATACAAGAAACTGAGGGGAATGAAGGGGTGAATACTGAGAAGACACCTTCTCTTTGTGGGGGAGTCTAGTATGAGAAGATTCAGTTTAAATACAAAAGATAGAGATGAGAACTTACTTTTCCAACTTAAAGTGTTATTAGTCTGAAAAATCCATTCCCCAGATTACAGTGGAAGCTGCTGCCATTGAATACAGTCATGGCTTCGGTCCAACCAGTCCATGTTGACCATTATTCCAAACAAAACTAATCCCACCTGCCTGTGATTGACTCACACCTCTCCAATCATTTCTTATTCATGTACTTATCCAAATTTCTTTTAAATGATACAACTGTACCTGCATGCACCACTTCTTTTGGAAGTTCATTTCACACATGAACCATTCTGTGCATGGTTTGTCCCTCCTTTCCATTTTATAAATTTTTCTTGTCTCACTGTAAAAATATGCTCCCTAATATTGAAATCACCCACCACAGGGAAAATACATCTGCCATTCACCTTATCTATATCCCTCATGATTTTATAAACCTCAATAAGGTCACCCCCTAACCTTCTACATTCCAAATGAAAAAAAAAGTCCCAGCCTATCTTTATAACTCAAATCCTCCATTCCTGTTAACATCCTAGTAAATCTTTTCTGAACCTTCTTCAAATTAACAATATCCTTCCTATAATAGGGTGACCAGAACTGGACACAGTCCCCCAGAAGAGGCTTCACCAATGTCCTGTATAATCTCAACATAACGTCCCAACTCTTATACGTAAATGGCAAAAGTTATTAGCTTGACCCACTTGGTAGCTGAAACTCTCATCTGAATCAAATGTTAAATGGGGTCAAGCTCCCACCCTGGAATTAAGTTTATGCCTTACACAATTTCAATACTAAGAATGCTGCATTGCTGGAAAATATCAGACTCAGAAAAAGGTCCATTTGAGCAGCTCAGATGGATGGTTAAGATTGCGTGGCACAGTTCAAATAACATCAAGCAGCATGCCAAGGGGTCTATCAACATTTCTCCTGAAAAGAATATCACCATTTTAGTCTTAATGCATAAGGTGCTTAAAAAAAAAAGAGCAGTAATAATTCAAAACATTTACTTAGCAATTCTGGCACATGTCCACATCACAAAATGTTCCTGGCTGGTGATAGAGAACTAAAACTACCCCACAGTTTTACCACCAGTTACACCTTCCCGTCAAAAATCCTCCAGCCAGGAACGTTCAATAGTGCTGACTGAATTTTGGACACTATCCACTGCAAATTAATATTTTACATTGTTACTACATTCTGAAACTGTAATCTGATAGAAAATGTGGGAACCTTTCCAAAATGTGCTTTCATACAGAGCTAAAAATTTGGGTGCCAAATTCAAAGTCATTTTTTTCAGAGATGTTAATCATTTTATAAGCAGCACCAACAGCAGTTTCTTGTAATGCACCTGACCTGCTTAATTTTAACAGTTTTACGTCGAGATAAAACCATTTTATTATTCGCATAGAAAGTTGTGAAGAGAATTATGGAAGTATGATAGCAATTGAAGGTTGACCATGAAACAAATTTCAATCTAGACATTATATATGAAACAATACACATTAATAATATCTTAAAAAATACTGGTAAGTCTTATTTTTAAAATAACATTTCAGTATAAGAGGTAATACAGTCAAAGAATATGAATTTACTAATTTTATCTTTCACATCTTATGATGAGTGGTAATATGACAATGTGAATTTCTTGTTGATTATACCAAAACAACAAGATTAGAATATATCTAATTGTAAATTTTGGTAACATTTTCTGAGCCACTATTTTTGATATATAGCAAAGAAACAAATTCCTTTCTACAGGTCTGGAATTTGCGTTTGTAAATGTCAAAACTGTCAGCGCTCGCCACCATTACTATGTTCAACCAATAGCAATTTCTACCATGCTTTTGCATGCTTAAAACATACAAAGCTGGAACTCACTGTTAGATATACCCTGTCCCCCATGTTACGCTATTGCTGTCTTCACAGATGTAATCAATACTAATTCACTGATTCTGTGTTAAGTTCAAATTTGATTTTTTTTGGTATAAATGAAGAGAAATGACTTACAGATGCAATTGAGCTTTTAAACAATATGGCCATTCATAACTCTTCAAACAACCTTTCTTGCCCTGAAAAGCTTATTTTGCAAGTATGGGGTTTTATTCCTCTGAAGATTAAGTTGAAAATTGTATGATTTTTACATATTTTAAATTTATGATTTTTCAGTTTATTTTTAAGTCAGTATGTAAACCTCAATCTGGATTTGCCTTTTTTCTGGGTAGTGATTATACTGCAAATTCGAAGAACAAGGTGATGCCCTAGTGATATTATTGCTGGATTAAACTATTGTAGATGGTTGTAAAGGCCCATTTTGTTCACTAAACGTTCTTAGGGAAGGGAACAGTTGTCCTTACCTGAATCATGGAATCCCTGCAGCATGGAAGCAAATGATGGGTAATTTAGCATGGCAAAATCACCTAACCTGCACATCTTTGTACTAGGGAGGAAACCAGAGCACCCGGAGGAAACCCACACAGGCACGAGGAGAATGTAGAAGCTCCACACAGACAGTTGCCCAAGAGTGGAATCGAACCCAGATCCCTGGCACTGTGAAGCAGCAGTGCCACTGAGCCACCGAGCTGCACCAATAGACCTGGGTCTGGCCTAAACGTGCTTTCAGACCCACTGTAATGTAGTTGACTCTTAATTGTCCTCTGCACAATTAGGGAGGATATCCGCATTCCATGAAAAAACAAATCCCTACTTTACAGTCTGTGAGAAATCTTCAACTTAATTGACTGATCTCTGTTGGAGGATGCCAGAGGTGACACTAAATTTATAGTCACATAAAAAGAGGGAATTCATGGTCTGTGGTAGTTAAATCTTAGGAAGCCACATTTTGGAAAGTCAGAGTGTGCGCGGTCCCTTTGTGATTGATAAATCCACACCTATTAATGTAAAGTTAAAGTCACCATACTCTTACTGGACCACAGGGCCGCTCTCTCACAAAAGAGAGACAACTAGTGGTGGTTTAACCGGAAGGTCACCAAGGAGAGGAGGTTGAGAGAAGAACAATCTCCTAGTAACCTCAGCTGGTGCAGGAATTGAACTAATACTGCAAACCAGCCATACGCTAATCAACCTCTTCTGTAAATGTAGTGACACTAAAAAAAAAGCAAACACAGGAAGAAAACTAACTTCTTTTCCACAAACAAAAACTACTTAACTTAAGGGACTGATTACACAAAAACTCCATTATACTGACAAAGGCATGTATGAGGATTTTAACCTTAGTGACAGATGCATCTATAAATCCTCATTTATTATTGGAAGCAGACAACAGATATTTAAGATGACAGTTAATAATCAGGAAAGAACCTGGGACTGCCTTACTTTCTGAATAATATTGGAAAATTCAATGCTTCACAATAACACAAAATTAATTTACAACTAGTCACCATTGTACATGGGTGAATACAGCAGTAATGATCAGCACAAAATGATCCAAAATATAATACTCTGATTGGCTAATTCTTTATTTGATGCTATTAGTCAAGCTCAGAAGATGGCCTAGATATGTATTCCTGTCTTAAATGCATAAACCAAGAGAAAAAAAAAGGCAATCTGGGGTCTTGGCTTAAGGCTTAATGGCTCATCAGACAATGAAAAAGGCCTTTCCTGTAAATTCTGTAGCAAGTCCTGATAGGAGATTGGAAATCAATTTCCTCTGACTAAGAACCCAGGATTCTACCAGTCAAATCAAGCCAACTTTATCACCTAATTACAGGAAGAAATGTTTCACTGAAGTTTACTTACGTTTTGATGCACTAGCATGGTCTACAGTCATGCTCAAGATCTGAAGCAATGCAATTACAAACCAGCTAACTTAGTGAAGGTATCAAGACCATGACACTGGTGTATATACTATACAAATCTAACAGTTGGTTGTAATCACCACAGGGTGGCAATACACTGTTGAAACTGTAATTAGTAATAAAGAGATTGTTATCTCTGTTCCAACAAATTGATTCAGATAAAAATGATTAAAGTAAATTAAAATATTGTTATAATGTAACCCTGTAATCATCTTAGTGAACTTTTTCAAGTAGCAGCATCTAGACCTGCTTTTGTTCCCAATGCTGTCAATCCACCTCTTCAACATTGCAGATTATTTCCATCATATCATTTACAACAGACAAACAGCTAGGTACACCTATTGCTTAACAGTCATAACTTGGACTATTTTCTGCTCACCAAGCTGTACTTAGCAACTGAAATAATCCAAATAGACCAGTGCTTGGGGAGTGCATTAATGATTCCACATCTCATCTGCAAACAGTTTCCCCAGTAAAATAAATTCTGTTGCTACTTTGGAATTTCTGCCAACTTCTCACGAGGCAACAGACATTGTTTCAAAGGGATCCTGCATTCTGCAGAGGCAGAGCCACCAGATTATCATCTTATGATTGTATTGCTGAATTATTTGTACAAGTCCACCATCTACTCTTTCTGTGCCATTCATGTCCAGTCATAGAGTCTTAGAGATGTACAGCTCAGTCCAACTCATCCATGCCGACTAGATATCCAAAACTGTCCCATTTGCCAGCACTCGGCCCATATGGCCCTCTAAACCATTCTATTCATATACCCATCCAGATGCCTTTTTAAAAAGTTATTATACTGGCCTCAACCATTTCCTCTGGCAGCTCATTCCATAACGTACCACTCATTGGACGAAAAGGTTGCCTCTTAGTTCCCTTTTAAATCTTTCCCGTCTCACCTCAAACCTACAGCCTCCAGTTTTGGACTCCCTTAGCCTCAGGAAAAGACTGGCTATTCACCGTATCCATGCTCCTAATTATTTCATCAACCGCTGCAGAGGTTCGCCATCAGCTTCCAACGCTCCAGGAAAAATAGCCCCAGCCTATTTAGCCTTTGCCTATTGCTGAAACCCTCCAATCCTGGCAACATCCTTGTAAATCTTTTCTGAATCTCTTCAAATTTCACAACATCTTTCCTATAGCAGAGGAATTCAATGCAGTATTTCAAAAGTGGCTTACCCAATGTTCTGTACACCCAACTCCTACACTCAAGTACTGACCAATAAAGGCAAGCATACCAAATGAAACAATTAACTAATCAAAAAATTACATTGAAACGCCTGATGTAACATTTGGGCTTTGAACATTCCACAATGTTAAACAAATAGTTAAAAGTATTTGGATATAATTATAATTGCACTTTTGACTTAGCAACAGTTATGCAAGGCATATTTACAGTAAACAAGTGCCACAATAACACAAATATTATGGAATTATGTCCTTTGATGGGAAGTGGGGGTAGCGGTGATAGCTCATTGACAAGATAACTAGCATGTGGATTAGGTTAAAGCCAGCGACACAGAGTTTGATCCAAATTCCAGCCGAGTAGTCCTACCCACGAAATAAAAAGCATCACAGCACATTCCCAAGGATCCACAACTAATTACCAAAGAACAACCTTGGGGTAAGAATTCAATGTCCTGATCTTCCTTGAAGAAAGTTGAAGACTGAAGTTATTTCCTTACAATTTGCCTTTTATAAACAGGCTTCAAATGCTTACAAAATTCTTATTCAATAATCTAACAATGATTTTGAAAAAGCCCACCACCACCTCAACAGAAAATATTGATCCAGCCTAATTTACGAAGCCATGATCAGATTCGTTTTTTTAAAGAATGATAAAAAGTTTATTTTAGTTTCCATATACACTGAAATGGTAATGGGACATTAACATATAAAAATAAAAAGTGTGACTCGCTATATGACATTGCTGATCATGTCTGCCATGACAATATTAAAAACATTTAGCACCAAGACATGTCGGTTAAACATAACAGATGGAGCAAACAAACTTATTGGAATCACTACAGCTGAGCTGATAACATTTTCACTGAGTTCCGAGAGTCAGCGTACAAGTTCAACTCCAGTTTAGAGTAGAAAAGTCAAGGCTAACACTTTGTCTTGTACTGCGCTGTTATACTGTCAGAGATGCCATAATTTGGATATGACATTAAACCAGGGCCCCGTTATCCCTCTCCAGTGGGCATAATATAATCCCATGGCGCTATTTCAAAAGAAGAGCAGGGACTTATCCCCAGTGCCCTGGCCAATATTTATCCCTCAAATCAACAATAAAAACAGATTATCTGGTCATTATCAGATTGTGGGAATTTGTTGTGCACACATTAACTGGTATGCTTCCTATATTCCAAGCGTTAACACACTTCAAAAAGTACTTCATTGGTTATAAAGTGCTTGGACACATTCTCGGTAATGAAAAGCACCAGATAAAAACAGATTATTTTTATTATTACCCATTTTAGGCAGGGAGTTCCAGATCCTATCATCCTCTGGGTGAAAAGATTTGCTTCCTCTCCCGTCTAACCATTCTAACAATTTATTTAAACCTATGTTTTTTGAGCACGAGCAGTTGTTAGCAAGTCCAGAAAGTTAGACCATTTTTTGAACAGCGTCACCTATACCCCCTCCCCACAGCCAAATAAAGACAGGCCAATGTTAGTACATTTGTAATACTTGTTCAAACTGTTGGGCCTTAACTGCCTTGTTCAATAAGAATTTGGCTGAATCCAAGCTCTTCCTGGAAGTTAATCACCATTCTAAGGAAGATTGCATTGTGTCCCTTTTGGGCCACTGATGTTTCTGTACCAAAAGGCCAAGCAACAACAAAACTGCATTAGCTTCAGCAATTAAGTAACTGAAAAAAGTTTGTGTCGCTCCATTAAGGTTTGCATAGTATATGCAGAACTTCATTCTGCTCTGTCTGTTACTAAACTTTCCGACAGGGAAAGGTCAGAACGTGCAAACCCAGTTTCAACTAATTGCCAACAGATCAAGCCGAAAAGCCAACTCTGATGAAAGGTCACCGACTTGAAAAATTAACCGTTCCTCACTCCATAGATGTTGTCAGGCCTGCTGAATGTTTACCGCAGTTTTGATCTTAAATTTTTAGATTCCCCTGGGTTAGTTTCAATTTCACACAAACTCGCACAAAATTAACTGAATATCCAATCCGCTTTCGCTTTAAGATAAAACAAGAGGTGTGTCACAGATCACCTTCAGGCAGAAAGCATTAATACAAATAAACTTTTCCTGCTTGACAGGTACCTGCGACATCACAAAAGAACCTACTGTCACACCATCAGGCAGTGGTATTGATTACTGGGGCATCTGATTAAGTTATCTTTAACTTTCAAAAGGACAGCGTCTGACATCCAGAAGGAATTATTAGCAGATTTGTTTTGAAAGGTGCAGAAGTGGTTTTGATCACGGTTAACTAAGGAAACTATTAAACTATTGAGTAATTAACAGCATGGAAACAGAAGGCGCGATCCCGTGCTGCTCAATTTCAATGAAACCAACTCACGGAATTGCATCGCTGCACAATGAAAAAAAACCACACTCACCTACTGCCAGGTTGAGCAATGATTACAATGTAACAAGTAATCACAGCCTTGTTACAAGTGAAACAATGTAACAAACGGGAGCAATATTTCTTGCCGGCGACAAATACCCACTGGGTCATTGGCCACGTACAGCCATCCCCGGCCATACGCCGGGAAACGTCACCGTTGTGGGCGGGGATGGCTGCAGCCCCGCCTACCACTCCCACCTGATTGGCCAGGGCTCCGATCATGTGCCGCCGCTCACGGACCTGTATGAGGACTGGCCAGGATGAGCTCCGCCCATTCATTGGATATGAGTGTGACAAATGGCTCCTGTATAAGTACAACTGATTTTGCCGCTTCAACTGTTGCAGATTTACTTTTTGCTAATTCAGATTTCCCTTCATATTCAATCTAATATCCAAAGCATACTTTGTAATACTTCAGAAACTTACATGCATGTCAGTTAGTGTCGCCAACAGTGAATGGCAGGTTGAATCTCACCTGTTTTAATCTCAGGACCCTTGCCCAGCATCGCTGTCAATATATTACCTATTTAGGTTAAGAAATATGATCTATTTGTGTGCATGCCAGTGCGCTCAAATGTAATAGCAGCTCGATATGCTTAAACGAGTTTACAATCTGCAGCCAGTCAAATATTATTCACTCAATGTTGACAAATTTAGAAGCAGCGTTAGATTTCTGAATATAAAATCTCAACTGCGTCAGTAATAACACTTTGAAAATGTGGTGTTGTATTCATCATTACCAGTATGATATTGCAACAGTAACTGTCTTACTGTATTGGTAAATACAACGAATAATGTTTGACTTCGAAGATTAGCAAGTAAACTGACCATCTAACTATTATAGAACATGACGGGGATGAATGTTTCTGAATAGTGTCTGTATCAGCCAAGAAACAAATCACTTGACCTAATCCAAATTTCCAGCAGGTGGTCTGTAGACCTGCAGGTTACAGCACTTAAAACAATTATCCAGACACTTCTTCAATGAGTTGAGGGTTTCTGCCTTTATTATCCTTTTTAGGCAGGGAGTTCCAGATCCTATCACCCTCTGGGTGAAAAGATTTGCCTCCTCTCCTGTCCAACAAACCCTAACTTGGTACTGATTGTCCTTCTGTTCCCCGAATTCCTAATCTGTTAAAATTCCATGTGTGGGAAATGCTTTTCAATTGTGTTTAAGGGTCCACACATGAAACAGGATCAAATCTGTTCTGTCTACACATGCTGTCTGACTTCATAGAATCATAGAATCCCTACAGTCGACTGCCTGCCCCTCTTCCGCGGCTACGTTAGGGCCCGGGTGTCCTTGGAGAAGGAGCACGCGGTGTCAACCAACACCCTGGAGTTGTTCAGGGAGAGGTGGGCCCCGCAGGGAGTGGAGTGCATCATTTCTCCCTCCAATTCTATTTTGATTTAGTCCCTACCCTCCCCTTCACTGTTTTGATCACACAGCACTGCCCTTTGATGTGAAGGGCAGTGTTTGTCACTGGCCACCCGGGTGTTTTCCTATCTGCCTGGTGATGGAAATTGAATAAAGATTGGTGCACTTTGTTTCTTTCACTGTGTCTCACACCTGCACACACACACCATGGGTGCTGGGGGAAAAATAAGCGCTACCGCACTTAGGCGGTAGTGTGGGGGTTAAAAAAAAATAAACAGGAGATCTAACACAGCACTGCCCTTTGATGTGAAGGGCAGTGCTTGTCACTGGCCACCCGGGTGTTTTCCTAAGAAAAATAAAGAAAAAAAAATATAAAAAAATAAAAAAAATAGAATCCCTACAGTGTAGAAGCAGGCCATTTTGCCTACTGAGTCCACACTGACCTTCCGAAGAGCATCCCAGCCCCCCTTTCCCTCTCCCGATGACCATGCATTTCCCATGGCTAACCCATCTAGTCTATACATCCCTGGACACTATGCACAATTTAGCATGGCAAATCCACCTGACCTGCACATCTTTGTACTGTGGGAGAAACGAGCACCTAGAGGAAATCCACACAGACATGGGGAGAATGTGCAAACTCCACACAGGTCGTTGCATGAAGCTGGAATCGAACCAGGGTCCCTGGTGACTCGCTGCATGTCTGATTTTCTTACAGTGTGTGTCAGTTTAGCTGCTGTTGAGAGAAAGAATAATCTCCTGCCTTCCAGTGAAGATCTAATCATCGAAACTGAGATTAAATTATTTGTTTCTTTCTCAAGGTCTCCACCAGTAATTTCATTATATAATTCTGCACAACGTAACACTTATTTACTTCATGTTAGATAAAATGTAGAATGAGAATTCAATAGAATGCAAACTTCAATCACTGATGGTTGGTTTTATCAGCTGCCTCTTCATAGCCACTACCATTGTGAAAATCAAGTCATTTTGTACAAATCACAAAACAGTTAGGGTCAAAATCAATTATTGAAGTCCTATTAATATCAATATACTATGGGGCGCGTCTTAGCAGCAGGACAGGAGAAGGACATACAAACTAATAATATGTAATTAAGTGTCAACCTTGGCTCAGTGATAACACTGTTCCCCATTGAGTCAAAGGTAATAGGATTAATATTTTCTCTCAAGATCTGAGCTTATAAACTAGAGTGTTGCTTCGTCCCAGTACTGTAGCATGTTAGTGGTGAACAGTGTGTCGCTGTTTGAAATGCTGTCTTTTAGATGAGACATTAAATTGAGACTCCATCTTCCTTCTCAGATGAATATAATGATTCCACAGCACTATTTGAAGTACAGCAGGCGAAGCACCTTGGCTAATATTAATCCACCAATCAACACTTCATTGCTGTTTGTTTGCAGATTGTTTGCTGGATGATCCTGCATCATATTAGTGACTATGAAAAACATTTTATGTTCTGGATTAGAATGCTAAAGTCAGGGTAAAAAGTGGGTTCCTGACTCACAAGGTGCCAGAAGCAAACACCCAACAGAGATTTTTCCAGCATTGTCCAATTAATGGTCAAAGAGCAGAACAAAGAACAAAGAACATTATAGCACAGGAACAGGCCCTTCGGCCCTCCAAGCCTGCTCTGATCCAGATTCTCTATCTAAATCTACCGCCTATTTTCTAAGGATCTGTATCCCTCTGCTCCCTCCCCATTCAGGTATCTGCCTAGATACATCTTAAATGGCACTATCATTCCCGCCTCTATCACCTCCACTGGCAACACATTCCAGGGTACCCACCACCCTCTGCGTGAAGAACCTCCCATGTACATCTCCCCTAAACTTTTCCTCTCTCACTTTGAACTTGTGATCCCTACTAATTGAGTCCTCCACTCTGGGAAAAAGTTTCTTGCTATCCACCCTGTCGTGATTTTGTCAGCCTCAATCAGGTCGCCCCCTCAACCTCCTTCTTTCCAATGAAAATAATCCTAATCTATTCAACCTCTCTTCATAGCTACTGCCCTCCATACCAGGCAACATCCTGGTGAACCTTCTCTGCACCCTCACCAAAGCATCCACATCCTTTTGGTAATGTGGTGACCAGAATTGTACGCAGTATTCCAAATGTGGCCCAACCAAAGTCTTAGACAACTTTAACATGTCCTACCAATTCTTGAATTCAATATCCCGTCTGATGAAGGAAAACATACCGTATGCCTTCTTGACAACTCTACTGACCTGCGTAGCCATCTTCAGGGAACAATAGACCTGAACACCCAGATCTCTCTGTACATCAATTTTCCACAAAAGTTTTCTATTTACTGTATAGTTTGCTCTGGAATTGCATCTTCCAAAATGCAACACCTCGCATTTGTCCAGATTGAATTCCATCTGCTGTTTCTCTGCCCAATTCTCCATTCTGTCTATATTTTGCTGTATTCTCTGACAGTCCCCTTCACTATCTGCTACTCCACCAATCTTAGTGTCATCTGCAAACTTGCTAATGATGCAACCTACACCTTCCTCTAAATCATTTATGTATATCACAAATAACAGTGGTCCCAGCATGGATCCCTGTAGGATACCACTGGCTACAGGTCTCCATTTTGAGAAGCACCCTTCCACTACTACTCGCTGTCTCCTGTTGCCCAAACAGTTCTCTATCCATCTAGCTAGGACAGCCTGGACCCCATGCGATTTCCCCTTCTTCATCAGTCTACCATGGGGAACCTTACCAAATGCCTTACTAAAGTCCATGTATATGACATCTACATCCCTTCCCTCATCAATCACTTTTGTCATCTTTTCAAAGAATTATGTTAAGTTTGTAAGACATGACTTTCCCTGCACAAAACCATGCGGGTTCACAATTCAGTTACAAATAGTAGATGGGTTCTTGAAACAGGAGGGGCAATAGGAGGACTTTCAGTACAAATGAAGCTGTACTCACAGAGAGAGAGTGTCTCCACCTTTACGAACCCTCGCAACAACTTCAATATATTCAATCGACAAGTCATCTAGACTCGAAACGTTAGCTTGCTCTCTCTCCATGAATGCCGCCTGGCCAACTGCAATCTCCAGCATTTGTTGTTTTCAGTACAGATCCCAGTACCTGCAAAAATTTGCTCCTTCAAAATTTTTAATAGTAAAATGCGCACAGCTGCTGAGCTGAAGGGGATAACCCTGCAGTAAGTAACAGTGGGATACTACAGATGCTGGAATAAAGACATAAATATCTGAAAATAACCAATAGATCAGGCAGTGCATGTGAAGAGAAATAAAATTTACATTTCTGGTTGAATAAATTCATCAGAATTCTCATGAAAAATCACTTGACCTGGAGTATTGGGCAGAATTTTGTGTTGTTCTTAGGGTGGAAATCTTGGTGGGCAAGAGAACTTTGAATAGGGATCAAAAATCAGCTTCCCAAAGAAGGGATGCAACTTAGATATTAAGTTCTCAGATGTTTGACTGTAAGCACCTGGAAGCTCCTTTGCATGTGTTTTTAATGTTGTGCTTGCTCCTTAAAAGGTAATCTCAAAAGAATGAATTGCAGCTCCCAAATTAAATAACGCACAAACAAGAAATATATGCCTCTGGATCTACAAATGTATATAGGTAGCTTGCATCAGGTGAATTAATGTACTGGAGTTGGAACGAGTATAATATAGAAACATATAAAATAGGAGCAGGCTTGAGCCATTTAGCCCATCGAGCTTTCTCTAACATTCAAGACGATTTTTGCTCCAAGGCTTTAGGGACGTAGGTTCAAATCTGACAATGGCAGCTACTAGAACTTAAATACAACAAATAATATAAAATAAAAACCAAATCAGGAATTGAAATGTGACTCCCATTACTGGTAAGCTTGTAACGATATTTGGAAAAACTCATTTGGTTCACAAATGCCCTTTTGGGAAAGAAGCCTAATGTCTTTACCTGATCTGACTTACATGTGCTTCCAGACTGACAGCAATATTCTTGACTACTGGTTTCAAGGATAATTAACAATGGGCAAAAAATGCTGGGTATGTCACATCCCATCAATAAACAAACAAAACTGTACAAAGTTAAATAATAATAGAAGTGCATGGTTAGTAGTTAAGAGTGAGGTGGGTGGAGGGAAGTGTCACTGTGCCAAGGGGAAGCATGATGGTGACAGCTGATATGGGGCTGATAAGGAACTTATCTTACTTCAATGCAAGGCTGTTGGACTAAGGGTCAAGGGTGATGGTGGCAAGCTCAATAGTGATTAAAGGAAAGTGTACGATCATGGCTTCAAGTTCCAAGTTTGCTGCTGCAATGTCTGTACACATGACTGTATCAACAATAAGTAATCTGGACAGTCATCCTTCAAGATGGCATTGATAACAATGGGTGGTAGAGGCTACGCTTTATCTGATGGTAAACAGAATTTCCACATTGGGCAAAAAATGATCAGGAAAGGACAGAAAGCTCAAACATTTATGATGAGCAGATCATTCTGGGCAATTTGTTCAAAGAGCACCTCAAGCAGATCAGTTGCTGTCATTCACTTGTGCCAGCTCGTCCAAAAAGACCTGTGCCCCAACGACTGGGCGATGATCCAATGCTGATAGATTTGAGTTGGATCTTGTACTCAACACCCACCTAATGAAGGAGCAGTGCTCTGAAAGCAAGTGCTTCCAAATAAACCTGTTGGACGATAACCTGGTGTTGTGTGATTTTTAACTTGATAGATTTGAGAGTCACCATGGAATTGGACTTCTTTGCCTGTCATTCTTTCCATTACTTCATTGGGATGTGTGTGGATTATCCCTATCTACCACTCACCAATGCATCAGTAAGTTTATCAATGCCCTGTTCAGAAGAGCAAATGGTGATAGGGAATACCCACAGAAGACCTAACTAATGACATCAGTGTGGAATCTGCAAAATGTAGCTGAGGCAAAATATAGTAATGGTGCCTGTGCCTCAACAATAGACAACAAGAGAACTGACTGTTGGACTGCGAGGCTTGAGGTTCCACAATTTGGAGCACTCAGGTAGAACACTAGAAAGTGTGTCCAGACTTATTGTAGTCTGCTGCATTGTGCACAACTTCACTCAGCAAAGGGGAAATATTTTCAGAAGGGAAGATGAAGAAGCCAGATGGATCCTTTAAAAGGGCAAATGATGCTGGTGATGAGGGAGTAGAGGGAGTAGATGGTGCAGATGGAGCAGCAACAGATGATGCAATGTGGTAGATAGCCCCGTGATATCCTCATGGCAATTAGATGTAGGGATGGCCTGGTGGTAGTATCACTAGATTTTTAATCCAGAGACTCAGGTCATGCCCTAGGATCAGGGTTTAAGTCCTGCTGTGGCAGTTGGTGGAATTTGAATTGAATAAAAATCTGGGATTAAGAGTCCAATGACGATCATGAAACCATGCTGATTGTCAGAAAAACCCATCCTTCCTGGCCCGGCCTACATGTGATACCAGACCCACAGCAAAGTGGCTGACTCTCACCTGCTTTCTGGACAATTAAGGATGAACAATAAAAACTGACCTGGCTGGTGTTGCTCTGTGAATGAATACAAAATATTTCCAGACCAAATTAAACAACTTATTTTCTCTATTCTATTGGAGGTCAGCAACTGCTGGTGGCTGGGAACTCAGAGCTCTCTCGTGTTTGTAACGAGGTCAGTCAGATGGATCTTGTGTAACAAGAATTCCCTGATTGGAGCTGTTAACCTGGTCTAATCAAAGACCCCTAGCTGACAGATATAAACAGGAGTGTCCCCTCCAACTCTATTTTGATTTAATCCCTGCCCTCCCCTTCACTGTTTGATCACACAGCATTACCCTTTTGTGAAGGGCACTGCTTGTCACTGGCCACTCGAGTGTTTTCCTATCTTCCTGGTGGTGGAAATTGAATAAAGATTCGTGCACCTTGTGTCTCTCACTGTGTCTCACACCTGCACGCACACAACATGGGTGCTGGGGAAAAAAATAAGCACTACCACAGTTAGTGGGATTTTTAATGAGATTGTGATAATTGAGATTGTGATAATTGGCAGAGGCATGTTTAGCCATAAGTGAGATGATGAGAAACTGTTTGGTATTTGGGATTAATGATGTGACCATGCAAAACTGCTTACTAGCTGAAGTCCAACTCGATTTTAAACAGGCACTACCACTCACTTTGTAATTATAAAATACAACAAATGGAGCATATGAGTTACAGGCTATACTATTGGACACCTCACTAGGCCAACTGAACTTGGGAAATACTACTTGAGTGAAAACAATTGCATAGCCTTATCTGGAGCAGAGGGACCACAGAAAAACCTCAAAACAGAGAAATGGCCAAATGGTTAAAACAGCAAACGAGTCCCACTAGGCCTGAATTGAGTAAGAAAACTCATACGCTGGTATCCAGGAGAGTGCACACTCTAGAAAGTCCACCTACATTTGGTTTGGAACAGTTACATTGCTTAAAACATCCAAACCAGAACCAATCCAAACGGAAAAACATGGCCTAATTAGGGACAGGATTCTGGATTAGTGGTGCTGGAAGAGCACAGCAGTTCAGGCAGCATCCAAGGAGCAGTAAAATCGAGTTTCGGGCAAAAGCCCTGGACAGTCAGCAAGGCTTTATGCAGGGCAACACATGTCTTACTAACTTGCTTTAATTTTTCAAGGAGATGTCAAAGGTGATTGATGAGGGTAGACCAACGGATGTTGTGTACATGGATTTTAGTAAGGCTTTTGACAAGGTCCCTCAGGGTAGGCTCATTCAGAGGATTACAATGCATGGGATTCATGTTGACTTGGCCACGCGGATTCAGCATTGGCTTGCTCTTAGAAGGCAAAGCAGAGTGGTGGAAAGGTGTTTCTCAGGCTGGAGGTCTGTGACTAGTAATGTTCTATTGGGATTTGTACTAGGACCTCTGCTGGTTGTGATATAAATGTCTTGGATGAAAATGTAGCTAGGTGGGTTAGTAAGTTTCCAGACAATACAAAGATCAGTGGAGTTGTGGATAGTATAGAAGGTTGTCAAAGGATATAGAGATATATAGATCAGTTGCAGATATGGGTGGAGAAATGGCAGATGGAGTTTAATCCAGGTAAGTGTAAGGTGCTGCACTTTTTGGAGATCAAATGTTAAGGAAAAATATATTGTTAATGGCAAAATCCTGAACAGCATCGACAAACAGAGGGATCTCGGGATTTAAATCCATAGCCCGCTGAAAGCACAAGTAAATAGGGTGGTCAAGAAGATGGATGGCATGCTTGCTTTTATATGTCCGGGAATTGAGTACAAGAGTCAGGATGTCATGTTGCAGCTTTATACAATTTTGACTCGGCCACACTTCAAGTATTGCATTCAATTCCAGTCGCCGCATTACAGGAAGGCTGTGGAGATTTTGGAGAGAGTGCAGAAGACATTTATCAGGAAGCTGCCTGGATTAGAGAGTATGAGCTATAAGGAGAGAAAAACTTGGGTTGTTTTCTAACCTTGTGTAAGACCTTGGCCAGGCTGAGAACCTATACCTGCATGGTATAAGCTGATTGTATCGGCTCCACCTCGTGTTCCAATGAGGATGTTGAAAGTTCATCAACTTCACTAACACCTTCCATGCCAACCTTAAGTTCACCTGGACTATCTCAAACACCTCCCGCTCCTTGCTGGATCTCTCCACCTCCATTAACTGTGACCGACTCAACACGGATATCGACAACAAACCCACTGACTCCCACAGCTACCTGGACTACACCTCCTCCCACCCTGCCCCCTGTTAAAATGCTATCCCTTATTCCAAATTCCTCCACCTCTGCTACATCTATTCCCAGGAGGACCAATTCCACCATAGAACATACCAGATGGCCTCCTTCAAAGACCACAGATTCCCCTCCCACACGGTTGATGATGCCCTCCAGTGCAACTCATCCACTTCCCACACCTCTGCCCTCGAACCCGACCCTTCCAACCGCAACAAGGACAGAACGCTCCCCCAGTCCTCACCTTCTACCCCACCAAGCTCTGCTTATGCCATTTCTGCCACCTACAAATAGACCCCACCACCAGGGATATATTTCCCTCCCCATCCCTATCTGCGTTCCATAAGGACCATTCCCTCCGCTACTCTCTTGTCATGTCCATGCCCGCACCAACCCACCCTCCCCTCCCTGAACCTTCTCCTGCCACCGCAAGAATTTCAAAACTTGGATCCACACCTTCCCCCTCACCTCCATATAAAGCCCCAAATGAGCCTTCCACAACCATCAGAGATTTAGCTGCATTTCCGCTCATGTCAGTTACATTATCCATTGCTCCCAATGTGGTCTCCTCTACATTGAGGAGACAGGACGCCTACTTCCAGAATGCTTCAGAGAACATCTCTGGGGCATATGCATGAAGTGACCTCACCACCCCATGGCTGAACACTCCAACTCCCCATTCCACTCCCCCAAGGATATGCAGGTCTTGTGCCTCCTCCATTGCCATACCCTTATCACCTGCCACCTGGAGGAAGGATGCCTCATTATCCACCTTGGAACTCTCCAACCACATGGGATCAATGTAGATTTCAGCAATTTTGCCATTTCCCCTCCCCCCCACCTTATCACAGATCCAAGCTTCCAACTTGGCACTGTCCTCTTGATCCGTCCTACTTGTCCATCTTCCTACCCACCTATCTGCTCCACCCTCCTCTCCAACCTATCACCATTACCCCCACCTTCACCTACCTATCGCATCCTCAGCTATCTTCCCACCAGCCCTACCTTCCCTCCAATTTATCTCTCAGCCCCCTTGGCCCACGGCTCTCATTCTTGATGAAGGACTGATGGTCCTCGGATGTTGCCAGACCGGCTGTGCTTTTTTAGCATATGCTCTTGACTCTGATCTCCAGCATCTGCAGTCCTCACTTTCTCCTGAGAACCTATGCCAGGTAACCCCTAAAGATTAAGGGTATAACTTCATTTCTGGTCTCTTATGAGAACCCGTTACTTCAGTTACCACTGATAGTAGTAAAAGGCTTGGGCCCAAGCTTGATGGGGTGAAATTGGTTGAGAAAGATTAGTTTAATTAGCTCAACATTTTTCGATTAATAAATAGCTGCCTGAGTGATGTTCTAATATATACCCTGAAGATTTTCAGGGAGGTCTAGAGAGTAACAAAAGGGCCAAGACCACCTTGCATGTTGACCATGAAGCAATTACACCCAGTAAGACCCACCCAGTTCCATTTGCCTTGTTTACAAAAGCAGTGGCAGAAATCAGGAGGCTGGAAAGGGAAGGAATCATCAAACCAGATAGGCAGCACCAGATATACCAACTGAGAAGCCTGATGGGTCATTTCACACAAATGGCAAACCGCTTTCACAATTGGATAAAGATCCAATCCCTTGCATAGAGGACCTATGTGCAATCCTTCATGAGGCTGGATATGAGCCATACGTACTTGCAGTTGTGATTAGATCACAATTCACAGAGGTATACTACAGTTAATTAGATTAGATTACAGATTAGATTAGATTACAGTGTGGAAACAGGCCCTTCGGCCCAACAAGTCCACACCGACCCGCCGAAGCGAAACCCACCCATATCCCTACATTTACCCCTTACCTAACACTATGGGCAATTTAGTATGGCCAATTCACCGGACCCTGCACATCTTTGGACTGTGGGAGGAAACCGGAGCACCCGGAGGAAACCCACGCAGACACGGGGAGAACGTGCAAACTCCACACATGACGTTTTGTACCAATATATGAGACTGCCTTAATAACCATGACGTTTTGTACCAATATATGAGACTGCCTTTTGGGGTATCATCAGCTTGTCTAGAGTGTGGTGCTGGAAAAGCACAACAGGTCAGGCAGCATCCGAGGTGCAGGAGAATTGACCCTTCAGGCATAAGCCCTTCATCAACCTCATTCCTGATGAAGGGCTTATGCCCAAAAGGTTGATTCTCCTGCTCCTTGGATGCTGCCTGACCAGCTGTGCTTTCCCAGCACCACATTCTCAATTCTGACCTCCAGCATCTGCAGTCCTCACTTTCTCCTATCAGCTTGTGCCATTTTCTAGAGGATGATGGTGAACATTTTACAAGGTCTAGCCCAGGTCACCAGTTATCTGAATGACGTGCTAATAGCCGGAAAGACCAATAACAAGCATTTAGAGGAATTGAACATAGTGCTTAAATGTTTCTCCAAGGTGGGGGTATGCCTTAGGAGGGAAAAAATACGCATGTTTAAGGCACCTCAGTTCATCTACTTAGGCTTCAGGGTCAAGAAGACTATGTTATACCTGTTGGAAGATAAAGTGAGGGTGATTAAATGTGCCCTAGCTCCCACATCTGTACCAGAGATTAGGTCTTTCCTTGGATTGGGGAATTAGTACAGAAAAATCATATGTAACTTGACCTCCATCCTGGCACCCATATATTTGTAAGGGGCAGCCTTGGAAATGGCCTCATAGCCAAAACATATCCTTTAAGGAAGTGAAGAAACAGCTATTTCTATCTAAGGTGTTGGCTCACTATGATCCCAAGTGAAATATTGTGCCGACATATGATGCCTCCCTGTACAGAATGAGGGTAGTGGTGGTCCAGCAGACAGGAATGCCTGATAGCATGCGTTTCTCAGACTATAGCTAATGCCAAATGAAGATATAGCCCAATAGAGAAGGAAGGTTTGACAGAGCTCTCTGATGTGAGAAAAAACTACCAATAATTTTATGAATGTAAATTTGCAACAGGAATGGACCACAAAGCCTTGCTAGAACTATTGAAAGAGAACAGGGCCGCGTTGCTCATAGTTTCAAGTCAAATTCAGCAGTGGTCTCTTATTCTGAGTGTGTTCAATTATAAGTTGGAACACCGTCCGGAAGGCCAAGTGGCAAATGTGCTGTGCGCCTTCTCCTGCTCGCAGGTACACTACTGGTGGTGCCACCACTGGATGAATCCATTCTGGTTTTAAACCATTCTGGACAGTTTTCCATTCAACGCTGACAATATCAGACTATGGGCACAAAAAGATCCTGTCCTGCTAAAACAAAAGCAGTTGGTGGTGATGGGGGAAACAAAAAGGCCATCACAACCAGAATTGAAACCTTTCTGGACCCAGCCAGACCAGATAACCATAGATGATAGCACATTATTATGGAGAGTGAGAGTGATTGTCTTGAGCAAAGATTGTCACCAGATACTGGGTGAACTCCACCAATGAAGGAGTTGGTGAGCAGCTGTGTCTGGTGGCAAGGTCAGGATGCTGGCCTAGCTGCATTGGTGGGTCAGTACCCAGAGTGCCAACAAGGAAACATTCTGCAGGCTCTTGACAGAAGCAAGCCCATAAACATGCAACATTGAAAGTTACATGCATTTGTAATTTGGAAGAAAATCGCACAAGTCTCACTAACACATTCTCCAAATGGGATAACGCCATGAGGATATTAGCAAAATATACAAAAACTGAGTTCACTGAATCCCTACAATGTGGAAGCAGGCCATCTGGCCCATCAAGTTCACACCAACCACCCGAAGAAGATCCCACATAGACCCATTCTATCCCTGTATCCCCACCTAACCTCCACATCTCTAGACACTATGGGCAATTTAGCATGGCCAATCCACCTAACCTGCACATCTTTGGACTGTAAGAGGAAACCTACACAGACATGGGGAGAATACACTAGCAGTTACCCAAGGGTGAAATCAAACCCAGGTCCCTGATGCTGTGACGCAACAGTGCTAACGACTGAGCCACAGTTGCATATACTGCTCAGACATAAGCCTCAGAGAGATGATAATTAAGTGGACACTATCTGCTATGTTCCATGCCCTTGGCTTTGGAAATAATGCACAAAATTTAAACATTTTTAAACCATAAACCAAAGTTTAAACATGTCAAAATACTCAGAAATACCACACCTGACGATGTGACACAATACATGGTGAATCATTAGATCTTCATCATCCAAAATGAACTAGAAAGAAAGTACAATGTCCTTAAATGGATTCAACCATTGCAGCAACTAATAATGCAATGAAATTTCAACAACATAAATAACGTGGAGTCAGGCACATATTTACAAGTGTGTCTTCCTAGGCAGGTTCAATCAGGCAGTGGTGAAGCCACTTTTGTCTGGAATCAAGACCCAGTGAGAGGTAGCTGTCAATTAGAGGCAACAGCCAGTTCAGCAGTACCACAGGAGAGAGTTCCATTGTTGTTACTAAAGGAGCATCCCTGGAATCTTAGACACACAGTTTGGCCTGTCAGGAATGCCACATAGCAAAAAGCCCTCCTGCAGCTGGGTCAATTCCTGTCACTCCGGGTTGATGCTCTAAGTGACTGTTAGCTGGCCAGTTAATGCATCAGGTGAGAGGGTAAACCATGTGCTCTTTTGTCTAGAAATTAATTCTGCTGGAGATGGAAAGGTGGCCTTAACAAACCCCATGTTACCATCACATTTAATTTAGTGCCCTACCTGCCTCCAGGTTTGCCACCTAAAAGGGGTGCAAGACTCGCCTCGTATTTCTGTGCTTCAGTACTTTATGAATAGGTATTACGGGAGATGTGAGGAGCTCTACCTTCAATTATGCTTAAAGACATAAATATACAAGCTTGTCATTTGTTTTAAAACTGCATTACATGAATCATAGAAAATATAATAGTTTAACCTTCCATGAGATTCTAAATACTGTACTCTGGTCCTTTTCATGCAGTAGCACAGAAGTATTAGTGCTCTGTGTCAAAGAACATTTGGAAGTAATCCATATTCCCCATACAGCATGTACCCAGTCTAATTTGGAAGTTTAAGTGAACAGTACTAATGGGTTTATCCACCTGGCTAGTTTTATAACCCTAATGGAACAATATGCTCATGCACAAATATCAACAATCAATTGTTACACACCTTGAATTAACCTAATATTTTTATATTTCATTAGAACAAGAACACCAGTGAAATCAATGACCTCATCAGAATTACACTGACATCCAACCATTACTTTCCTTTCAAGTGCAATTTGACATTGACGTTTTGGTATTTTACTTACTAAGTTGAATATATTATGAGGAGTTACAGGGCATGGTGCTTTACAAAGGTAAATTTCAATCTTGTAGCATTGTGAAATATCATTTTGACTTATTTGTGTGAATATAATGTTCACATCACACAATTCCTCTATTAACATTTAAATTAGGAAATAAACTAGCTTAGTCTGAAAGCAGCATGAGCCAGCTGGCTTTGCGTGTACATAAACTTAAAGGTTTACCTTTGATTGACCTGGCGATATCACATTAATTTAGTTACATAAATTGTTGTGACCAATGTCTGCAAAATGGAATTCTTAAATTCATGTACAGTAATATCAAACAACTTCAAAAGACACTCCTGTATTCAGAACAATAAGCTATATACACATTTTTTTATTTTTGCTCTATCTTTTCTCCAAAGTTGAGTGAGGGCCATGTTGAGCAGCATTGTAATTTTGATACCAGAAGTGCTTACATTTTATTAGACAGTGAATGAATCCTTAGCTGCATCCCTGATACCTTGGATAGATTCACTGGCACCAATCTTTCTCATATACACTAATTTACCAAGAGGAGAAGAATGCCCATGCATAAATGCCTTTAACAGAAGATTGGCCTTGGTCTTAATAAATAGGTTTATTACATATTACTTCCTATAAATTACATAACATCTAAGATACATAGTCTCTTATGAGACACTGGGTTCAATGTAAAGGTAAGTAGATGACTTAGAGATAACTGAACATCTTACATACTCGCTAGCTCTTCCCAGGAACAGTCTTTTATATCCTGATGGATGGAGCTTATAGAGTCAGTTAGTATCTGAAAGTAACAACTGGCTCTACTAAATTTTCTTGATGGTTATCTTCATTTCTTTCTAGACTTGTGTCTCTAGGCAAGAAATATAAAAATAAATTAAATAGTTTGCGTATACTTTTGCAGAGTGTGTACATTTCATTTGGGACGCAGCAATATTTTTGAAATCTCCATCTGGCTTACAGGGTTTTTCAACTAAAACAAATACAGAACGAAATCAACTTTGAAGAGAAAAAAAATCAGATTTTTAATCTCAGATAGTGGATTTTTCTGTAAACATATAATGCAAACTTCAACGTTTATTGTTATTAACATATAAAGTGGACAAAAGTTCCAATGAGTATGAATATGCACTTAAATGTATTAGCCAGAAAGTTGATCTGAGTTTGTCTGTGTAATGGAGGTTGTGCCACAAGTACCTACTGGAGTTCTGCCAAACACTCATGTCCATTCCAGTTGTAATTAATGATATATTTTCATGAAGTAAAAAATCCTAATTACTGCTAAAAAGCCTCTCTGCCAGTGAAAACTAATTTTAATAAAGTGTGGCTTTTGTTCCTTATTGGATGGCTTAAAATATTTTAACAAGCATTTTCTTTCTCTCTTTTTTATCTGTCTCTTAACTCCATTCTTTTACTCACTCTCTCTATTTTGCTTTCTATATCAGATTTATTTGACATTACAGGACAGAGAGAAGAGTAGATGTTGGCAGATAACATAAAGGAGTAACCAAAAATCCTTTATAATCAAAGCATGATGAATATATAGTTAAACAAATGCCGAGGCCCACTGAGGATTAAAACAAATAAAAGTGTCATTGTGGAGATAGCACATGACAGAAGGATTAAGTTGATTTGAAGTACAGAAATTGGGGTAGCTGAGGTAAAGATAGAATATTAACATAACTTCAACTCAGTTAGTTATCCAGTTTAGACGTTGAGAAAAAGAAATGTAGACTTGCATTTATATCATGCCTCAGAATAATGTAAATTGCTTATAGAAAAACTACTTTGCAGCATAATCATCACTGAAATGGAGGGAAAGCAACAATTTGCAGACATCAGATTAGCACAGCATTCTGATAATACTGAATAAAGACTAGTAAAAAGCTGGCTAAACTTGGAAACGTCAGTAGTGGTCCATTTTCAGGTATACAAGTTGTGTTTGGACCAATTAATTCATTCTCATGTTTTAGTGGTTTTTCCTTCTGACATTCTTTGTTTGATTGATTATGGGATAAATATTAGATAGCAAATTTGGAGTAGCTCCCCTGCTCCATGAAATGATGCCGTGAGATTTTTATGTTCACTTCAGAGAGCATTTAGGGCATCTTAGATCAATATTTCTATTCTGGAAGATGGTACAAGAGTGTTAGCCCCAAAGCCCTGTCGGATTTGAATTCATAATATTTGACCCAGAGAAGACTGTGTTACCAATAAAAATGTATTTCTTCTTCACATGGTCTTTCTTGCATGGCGACTTAATGGAGCTGAATTTGTGAATAGTTTATCATGGAGTTTTGAGACTGTGCATGGGAACACTGAAGGAACCCTGTTCACCAGCAAGTTATTTCTGATATATTTTGAATGTGCAGTATGTTGACATCTTGAGGCAAGCTTACAACCTTTCAATTATCCGTGATTATGAGGTGCCAGAGGACTGAAAGACTGCCAAAGTTATAGCTTTGTTTGAAAAAAAAACACAAGGTTAAATCTGGAAACTACAGGCCAATCAGTCAAATGTCAGTGCTAGAAAGGATACAAGAGAGCATTGTTAAGATAATGATTAATATTCTTTTTGGAAAAGTGAGATTTCACATATGCCTGTTAAGGGATCAATTTTACACCACATTTCCTTCATATATTTGTAAAATCATCTAATTTTGTTCTTGAGATCCCTCAAACCTTTTTGAATATCTATATTCTGTAAATCTGGACACTTCCTTTCTATTCCTCTGCTGTTGTTTAGATTACTCTGGTCCATGGGATCTCTACCTTCCCTTGCTTTTGTATGGGCTCTTTCTTTTAGACTGTGATGATTAAAAAGCCATTTCTGCACAGCACACCTCTACAGAAAATTTGAAACTATATGAGCAGAAAGGAATTGCATTTAAAAGTAAAATATTGTGATTGCTGTAAATTTGGAATAAAAATGGATAATACTGGAAATACTCAGCAGGACAGGCACATTTATAGAGAGAAACTTGGGGCAGAGAGGCAAGAGGCCAAGTTAAGTAGCAATGTAAAACTTTTGCATAGGATATTATTGCAGCTCAGCAGAACTTGGCAGTTGGAATATAATGTGGGAAAATGTGAGGTCATGCACTTTGGCAAGAAGAATAGAAGAGCTAAGTATTATTTAAGTGGAAAAAAGACTGTAGAATAGTGCAGCACAGAGAGATTTACGAGTCGTTCTGCATGAAAAGCTAGCATACAAGTTCAGCAGGTTGTGGGAAAGATGAATGAAATGTTAGCCTTTATTTAAAAGACCCAGAGTTTAAAAATAGGACAATCATGATCAAGCTTTAAAAATACTAGTTAGATCACACCTAGATTACCATAAACATGTTTGGTCCTGTTATCGAATGAAAAATATATTGACCTTGGAGGCAACCCACAGATGGTTCACTTTGTACATTTTGGCTGTGAATGGATTTGCTTATGGGGAGTGGTTGATTAAGTTATGTCATGATCTCATTGAATAACGGAGCAGAATCAGTGGACCAAATGGCCTGTTTTTGCTCCTAAGTTTTATATTTTTATGACCTTTGGATGCGCATTGGCATGTGCCTCTCCTTCTTCTAACAGGATCCGTAGAAGTTAACTTTCATGCGGGTATGGCCACGCTGGAGAGTCTCTGTTTGTGCCAGCAGATCCAGTCTGCAGTGACTAACTACCACCTGTAAAATGCCTAAACCCATTAACACTGTTTATAACCTGTAATAGCATCACATCCCCTCTTTAATTCTGTAGTTTGTTTTTATTTTAATTTCTTTCTAAGCTCTCTTCCTACCTGAGTGCATTAAATCCTTTCTACGGTTCTGTTCATGCTCAGTCAGGATCTTGTTTTGTACCTAGTTCAGTTGGTGCCAGTTGTAAAATTCCTCTTTGTCCCACTACTGGTGCCAGTTTCCATAGTATTCCTTTTAGCAGATGTTAACTATCTGTTACTAATCAGTTTGTCTGATCTGTATGTGACTTGGTAATACAGGAGGAATATTGGCCACCCCTGACCCCTGTGACACTGCTTTTTGAATTTAGCTCTTCTATCCTGGTATTGCCTTCACATATGCTCCCCTTTTTCCTTCCTACAATTTTAACTTTATGATTCCCAGGGGGCAGGTTAGAAGATGGAGGGTAATGGGGAAAGGGATGCTGTTACAGCATTACCTAGAATTTAGGACCCTGAACATTGCTTTATGTTCCTATCCACTGCTTGTATGCTTGCCTCTGCAAAATGGGCAAGGCATTGGGCAAACCCACCTACATGTCCACCATTGCACCCACTGAGGCACTAAAATAGCCAATTAATGGCCACTTACATCAATTCTGGCCATTACTACAAAGAGGAAACCAGGGATGTGTTGCAAGCCTGGTAGACAGCACTGTTCCGGCTTTGGGCATTAAAGTGAGTCAGCGGGGGAATAGGTGTATCCTTGAGTCACCCACTTTTCCAATTGGAGTTACCCAAGCAGATATCCTCTACTTTCTGTCATCTTTAGATCCCGCCACCCCCTAACCTCACTCTGTCCACCCTGGCTGCTATTCCTCCTTGCCTCTCTCAATGAGACCTAGTCCCAGTAATACCCACTCCTCAGCTACCTTTATTGAGCTGCAAATACGGGTAGCTCTAGGAATTGGAAGCGACCCCAGCAGTAATCACTGCTCCCAATAATGCTGCTAATATGTGAGTGCCCTCATGTGCAGGACTTCCATCTAGATGAGGCCAGTTGCACCATCATAAGCCAATTAATGCTGTTTCAAGTGTTATTTGGCTGAGGACAGCCCCATAGCATGGAGTCAAACTCGCCCCAGCATTTTTACATGGGATCGGCAGCCACAGCTCCCACTAAACTCCAGCCCATGTGATTGATCCAAAATGGATTATGACAATCTTTTTCACTACTCATCCCTTTCCAAATGACCTGTCAGCCCACAATAACACATGCGCTGAAAACAAAAATTGTGGAAACCACAGTGAGTCAGGCAGCATCTGTGGAGAGAGAGCAAGTTTACTTTGAGTTTAGATGGCTCCACGGATGCTGCCTGACTTGTTGTGATTTCCAGCATTTGTGCTTTCAGTACAGACTCCAGCATCTGCAGTAATTTGCTCCTTGACATACTCACGATGTTGGCACCTCTGGGCAACAGGGCAAACATTAGTAATATTCCGGTGAATTCAATCAGGTTGATTCCTGACTGCTTTTAACAAAACTCTTTTGAATACTTGGATTCCAAAATGCAGTCATCCACTGCAAACAATTCCAGCTTTTAAATGTTTCAGCACCTTTCAGTCTGGATATATTTTCTTCAGTTAGTATGAAAGTTGTTTCCCATGCTAGGCTCTTCTGAGTATTTTTGGAAGTACCAAAATAAATATGTCTAGCAGCAATTTGATGCACCAGCCCATCCTAGACTGCTTAAACATGAAAAAATGAATGCTGCTTGAATACTGCAATTCTGTACCCTCTTCTTCTCTGTCATTGTAATGAAGACACCATGAACCTTTACCCTACAGATAAATAATTGTGATTTACAAACCTTTGCATCATATAAATGAGTTTATTGCCTGTCTGACAAAGTTGTTTTTAACCTTGTTTGTATTTTTTTATTTTGCTGTTTGAATGATTGTTAGTTGAGCAATAAACAACGACCTTCACATTTGTAATTATATGTATTTCAAGTACTGAGGATCTATATTACTCCTCCAAATTAACTCTCAGTCCCATGCTGGAACAACTTCAGATGTACATAACCTGTGGAGGGTCGTTCAGATTGTAGCCTACTCTTGTCTCCAGCCCAAAGAAAGATGTCTGCAGTTTTCCTTTCAGTGAAAGGTGTTTACATTACCATAGTGGGCAAGAAATTCACCAGATAAACATATTTTTCATTGGCATTACGTCACCAGAGTTAGAATCAAGCCTTATTCACATGCATAGGATAATGAAACAGGAGTGTATCCATGGAATTTCCTGACAAATAAATTCTAGTGCGATAAAATAATTAGTAATATTGAAACTCAAAATGGAATTAAACAATTGATGTGCAAAAGCTAATGAAATATCCTAATTACTAGCTATATATACAATGTTATTAACATCCAAAAATACAAATTGTCTCTGTAAATTGCAGTGTGTGTTTATTCTGATAAATATTTCTAATCAACATTTTAATTTTGTTTTGATAATCCATGATTCAAGTCTCAGAAAAAATATTTAGCTTGAAAGGTAAATTGAGATTAGATTAGATTAGATTACTTACAGTGTGGAAACAGGCCCTTCGGCCCAACAAGTCCACACCGACCCTCTGAAGAGCAACTCACCCAGACCCATTCCCCTACATTTACCCCTTCACCGAACACTACGGGCAATTTAGCATGGCCAATTCACCTAACCTGCACATCTTTGGACTGTGGGAGGAAACCGGAGCACCCGGAGGAAACCCACGCAGACACGGGGAGAATGTGCAAACTCCACACAGTTGCCTGAGGTGGGAATGAGATAAATAAATTATTTCATTGGCAATTTCACTGGTTATTCCTACTTTATGTGGAAAATCAACACAATCCATTTATTACTGTGTAGCAATTTCAAAATCTAGTCCTTTGTGTTACTGCAACAAAACCTCATAAAGTCTACAGTTCAAGGCATACATTGCTCTGTTGCCAAGTTTGAATATATTGCTTGACACAATTGAATAAAGGAACATTTATTGAGCTCCTATAAGACAAGCAACACAGGTACAAAGGTTTAGCAAAAGGTAGTTTAACAACAATAATGGGCAATAATGCTGGCCTCGCCAGAAACACCCATGTCTTGTGAAAAGAATTCACAAAAAGCCTAACACTTTAAAAGGAGGGAATTTAGTTCCTGTTCTCTTAAATCCTCACATTGCAAATAATACTGACCTGAAAGGGATATGGAGATTTCAGATTGTGATATGGGTATTCTTAATCGTAGAGTTACACTGAAGACATTATAGAATTATCACATATGTCATATGTGAGGCTGTTGTGATACATTTGATTAGCTGCTGACAATGGCACTTTGTGACTGGAATGGAAAGGAAAAGACCAGTTTAAAATTGTTTATTCCCAGAGGTGTGTTCTGAAAGCTTTCAATCAAATTATTAGACAATCCTCCAAAGCTGTTTTTCCCACCAGCTCTGAGTCAATGTCCAACATAGTAATGATGGCAAGAACAATTATCAGAGAACGAGAACCATTCCTGTTATTTTTGCATAGCAACATAGAAAATAGGAGCAGGGGTAAGCTCTTCAGCCCTTCAATGCAACTTGAGTTTTATTTTTAGATTTGAATCCCTCAAACATAGGTTACTTTGAAACATTCAATTTCTTTCACATTCTTAAACATTCCTTTTAAGCCATTGCATTTGAATTGGTTTTTCAGACTTCTTCCATTGTTCACTTTTTGTTTTGATAAAGCAATCTCTCAATTCACAGGGTTTAGCAATTTCACACAGAATTATGTCAAAATCCAAATCTATCTGGGTTTAATCAGTTCAGTGGAAGGGTTGGTCAACAATAACTCTCATTTATCTCCACAGATGCAGCCAGACCTGCTGAGCTTTTCCAGCAATTTCAGGTTTGGTTTTGGGTTTAATCACTGATATCTAAATTTTCATTTGCAACGGTTGCCTTCCCTTTGCCTTGCTCATGTAATGTTGACGCCGTTCATGAAGTTTAGCTTAACCAAATTTTCAACTGCAATCATGTCATAATTGAAGGCAGGAGAAAACATTGTTTTAAAGTAAAGCTGCCAAAATATGAGGATTTAAAATTACCAATCTCTCAAAACATAGAAGCTCACCGTGGATTTTTAAAGACAATTATCAATTTTAAAATGAATTTGATAACTACAATGCAACACAACACAGAGGGTTGAACAATGGGACTTTTTTTATTCATTTGTGGGATATGAGCCTCAATGGCTGGCTCGCATTTACTGCCCGTCCCTAGTACCTTTGAAATGGTAATGAGCTGCCTCTTGAACTGCTGCAGTCTACCTGCTGTGGGTTGACCCACAATGCCACTGGGGAGGGAATTCGGGGGTTTTGACACAGTGATAGTGAAGGAATGGTGAAATATTTCCAAATCAGGATAGTGAGTTGATTGGAGGGAAACTTGGAGGGAAAAAGATGGTGGTGTTCCCATGTATCTGCTGCCTCTGTCCTTCTAGATAGAAGTGCTCATGGGTTTGCAAGGTGCTGTCTGAGGCTCTTTGGTGAAATTCCGCACTGAATCTTGTAGATACTACATACTGCTGCTGCTGAGCATTGGTGGTGGAGGGCGTGGATGCTTTTGGATGTTGTGCCAATTAAGTCGGCCTCTTTGTCCTGGATGGTGTCATGCTTCTTGGATGTTGTTGGACCTGCACTCATCCAGGCAAGTGGGGAGTATTCCATCACACTCATGACTTGTGCCTTGCAGATGATGGACAGACTTTGGGGAGTCAGACAGTGAGTTACTCAGTGCAAGGTTTCTAGCCTCTGACCTGCTCTTGCAGCCACTGTATTTATGTGGCAAGTCAAATTATGTCTTTGGGCAATGATAACCCCCAGGATGTTGAGAGTGAGGAATTCAGTGATGGGAACACCATTGATTGTCAAGGGGCTGTGTTAGATTGTCTCATAGTGGTGATGGTCATAGCCTGGCATTTGTGTGATGTGAATATTACTTGCCACTTGTCAGCCCAAGCCTGGATATTGTCCAGATCTTGGAGCATTTCACAAATCACAATTTGTGAGGAATCGCAAATGGTGCTGAACTCATTTGTTTCCCCATTTCTCTCCTTATGATGGAGGGACAGTCATTGATGAAGTAGCTGAAGAGCTGGAGTCCAGCTGGACACAACTCTGAGGAACTCCTGCTGAAATGACCTGGAGCTGAGATGACTGCCCCCCAACAACCACAAACACCCTCTTATATAAGAGGTATGACTCTGACCACTGGAGAGTTTGCCCCCTCATACCCACTGATTTCAGTTTTGCCAGGACTCCTTGATGTGCAATGCAGCATTAATGTCAAGGGCTGTCACTCTCTCCTCAACTCTGGAATTCAGCTCTTTTGTCCAAATTTGAACCAAGGCTGTAATGTGGTCAGGAGTTGAGTGGTCCTGGCACAACCCAAACTGGGCGTCACCGAGCAGGTTATTGCTAAACGGGTGCTGTTTAGTAGCACTGTTGGTAACACCATCCATTGCTTTACTGATGATCAAGAGTAGACTGGTGGGACAGTAATTGGCTGGCTTGGATTTGTCCTGCTTTTTTTTGTATAGGACATACCGAGGCAATTTTTCACATTGTTGGGTAAATGCCAGTTTTATAACTGTGTTGAGAAAGTTTGGCTGGGACAGCAATAAGTTCTGGAGCACAGGCCTTCAGTACTATCACCAGAATGTTATCAGGGCCTGTAGATTTTGCAATATCTAATGTTGCCAACCATTTCTTGATATCACAGAGTGAATGGAATTGGCTGAAGTAATGTGTAATGCTAGGGATCACTTGTTGATCCCCTGGCTGGATGCTAATGGTGCAGTGGAGGATATGTTGGGCCTTCAGGGTAAGATTGTACTGGAGTACAATTTTGCTCCTGTTGATGGCCCATAGCCCAGTGTTGAATTGCTAGATCTGTTCGAAGTCTGTCTCAAATAGCACAGTGACAGTGCTACACAGTATGATGAAGGTTATTCTAGTGTGAAGGCTGGACTTTGTCTCCACAAGGTCAGTGCAGTACTCCCGCTTGCCAATACTGTCATGGACAAGTTACAGCTGGCAGTTTGGTAAGGATGAAGTCAAGTATATTTTTCCCTCTTGTTGGTTCCCTCACCACATGCTGCAGATCCAGTCTAGCAGCTATGTCCTTTCGGATCTGACTGGCTAGCTACTATGCCACTCTTGGTGGTGAACATTGAAATCCCCCAGAGTACATTTTGTGTCCTTGCCATTCTCAGTACTTCCTCTAAGTGTTGTTCAACATTGAGAAGTACTGATTCATTAGCTGAAGGAGGATGGAATGCTGTAATCAGCAGGAGGTTTCCTTGCCCGTGTTTAACCTGAAGCCACGAGACTTAATAGGGTTCAGATTCAACATTAAGGACTCCCAAGGGTCTGATTGCATACCAGTGTGTCACCACCTCTGCCAGATCTGTACATGACATAACCAGGGATGGTGATGTCTGGGAAATTGTCTGTAAGGTATGATTCTGTGAATGTGACTATGTCAGACTGTTGTTTGAGGAGTCTCTGAGACAGTTCTCCCAATTTTGTCACTAGCTCCCAGATGTTAGTAAGGGGGACTTTGCAGGACTGTTTCTGCTATTGTCTTTTCTGGAGCCCAGATCAATGCATCTGGGTTTATTTCTTTGAGACTTCTTAGCAGTTGATACAACTGAGTGGATTGCTAGGTCATTTCGGTGGCAATTGAAAGTCAGCCACGTTGCTTTGGGTCTGGAGTTACATGTAGGCCAGACCAGGTATGGATGGCAGACTTCCTTCCCTGAAGAACACTAGTGAACCACATGGGTTTTTCCGACAATTGACAATGATTTCGTGGCCATCAGTAAATTCGTTGTTCCAGATTTTTAAAATTGAATTCAAATTCCACGATCTGTTCTGGTGGGATTTGAACTCAGGACAATAGCCGAGTTTCTGGATAATAATCTAGCCATGATACCACTAGGGCATCACCTCCCCATTGGTTCAGTGACATCTGTCAGTTCAGTGCAATGTTCTTGTATTCAAACTTTAAAGGTTGGAATTCTTGTAGTATTGTCGTTTCTCCAGATTATCTTTAATATAACATGCAGTTTACTCCTCCTGCCCCTACAAAACCTCTCACGATAAAAGTTAAGGGTCTTCCATTCAGTGACCATCAGTGAAAAGCCACTGTTTCAAGAATTACCATACTAATACCCATTCAAAAAAAAAACATGTCCTCGCAACAATGGGCCACTTCATCTCATATCGCACACTAAATGCAATGCAATGTTAATCATTACAAAACGAAATCAAGCAATGATTTACAAAGAACATAAAATCTGAATTCTCCCAAAAATTGCCTCAGTGTCAATTTCAGGGAGTTTTCTGCAGGGTTTCAGTCCATGAGGTCTAATGTGTTCTCTCATACAATCTTCCACTTCTTTCTGTCTTAAGTCAGCACCATGCCCACAGGGTACTGCTCTCATGCTCTGTTAGACTCTTCAGCAAGAGAAAAGCTCATTGGCACCTTCCAGTGTCACTCCATTGGCACCATATTAAAATCCCAGTGTGCACCAGTTCAAATGCTGGAAGCCAGGAGTAGTCCTTTGCAGTTGCAGTGTGGAACAATTACATCACGCTGGCCAACAGACGTGAGTTGGTTCACTGATTTTCTGTCAGGCACATGGAGGTCCCATTGGTTGGTGTAATGAACTGGCAGACTGTCCTCTTTTTTCAGCGTCACCAGAGACCACAGCACCAGATCCACCCAGCCTGTTCAGAGATGCCAAACAGATCAGTGGTGTAAAGGAGTATCCAACAGAGCAGGACAAAGTTAATAACCTTCTAGGCTCTTTACGGGTAACTGCCACCAACTTCACCTTTCCAAAGTTCACTCACTCGAACTCAGTTACTGTGCACACGTCACATTGCAAGAGGACTCAATGACTTCCAATCATACCAGTTCCCCCAATTACTAACCTTCCTGTCCTCTGCACTTCTTACTCACTCTCTCTGGACACCTCACTACCTTTCTGCTACCAGCATCAATACTAATAGCTGGGCTAGCCACATTCAATCCTCTTTGTCTCATTAAAGAAAGTATGCTGCAGTAAGACTGAAAGAGCCAAGACAAGTATTAAGGTTCCTGATATTTGTCTCCTCACCCCTAGGAGAAAGGCATCCTTGAGTCTGAGGGACAGATTCTGAGATCTCAATGTCAGAGCAACCAAGCAAGATTCACCACCAAGTACTGCTTATCTCCCCAATTTCCATTACTGTGTGGCTTTTTAACATGCCCAATCTTCCAACCCTATTTTACAGATCAGGCCCTCTCTTCGGCTTAAGCCACAGCCATCTAGTCTTTGCTCTGAAGAGACCAGTCCTTCCAGCCAACATTTTATCCTTCAACACTGAGGAAGAAGTCACAGATCTTTCTTTTTTTATATAGATATTTTTATTGAAAATTTAACAAATTTTTACAAGTTTACAAATAAAAAAACCCAAGTATAAACATTGATATACAATTAAATCTTAAATAAATAATAACCAAAATTTATCAAATAAAAAAAAAGATACTGAGAGAAAAACAACAAAACTCAACTAACTACCTGATGAAGGGCTTTTGCCCGAAACGTCGATTTTACTGCTCCTCGGATGCTGCCTGAACTGTTGTGCTCTTCCAGCACCACTAATCCAGTAACTACTAATCTAACCTACAAATAACCAGAGTGTATAATTAAGTCTCTTACATTATTCAAAGAAGAGAAAAAAAACCGACGGACAACACAGAAATTGAGTAGTGAGATACATGCTCGGAATGTATTAACATCAAATCGTAACAAAACCCGTATTCGTGCGGGATTCCTCTTACAAGGGGCCCCGGACCAGCCAGGTTCACCATCTCAATTAAATAAAAGCCCTTGTTCGGATGGCTGAAATATCTGTACTTATGTATTTAAGAAGGGCTGCCATATTTTATGTAATGATGCGGTCTTTTGGTGCACCATATTTGTAAGGAAGTCAAGGGGAATACATTCCATGATTATCTGTGCCAATTTGAAAGTCCAGGGGGGCCCTCAGCCACCCAGTTTACCAAAATATTTTTCCTTGCACAGAAAGAGAGAATAGAAAATAATCTCTTCCCATGCATATCCAGGGAGGATAAGTTCGAAAAGCCCAAAAGGAGAGATACAGTGTCCACTCTAATTTCCGTTCCTAAGATTTCTGTCAGAGCATTTGCTACTTTAGTCCAATATCTACAGATCTTATGACAGGTCCATAAGCAATGTACAAGAGTGCCCACCTCTATCTTACATTTGGGACACATTGGAGATGCTTCTGCCTTAAATTTTGCCAATCGATCCGGTGCTATATGGGCCCTATGAAGTGTCTTCAACTGAATGGCCTGAGTTCTGTTGCAGATGGTGATTCTTCTGGTATTTTCCCAAATGTCATTCCACATTTCTATAGAGATTTCCAGTCCCAAATCCTGATTCCATGTTTTAAGCAGATTGTCCATATCTCCCGATACTTCATCATGTAATTAAATGATAAATAGTGCTGACGGAAAATACCCCCATTGGCCATAGCACTCTACGTTCTCTATCTGATTTATAAAGCTTATCTAATAATGTAATCTTCTTCTGTATGTAATCTCGAATTTGGAAGTATTGAAAGAGGTCTCCATTAGGTAATCCAAATTTCTGATGCAGCTGTTCAAAGACATCAGGACCCCATCTTTAAACAGATCTCCTAAACAGGAGATACCCCTGGATCTCCAGAGTTTGAAAGTGGCATCTGTAAACCCCAGTTGAAATCCCCATGCGCCCACTATCGGAGCATAGGGGGATGTTTTATGTGAGTTGCCCTCATTATATTCCAAGCTTTAATTGTGTTTAGTATCATAGGGTTTTTACATTGATCCGTGACGATTTTCCTCTTGTCTGAAAATAAGAAGTTAATAAGTGGGCATTTTACTTGAGAAGCTTCGATGTCCAGCCAGATTGATTGTGGGTCAGACAAGACCCAATTGGCTATGTAACTTAAAGGGAACTTAACTGATATTTCCTGAAATCTGGGAAATCCAATCGTCCCCTTGCCTGTGGAAGCTGTAGCTCCTTCAGCTTAATGAGGGCCGTCTATGATTCCAGATAAAGGAACTCAACCAGCCATATAATTTACGTAGGTAAAAACAATGACTGCAGATGCTGGAAACCAGAGTCTAGATTAGAGTGGTGCTGAAAAAGCACAGCAGTTCAGGCAGCATCCGAGGAGCAGGAAAATCGACGTTTTGGGCAAAAGTCCTTCATCAGGAATCAGGAATATAATTTACGTAGTGCCAGTCTCGGCAGCATCTCCTAGGGTATAGGAGACGGGGCAGGACATTCATTTTAATTAGTGCTATTCTACCCAGCCAAGAAATTGGAAGGTCTCCCCACCGCTGCAGGTCCTGCCTTATTCTTTCCAGTAAATGCACAAAGTTAGCCTTGTATAACTGACCAAATACTGGGGTAATAAAAATGCCTAAATATAAGAAACCCTCCAGGGACCACCGAAAGGGAAAGTGGGATCCGTCCAATAAGTGGGATATACTAGCAAGGCCACCCATTGGCATAGCCTTCGATTTTGAGAAATTAATTCTATAGCCTGAAAATACACTAAATGTATTAATAACTTAGATTAAGCGAGGCACAGACATCAGGGGATTACTGAGAAATAGAAGAACATCATCTGCATAAAGGGTAATTTTGTGTTTACCTGTACCAATCCTCGGGGCTATTATATTGGGTCAGCTCGTATAGCTTCTGCTAGTGGCTCAATTATTAGCGTAAATAGCAATGGCGAGAGAGGACATCCCTGATGGCAGCCCCTATCCACACTGAAGCTACCCGAGCCTAATCCATTGGTAATCACAACTGCCTTGGGATCACTGTACAGTGTTGAGACCCATTTGATAAACACCTTTCCAATGCCAAACCTTTCCAATGTGTAAAACAAATATGACCATTCAACCCTGTCGAATGCCTTTTCCGTGTCTAATGAGACTACTACTCCTGGTATCTTTCCCTGATGGCAGGCTTGAATCACATTCAAAACCCTTCTAACATTATTGGATGATCTACGGCCCTTAATAAACCCCGTCTGATCCTCCTTTATGATTTGCAGCAATACGCTTTCTAGCCTCGATGCTAACGTTTTAGAGAGGATCTTAAAATCTACAATTTGCAAGGATATTGGTCTGTATGATGCGCAATCTTCTGGAACCTTTCCTTTTTTAAGGATGAGAAATATTCGCCTCTTTCAGCGAAGGCAGGATACAGCCCTGACTGTATGGGTAGTTATACATGTCCATAAGTGGACCAGCCAATATTCCTGTAAATTCTTTATAGAATTCAGCTTGAAAGCCATCTGGGCCAGGTGCCTTACTGCTCTGAAGTTGCCTGATTGCGTCAAGTATTTCTTGGATTGTTAGGGGACATTCAGGACCGATGCCTGTTCCGGAGTTAGGTCCGGAAAGGTCAGGTTTTTAAAAAATGACTGCATCCTCCTAGTCCTGTCTTCGCAATCCTGCAACTTATATAAATCAAAATAAAATTTTCTAAAGATTGCGTTAATCCTTTTATGATCATGAGTCAGAATACTCGTACTTTCCTTGATAGTCGTGATAATTTGAGGGGCCTTCTTTTTCTTTGCGAGAAATGGTAAGTATCTACCAGGTTTATCGCCAAATTCATATAACCTTTGTTTTGCAAATAATATTTCCCTCTTAGCCATTTGGGTAAGCGTGGTGTTTAGAGCTGTACTAAGGGCCGTAATCCTTTGTAATTTGATAATAGAAGGTCTGGCAGCGTATGCTGTTTCAGCCGCTTTTAAGCAAGCTTCGAGCAGACGCTGTTGTTCTCCCTTTAATTTTTTCTGGGTCGCTGAGTATGAGATGATCAAACCTCACGCGTAAGATTAGATTAGATTACATTACAATGTGGAAACAGGCCCTTCGGCCCAACAAGTCCACACTCACCCGCCGAAGCGCAACCCACCCATGCCCCTACATTTACCCCTTACCTAACACTACGGGCAATTTAGCATGGCCAATTCACCTGACCCTGCACATCTTTGGACTGTGGGAGGAAACCGGAGCACCCGGAGGAAACCCACGCAGACACGGGGAGAACGTGCAAACTCCACACAGTCAGTCGCCTGAGTCGGGAATTGAACCCGGGTCTCTGGTGCTGTGAGGCAACAGTGCTAACCACTGTGCCACCGTGCCGCCCACCAAGCTTTGATGGTCTCCCGCATCATTGATGGGTTGCTAGCCATACCTAAATTAATTTCTAAAAAAGTTTTAAATTCTTGAGAGAAGTACTTTACAAATTTATTATCTTTCATCAGAAAGGGGTCCATGCCGGGGGGATGTCTCATTGTTCCTCGCCTTGATTTCCATATGTACAGCAGCGTGATCGGAAATTGCTATACTGCCTATTTTACAGGATGATATGGAATTTAAAAAAATCGAGGGGGCAAAAAACATATCAATTCTGGTATGACATTTATGTGGCTTGGAGTAAAAAGAAAAATCTCTGCCCTCTGGATGAAGGCATCTCCATACATCTACTAATCCTAATTTTTTGTTCAAATCCACCAAATGTCTAGATCTGGGAGATACTCTTGCAGTACTCTTGGGAATTCTATCTATTTCCGGATCCATAATACAATTCAAATCTCCCCCTATAATTGTATGACGAGCACCAAGAGCCATCAATTTTGAGAAGGCTTACGTTATAATTTAAAAGGATGTGCCAGGGGGGCAATACAAATTTAAGATCCCATATTCCTCTCCATTTATAAGGGCGTCAATGTGATTCTCTAAGGTCCGGACTCGCTGTTCGAGAGTCCGGACCCGATCCACTGACAATTCTGCTGTAGTCTCGGAGGTTGCGGCCTTTAGCTCTGCCCCTCCGACTCGGCGCTCAATTTCCTTGATGTCTCAGTCATGCTTTTGTAGCGCGGCCGAGAGTGAGTCCCATCGGCTCTGGGACTCTTCGATGAAGGCATCGATTTTCACATCGAGTTTAGAGATTATTTCCACGAGGCTCGACACCGTAGGTAAGTCCTCCGGGGCTGCTGCGGACACGTCTGCTGCAGATGGAGAGGGTGGGGGAGGGGTTCCTGCCAGCTGAGAACTGTGGGCTCCCTTCCCTTTAGTCATTTTTACTGGAGATTAAATTGTTTAAATTCAGTACTGAGCAACTAATTACATTAAGTAAAACCTATTTTGAATGATTTGGTGAATGTGGTGGAGGTGGGTGAGCCACTTTGCCCAAGTCTTGGGAGGGGCACTATAGACTCAGACTTGCTGGGTCACCTCACCGCCATCTTGGATCCCCCACAGATCTTTCTGAGAAAAGACTGTCCTCTACAAGCTGCAGTAACCCAGATGTTGATATTGTGCAGCTACTTTAGTTGGATTAGAGTCAGGAGCACACTACAATGAATGCATTACTGCCAGGTCTCTGCAGTTGCCCAAGGAAGAAACCCTCCAGGTTGTTGATACACTGAGGACTACCAGAGATCCGGCACCTGCTCAGCCTCAAACAGGGTAAGATTCATGGTGTTGGGCTTTAATAACTTGTCAAAATGCACAAGCTGACATGCAGCAACAGTAGAAAGTTGATAACCTTCTGGACTCTGCAAAAGTAAGTTCCAACACTCTACTCTTCCAACTTTCAATCACTCCACCTCACATTGTATGAAACCTCAATAGAGGATAGAGTCTGTCCCTCAGACTCCAAGATACAATTCTAATGGTGAGGAGACAAATATCAGACACCCTACTACCTGTCTTTGATGGAGAAACCCAGCAAACTGGATCTAAGGTTTTTTAGTTTAAAATTCCAGAATAGAAGTGGTTGGTTAGAACCCTAAAAGAATTATTTTCAGGTAATGAGATAACTGCACTGGTGCCATTATCTCATCACCAAGTTACCCTTTATTTACTTGTGCACACTACACTGGCTGTAGCCAGCCAGCTCAGTCAGTCCTCAACTGAGGAGATTCTAATCCCTAGTTATATATTTTTTCTTATTTTTGTGTGTAGGTGGGGCCTAAGCTACAGCAGTAAAAGCAGGCCCAGAAATTGGAGAGACCCAGGCTGCAGCAGTAAAAGCAGGCCCAGAAATTGGAGCGGCCCAGGCTGCAGCAGTAGAAGCAGGCCCAGGCTGCAGCAGGAGCAGCAGCAGCCATGATAGTAGGAGTGCTTGTGCACCCAATTTCAGCCCAGTAAAAGAAAAAGAGAAACACAAAAGCAAAAAAAGAAAACCAGAAGCCAAATGTCTAATAGCTCAGCAAACTCTCCACTTCTTCCTCCTCCTCACAATACACTGGCTATAACTAGCCAACTCAGAGTCAATCCTCAACTGAGGAAATTCTAATCTCTGGTTATATTGGTCAGCCAGGGCTTCCTGATTGGCCCATGTTAACAATCCCAATCAAGGAACTCATAGTCAACAAGATTTATCTGGTTTCAATCTCGACAGGTAAGAAAACTTAAATTCAGTTTTGTGACTAATTGAAGAAAACATTAAAGTCTCAAGATTGGAAATTGAAAGAAACAGTTGAGTCAAACCTGTAGAGATGATAGAAAAGTGAACTCTCTCTGGTATTTAAGAATTGTGAAGTGGTAGTATTGGAAGAGATAATATTGTATTTTTACAAAAAAAACCAAAAAACTGCTGACGCTAGAAATCAGAAGCACTGCACCTGAAACATTAACTCTGCATTCTCTCCACAGTTGCTGCCAGATCTGTTGATGTTTTCCAGAAATTTCTGTTTTTGCTTTGTCTTTTTACTCTGTGTTTTGAAATCTTTCCAAATTGTGTTATATGTAAGAAGCTTAATTTATTCTCTTTTCCCTTTTTTTTGTTTTGTCTAAGAAATTTCTGTTTTATTGTTAACACCAAAGCTACAGCATGGAGTGTGCTTGTGCCATGTGAAAACTATTTTGTTAAGCTTCTTTTCAAAGAAGGACAAAATGTGATCTTTCAAAACAGATATCAGTCTGGGATCAGACCTATCCAGTAGTAACATCTGCTGGGAGCAGAACAGCTCTCAACTGCAGCTCCTAATCTTGCTTGGTCTCTTTACCTCATCTTTGTGACTCTCTCTTTTACATCCTAGTAGCTGATCATTGGGCCCCAAGCTGCTCTGACACCTCTAACAACTACGCCCATTTAGGTTCACTCCCTGCCACACCTTTTCACTCTTTCTATTTACTGTCTTTTTTTTCTTGTTGTATCTGTTTTTCCTTTGAAACCACATACCTGCTCTGTCAGCTAGTGAGGCTGCCTTGTTTGGGAAGGCTGGCTGGGCCACATAGTCCTCATTCAGTTAACAATAAAATCAACAAGGCCTTGTGAAACTGGTTACAAATGAGTGTTCTTCTGAGCCAGGCCGACTGGAATGTCTGCAACCTTTATATTTTGTAACAGTTGAAACCAAGTAACATTGATGTCCTTTCCCAAATTTTACTGAAATGTATACTCAATGGAGCTTTCATAAAGAAATGGATCAGAAAAGATTTACAAGGATGTTGCCAGGGTTGGAGAGTTTGAGCTATAGAGAGAGGCTGAATAGGCTGGGTCTGTTTTCTCTGCAGCGTTGGAGGCTGAGGGGTGACCTTATAGAGGTTTATAAAATCATGATGGGCATGGATAAGGTAAATAGACAGGGTCTTTTCCCTGGGGTGGGGAGTCCAGAACTACAGGGCATAGGTTTAGGGTGAGGGGATAGGATTTAAAAGTGACCTGAGGGGCAACTTTTTCAAACAAAGGGTGGTGCATATATTGAATGAGCTGTCAGAGAAGTGGTGGAGGCTGGTACAATTACAACATTTAAAAGAAATCTGGATGGGTACATGAATAGGAAAGGTTTAGAGGGATATGGATCAAGTGCTGGCAGGTGGGACTAGATTAATTTGAGATATCTGGTTGTTATGGACGAGTTGGACTGAAGGGTCTATTTCCATGCTGTACATTGCTATGACTCTATGACTCTAAGTCTACGTCGTCAGGTGCATGCTTCATATAGATGTTTGGCTTTGTATTACTTCTTTTTTCACTTTTCACTTCCTGAATGTAATTTTAGTTACCTGGGGTATTAATGAGTATTCATGTTTTGCTAATGAATGAGAAAGAGATTCCTGATCATTATGGTCCACAGGTTGGCCTGCCTGAAATGTTGTGAGAACCGAACATCAGAATTCTAATGCCAAAATTGTAACACAGCATTGGGATTCTCAATTTTGACTTCCCACCCAATTACTTTCTCCCTTCCAGCTTTCTAAATGCACGGGTGGGTGCAGAAGATTCCAGCCAAGGAATCTTTGCATACAATGTTGTCAGCACCAAGGGAACTGTGCAGTGAGAGTCAGACCCCAGCAACCTTTGGTCCAGTGAGAACTTGGGCCAGAGGATCAAAGATCCAGTGAGTGTCAGCACTAAGGAGAAGTGTCCTTCTCATGAGAGTCAGTACTGGAAGTATTGAACTTGCCTATCTAATTGATAGGTATCACCCACCTGATTAGTCACACTAGTTAAAGGGAATTCTCCTTTAAAAACATTATATTGTTAACTTTGCTGAAAGGGCTTTAAAGATTTAATATTATTGGGTAGCATCTGAAGCTTGCTTATTTTCTCCCCATTTTCATGTAGACTGGATATAGTACTGATTTTCCTAATCTTTTTAATATTGGGGAAGAAGTAAAGCTTTAGCTATTTAGATTAAATAGAAGATTACGGTCCAAAATGTACTCTGGATAATGTGATACACCACAGAACAGATAGTGAGTTTTAATGATACACTACGAGAGTTCCAGTCTAAACTGACACACAGATACATGCTGGGAGCGATAGCCTATTACCAAGCTGCAAGACAAATGACTCATATTCTAAAAATTAACCAAGAACTCTATTTTTAACTGATTGTTTTCAGTACTATATCCTCAGTTTAGTGTGAAAACAAGATGTGGCTTGAAATAATTTGATTTAAAAATGCAGATTTTACTCATTCCCCCTTTTCTTTGCACATCACTTTTACTAGGTACACACTTTGACCGTAATTATTTTCTCTTTCTGGGGTTTTGCTCACCTCTTCATTGTAGGCTTTCAGTCTTGTTTAAATCTGTTAATCTTTGAGCCGAGGGAACATTATTATTTTCCTCATGCATGTCTAAGTGTTTTGCAAGTACAACACTGACATTCTCTAAACTATTTTCTCACACTTATGCATACTTGATTTAATACATGCAAAGATTTAACTGTTTAAGTAGTTTTACCAAAAATACACATAATCATAAATTCAGTAATTATAATTTTGAATAACTCTGATGAAATAAATTTAAGATGCCTTTAATGTAATCTTACTTATAGTTTTTGCTGTTTCTAATGATCTTGCTATTACAGGGCACGGTTGGTAGAAGAAGCCACCAAAACCTAAGATCTGTATTAGAAATTATCCAAATGACTGTAATTAGGCATAAGAAATGTTATAGTCTCTGAAATGATGATGTATTGTTTGCAGCAGTTCATTTATAGGATTATATATGCAATGAAAGTGATGCTATCTCACAAAATGTGAAAAAGGAAAACATTGCCATGCTGAAATAGGTGAAACTTCAATTTCTGCTGCAATTTTAAACAGATCAGAAAGATCTGGATTATATCCAGTCTACACGGAAGCTTGTTAAAAAAAAGTCAGTAGGTTTCAGATGTTACACAGTAATATAAAATATTTAAACCCCTACGTTTACCTGGATCACTCTGGAAAAACCTTGTATTACTTGGTAAAGCAGGTGTCATGATACTGGAACTATTGGTTTAAAGTATACCAGCCATTGTAAAGGATTGTAAGAGTGAAAGGTTTATTTTCCTAAAAATAAGTGCTCAAAAAATGAATTGCATCTAATATTTTTGAAAGTGTAAGTAAAGTTTACACACCCTAACCACAGCAGTGAGAAAATCACTGATAAGGAAAACTCAGATTAAAAATTGCAGAGTAACACAGTTTTGTTGCAAGTTGTCAGGAACATTGGCGCTGTGCATGATTTGATAAGCTAAGTTCATCAAGTTCACAAGACACAGTCAACTGTAATTTTTACAACCGTTGAGCTTACGTTCTTAAAAAAAACTTATGAGAAAAGTCAGCCATCATGAGTTCTGGATGATTTCCTCAGATCATTGAGGTCCTCTGTGGAATTTGACAGTTATGTAAACTTTCGTGGAACTTAAAAGGGTCAGATCTACTTAGAATTCAACAGTGAAGGAATCCATATTTGGAGCACAAAAAGATTGAACCTAATTCCAATGAAGACACACTCCTGTGTGTAAAGAAGTAGTAATGCAACCCAAAACATGTTATAAGTATTGAAAGCATATATCAGTTTTAAGATTCACTGAATTCACTCGAGTATTTTGGATAATAAATATATGGCAAATAGAACTCTGTGATGATAATTCTCACCTCAATTGGAACAATGTCATCTCCCTCAACCTGTAGTCTTCAGTTGGAGTATTATGTTAAATGTAATCTCTGGATGAGCTGACCAAGGCTCTTAAATCCTTTGAAGAGAATAAAGCTCCTGGAAGTGATGGCTTACCAACCAAATTGTATTCAGCTCTGTGGGACTTGATTGGGCAGAACCTGCTGGAGATGTATGACAGTATGCTGGGAGTTAGGATATGCAAATCCATGAGGAAAGGTATCACCTTCACCTACAAGCAGAAGGGGGAGAGAGAGGAAATTAGAAATTGACTACAATCTCACTGTTGAATGTGGATTGTAAAATCCTGTCTAAGGTCACCTAACTGAGGGAGGTGTTGTCCAAAATGGGCTTTAGGTAGGAGATCTGCAATTTGATCTGATTATTCTACATCAACATTGTTAGTTCAGTCTATATCGCTTCTCGGCCTTTTGGCTCGGAATATGTGTAGTTCCTGAGGACCAGAGGAAGAGATTCTGCTCGAGTGCTGTCGGTTCGACGCAGCGGACATGTGCTGGTGGGGGAGAAACCACGGGGATCGTGTTGCGAGTCGTCAGAGCTGCTGGAGACCATCGCTGGATCGTGATTGGACGTTGGAGGATCGTTTGGTTTTGCTGACCTGCTCTTGGTGATCTTTATGCTGGCTTCAGCCTAACGCCAATTCAGGTACCGGCCAACCTCAGAGCTATGGCCTCAGCAGCCGTTCGCAGCCCTGGCCAGGGCATTCGCAACACAGTCAGGCTGACTGTGAAGAAGGTGGAGGAGCACACACCGGTCATTCGGACGGTGTTTGTGAAGAAGATTTTGTTGGAGTGCTGCGGGTTTGAAGCAGCAGATGTGGGCGCCTGGCAGGGGAGATACCACGATATCGAAGGAGGACCAGCCAATTTCAGCGCTATGACCTCATCAGCTGTCCGCAGCCCTAGGCAGGGAGTTCGAAACACAGTCCGGGTGACTGTGAAGAAGGTAGAAGGTCGTACACCGGTGGATCGCATCCTGTTTATTAAGAAGGTATTGCTGGGATGCTGTGGGTTCGCTGCAGCGGACGTGTACTGCCTGCAGGATTTCCCTGGGGCAGGCTACTTTGATGTGACCTTCAGAAATGTGAAGCAGTGTGAACAGCTCCTGAAGGTCTTCAAGGAGATGGAAGGGGAGCCGCTGTTCTCCATCTTGTCGGCAACCCCATTGTGTGTGCTTCCTGCACAGAGGAGTCGGGTTGTTACAATCCATGTGTACAACCCCTATGTTCCAGCGGCTGATGTCCTGACCTTCCTGGGAAGGTACGTCCAAGTTGAGGGAGAAGCCACCGATGTGATCGACCCCTTTGGGATCTGGACCAGTAAGCGGCAGGTCAGGGTAACTCTGAGGGTCGATGACAATGGGAACATTCTCCACCCACCCTCGAGCTTCACAATTGGAGGGAGCAGAGGCTACCTGACATATGCAGGACAGCCGAAAGTGTGCCGAGCCTGCGGGAAGTCGGGACATGTGCTGGCGGATTGCAAAGTGACCATCTGCAGGAACTGCAAACAGGAGGGTCACCTGACTAAGGACTGTCAGGAAGAAAAGAGCTGCAACCTGTGCGGAGAGGCGGGCCACATGTACAAGACCTGCCCAAGATGGGGGGTCCCCACTTACGCACAGATGGCTGGAGGTGGCAATGCGAGCCGTGGACCCCCAAAGACCAGTAGCGTCCACCCAGACAGCAGGGAAACAGAGTCTGGTGGCACCCAGAAAGAAGAACAGGCTGGAGTAGAGGAGGTGGCAGCCAGCGGAGAGACACAGCAGCTGATCCTAGCTCTAGCTGGGCAGATGGAAGCAATGGAGGAGGAGGTAATCGAGCAGGCAGAGGTGTGGATACCTGTTAAAAACAGGAAGAGAAAATCCGGCCAGGCCCCCAAAGCCTCCCAGCAAAGGGGGAAAAGACAGCTGCATGAGGGAGGGACGGACAGCTCTTCGGATGGGGAAGACGGGCGCAAAGAACGTCATCACCACCAGAAGAAGAGACAGAGCGCCGTAGATAAAGAGGAGGGCATTTCCTCCCAACCAGGAAACAACAGACCCCCTGAAGTCCACCCTCTACCCAGTGAGAACCAGGGGGTACTCACTGTCCCAAAACTACAGGTAACTGAGAGCTGTGATCCTCTGACAGTCCCATTGTCAGACACAGAACTGGATGGTGCGGACCCTTGCCTTGGTTCAACGACACCGGAGCGGGTAAATGACCCCAGTGAGGAGCTGGATAGCTACCTCAGTCCAGCGAAGGTCCAGCAGTTCGTGCTCACCATGGGGATGCAGACAGCTACCCCAGAGACAGGACAGTCAAATGGACAATAAACTGAGGGTTAAAGAAGATTCCTTTGCTATCGTATAACAGGGCACCGACTCAGTAGGTGGGTTCCGCTGAAGCCACAGCTAAATAATAAGAGACTGGATGGTTAATAAAGGGAACTGTAAATAGGATAATTGTAAATTCGAGTAATTCAATCTGTTCTTTAAGACATGCAATGTATATATCTATGAACGACATGACAAATTGTACAAGTACCAAAGATCTATTTCTATGAATAAAGTATATTTTGAAATAAAAAAAAAAGATGTGGGCGCCTCCCAGGCAGAGCCCTTCTCACCACCAGCCAAGCCATGTCTTGGTGCTTGTTGGAAAGTTCTGGCGATGAGGCATTCTGCCAAATGGCTTTGACAGTCTGCTCAGGGAACCACTCGATAGGATCCGCCCTCTCCTTTTCCCGAAGGGTCTCAAGGACACTACGTGCTGACCACTTCCTAATGGACTTGTGGTCAAAGGTGTTTTTCTTCATAAATTTCTCCACGAAGGACAGGTGATACGGAACAGTCCAACTACTCGGAGCGTTCCACGGCAGCGAGGCCAGGCCCATCCTTCGCAACACCGGGGACAGGTAGAACCGCAGTATGTAGTGACACTTGGTGTTTGCGTACCAGGGATCCACGCACAGCTTGATGCAGCCACATACAAAGGTGGCCATCAGGGTGAGGGTGGCATTGGGTGTATTTTTTCCCCCGTTGCCCAGATCTTTATACAGTGAGTCCCTTCGGACCCGGTCTATCTTTGATCTCCATATAAACTGGAAGGTGGCCCGGGTGACTGCAGCGGCACAGGTTCTGGGAATAGGCCAGACCTGTGCCACGTATAATAGCAATGACAGTGCCTCAAACCTGATGACCAGGTTTTTTCCCGCGATGGAGAGCGACCGTAGCTTCCATCTGCCCAGTTTCTGCCTCACTTTGCTGATACGCTCCTCCCAAGACTTGGCGCACGCCCCAGCCTCTCCGAACCAAATACCCAGCACCTTCAGGTCAGCCGCACTGCACGCTGCCCTCGAAGCGGCTGCGGGGGGGACGAGACTGTCACACACCTCCTTCTGGAATGTGCCCTATGCAGAGGAAGTCTGGAGAGGAATGCAGTGGTGTTTGTCGAGTTTCGTCCCGAGCAGCGCCGTGACGCGCGACTCCGTGCTCTACGGTCTGTTCCCTGGGACGCACACCGAGACGAACATCAACTGTGCCTGTAGGATCATCAACTCGGTGAAGGACGCTCTCTAGGTGGTCCGAAACCTGTTGATCTTCCAGCTGAAGGAGTTGACCCCGACTGAGTGTTGCAGACTGGCACATTCCATGGTCCAGGACTACATGTTGAGGGACGCGCTGAAGCTTGGGGCAGCTGCCGCCAAGGCGCGGTGGGGAAAGACCACTGTGTAAAGTCTGCCTGCCTAACGAAGAACAGGGGGCCCATGCAGTCATTTGGGCTCTGCTGACGCCTCAGCTAATCATATGGGCTTATGATCAAAAAAATGTACAGACCTGTCTAAAAATGATAAGTTTTGATCTCTGTATGTACATGTTTAACATATGTATGGCATGACCAACTGTACAGACCATCAAATTATTTTATGAATAATTTGAAATAATTATTTTTTGAAATAAAAAAAAAGCAGATGTGGGCGCCTCCTCGTCGCCGACATCATGTACAGGAATGCTCCCCTGAGACTGATTAATGTGTACGCCCCAGTGGGTAAGAGTGAACGGTTGGCCGTCCTGCAGCAGCTTCCACTGTTGCTGGCTACGTCCAGGTCGGTCATTCTGGCCGGAGACTTCAACGTATCATTGATGCAGATGGACGATCCGGCGGTGGGGACAGTAAACTGGACACCACGTCCAGAGCCCTGATGGACATGGGAAAAGATGCCAAGCTGCACGACGTCTTCAGCGCCCCTGCAGACAGAGCACAGCGTAGATACACCTGGTCACGGGCAGACGGGTCTATCCGCTCAAGGATAGATTACCTGTTTGTGTCCCGAACGCTCTCGGTCAGATCCACCGACGTCAAGCCGGTGTTCCTCTCTGACCACTGCCTCCTGCTGGCCGACTGTCACCTACAGGACGAGCAGCGGGCTGGTAAGGGAACGTGGAAGCTGAACACCAAGCTGTTGACCCCGGGAAACATTGAGGAGCTCAAGAGGGACTACGCAGGTTGGAGAACCGTGAAGCCCCTCTTTGAGTCCCCAGCGGACTGGTGGGAAACAGTAAAAGGGAACATCAAGAGGTTCTTCATCCTCAAAGGTGTTCAGGAGGCGAGAGAGAGGCGGGGAAAACTGTCCCAGCTCCAGGAAAGTATGCAGAACCTGCTCCTGCTGCAGACGATGGGGGTGGATGTCACGGAGGACCTCAAGGAGGTGAAGGGCCAGCAAGCCTCGCTCTTTGCTTTGGAGGCCTCCAAGATAATCTTCCGGTCCAGGGTCCGCTCGGTGGAGCAGGATGAGACGTGCTCACGTTTCTTCTTCCAGAAGGTGCACAAAGAGAGCTCTGTGCTCAGCAGCCTGAAGAAAGAAGATGGCTCGCTAACGTCATCTCAGGCTGACGTCATGAGGATCAGTAAATCCTTCTACGCCAGTCTGTATAGTGCAAAGCCGACCGACAGCGCGGCCTCCCAGTCGTTCCCGTCCTCTATCACGGAGGTCTTAGACGACAGAACACGGGAAAGGCTAGACCAGCCGCTATCTCTGGACGAGCTGACCAAGGCCCTCGAGTCCTTCGAAAAGAATAAAACTCCCGGAAGTGACGGCTTACCGGTCGAGCTCTATTCCGCTCTGTGGGACTTGATTGGCCAGGACCTGCTGGAGGTGTATGTCAGTATACTTCGGGCAGGTACCAGGAGTGAATCCATGAGGAAAGGCATCATCACCCTCGTCTACAAGCGGAAGGGGGAGAGGGAGGAACTCAAAAATTGGAGACCAATCTCACTGTTGAATGCAGATTACAAAATTCTGTCAAAGGTAATCGCCAACCGGGTCAGGTCTGCTCTAGGGTCGGTGATTCACCCTGACCAAACCTGTGCTGTGCCGGGCAGGAAGATCGCTGAGAGTCTCGCACTCCTCAGGGATACGATCGCCTACGTGCAGGACAGAGGGTTGGACACCTGCCTGATCAGCCTGGACCAGGAGAAAGCCTTTGACAGGATATCACACATGTATATGAGAGATGTTCTCTCCAAAATGGGCTTAGGGGAGGGAATCTGCAATTGGATCAGACTGCTCTCCACCAACATTGTCAGTGCAGTCTCAATCAACGGGTGGGAATCAGATAACTTCCCAGTCAGATCTGGAGACAGGCAGGGCTGCCCCCTCTCTCCTGCCTTGTTTGTGTGCTGCATAGAGCCATTTGCCGAGTCCATCAGGAAGGATGCGAGCCTGAGAGGGGTGACTATTCCTGGCAGTGGGGTCCTGCAGGTTAAGGCCTCCCTGTACATGGATGACGTCGCCGTTTTCTGCTCGGATCCGCTGTCCGTGCGCAGACTCATGTGCATTTGTGACCAGTTCGAACGGGCCTTGGGAGCCAAGGTAAACCGAGGCAAGAGCGAGGCCATGCTCTTCGGGAACTGGGCCGATCAATCCTCGATCCCCTTCACCGTCAGGACCGACCACCTGAAGGTGCTGGGTATTTGCTTCGGAGGGGCTGGGGTGTGCGCCAAGTCTTGGGAGGAGCGTATCAGCAAAGTGAGGCAAAAACTGGGCATATGGAAGCTACGGCCGCTCTCCAGCGCGGGAAAAAACCTGGTCATCAGGTGTGAGGCACTGTCATTGCTATTATACGTGGCACAGGTCTGGCCTATTCCCAGAACCTGTGCCGCTGCAGCCACCCGGGCCACCTTCCAGTTTATATGGAGGTCAAAGATGGACCGGGTCCGAAGGGACTCACTGTATAAAGATCTGGGCAATGGGGGAAAAAATACACCCAATGCCACCCTCACCCTGATGGCCACCTTTGTGTGTGGCTGCATCAAGCTGTGCGTGGATCCCCGGTACGCAAACACCAAGTGTCACTACGTACTGAGGTTCTACCTGTCCCCGGTGTTGCGAAGGATGGGCCTGGCCTCGCTGCCGCGGAACGCTCCGAGTAGTTGGACCGTTCCGTATCACCTGTCTTTCGTGGAGAAATTTATGAAGAGAAACACCTTTGACCACAAGTCCATTAGGAAGTGGTCAGCACGTAGTGTCCTTGAGACCCTTCGGGAAAAGGAGAGGGCGGATCCTATCGAGCGGTTCCCTGAGCAGACTGTCAAATCCATTTGGCAGAATGCCTCATCGCCAGAACTTTCCAACAAGCACCAAGACATGGCTTGGCTGGTGGTGAGAAGGGCTCTGCCTGTGAGATCCTTTATGCACGCCCGGATTCTCAGCTGCACCGCACGCTGCCCTCGAAGCGGCTGCGTGGGGGACGAGACTGTCACACACCTCCTTCTGGAATGTGCCCTACGCAGAGAAAGTCTGGAGAGGAATGCAGTGGTGTTTGTCGAGGTTCGTCCCGATCAGCGCCGTGATGCGGGACTCCGTGCTCAACGGCCTGTTCCCCGGGACGCACACCGAGACAAACATCAACCGTGCCTGGAGGATCATCAACTCGGTGAAGGACGCTCTCTGGGCGGTCCGAAACCTGCTGATCTTCCAGCTGAAGGAGTTGACCCCAACTGAGTGTTGCAGACTGGCACATTCCATGGTCCAGGACTATGTGTTGAGGGACGCGCTGAAGCTTGGGGCAGCTGCCGCCAAGGCGCGTTGGGGATAGACCACTGTGTAAAGTCTGCCTGCCTAATGAAGAACAGGGGGCCCATGCAGTCATTTGGGCTCTGCTGACGCCTCAGCTAATTATATGGGCATATGATTGAAAATTGTACAGACCTGTATAAAAATGATAAATTCTGATCTCTGTATGTACATGTTTACATATGTATGGCATGACCAACTGTACAGACCATCAAATTATTTTATGAATAAAGTATATTTTTGAAATAAAAAAAAATTCAGTCTATATCAATGTGAGGGAATTAGAAAGTTTTCTGATCAGATCTGGAGCCAAGCAGGGCTGCCCACTTTCTCCTGCTTTGTTGTGTGCATTGTATAGAGCATTTTGCTGAATCCATTAAGAAAGATGCAAACCTGAGCGGGTTGGCTACTCTAGGTCGCAAAGGTCTGCAGGTCAAAGCTTCCCTGTACATTGGTGACGTTGTCATTTTCTGCTCAGATCTGCTATCAGTGCGCAGACTCATGAGCATCTGCAATCAATTCAAACTGACCTCCAGTGCCATGGTAAGTCTTTGGGAACTGGATCAACCAATCCATTATTCCCTTCACTGTTAGGACAGACTATCTGAAGATGCAAGAATATGGTTTGGAGGAGTCAAGGTGTGCTCAAAATCTTGGGAGGAGCATATCATCAAGGTGAGACAGAAACTGGGCTTATGGGAGCACTGCTCCCCCTCCATTGCATGGTCGTTAGGTGTGAGGCAGTCTCTCTGCTGTTGTACGTGGCACAGGTCTGGCCCATTCCCTGAACCTGTGTCATTGCAGTCACCCGAGCCATCTTCCACTTCATCTGAAGGTCAAAGATAGGCCGTGTCTGAAAGGATACCATGTTCAATGTTTGAGATAAGGGAGGAGAAGGATATACCCAACATCACCCTCATCCTAATGGCCACCTTTATGTGTGGCTCCATCAAGTTGTGCATAGACCTTGGTGCGCAAACAGTAAATGTCATTATGTACTGAGTTTCTACCTGTCCCCAGTGTTGCGAAGCATGAGTCTGGCCTTGTTGCCATGGAGTGCTCCAAGAAGTTGGACCATTCCATAACTCCTGCCCTTTGTGGAAAGATTTGTGAAGAAAACACCTTTGACCACAAGTCCATAAAACAGTGTTCAGCACATAATATTCTCAAGACCCTGAGGGAATAAGAGAAGGTGAATCCTGTCAGACTGTTAATTGAGCAGACTGTCAAAGTGATTTGACAAAATGCCTCATCACCAGAGCTTTCTAACAAGTACCAAGGCATTGCTTGGCCGATGGTGAGAAGGGCACTATCTGTGAGATCCTTCATGTATGCCTGGACTCTCTCCACCACCTCACACAGCCCTCAGCTGCAGGGAGTAGAGACTGTCACACATCTCCATATGGAAAATGTCTTTGCAAAGGAGGTTTGGAGAAAGATGCAGTGATTCTTGTGGAGTCATCCCGAGCAGCTCCATGATACAGGACTGTGTGCTCAATGGTCTGTCTCTGGGGACATACACCAACACAAACATCAACCGCGTCTGAAGGACAATCAACTCGTTGAAAGATGCTCTTTGATCTGCCCAAAACCTGTTGGCCTTCCAATGTAAACTGTTGACCTCAACCAAGTGTTGCAGGCTTGGCTGGTGGTGAGAAGGGCTCTGCCTGTGAGATCCTTTATGCACGCCCGGACTCTCAGCCGCACCGCCCACTGCCCTCGAAGCGGCTGCGGGGGGGACGAGACTGTCACACACCTCCTTCTGGAATGTGCCTATGCAGAAGAAGTCTGGAGAGGAATGCAGTGGTGTTTGTCGAGGTTCGTCCCGAGCAGCGCCGTGACGCGGGACTCCGTGCTCTACAGCCTGTTCCCTGGGACGAACCCCGAGACGAACATCAACTGCGCCTGGAGGATCATCAACTCGGTGAAGGAAGCTCTCTGGGCGGTCCGAAACCTGCTGATCTTCCAGCTGAAGGAGTTGACCCCGACTGAGTGTTGCAGACTGGCACATTCCATGGTCCAGGACTACGTGTTGAGGGACGCGCTGAAGCTTGGGGCAGCTGCCGCCAAGGCGCAGTGGGGAAAGACCACCGTGTAACATCCGCCTGCCTAACGAAGAACAGGGGGCCCATGCAGTCATTTGGGCTCTGCTGACGCCTCAGCTAAAAATGTAATCAAACAGACCTGTAAATAGGAATGATTACTCTGTTTTCCTGTAAATGTAAATGGAATGTTTACATATGTATGGCATGTCCAACTGTACAGACCATTGAAGTATTTTATGAATAAAGTATATTTTTGAAATTAAAAAAAAGTGTTGCAGTCTGGCACATTCCAAGGTCCAGGACTATGTGTTGACGGACACACTAATGTTTGGGGCATGTGCCACCAAGGCACAGTGGAGAAAGGCCACCGTCTAAAGTCAAATAAAATAAAGAACAAAGTAAAATACAGAACAGAAACAGATCCTTCAGCCCTCCAAGCCTGCACTGAAAAATTTTGTCCTTCCATTCAAAAACTGTCTTCACTTACAGGATCTGTATCTCTCTATTCCTTTCCTACTCATGGATTCGTCCTGATGATTCTTGAATGTTGCTATTGTGTTTACTTCCACCACCTCCTCCAGCAACAGGTTCCAATCACTCACGATCCTTTGTGTGAAAAACTTGTCATGTACATTTATTTTAAACACGCTTTCCCACACCTTGAACCAGTGTCCCCTAATAATTCACCTAATCTTCCTGGCAAAGTTCAGTGGGGATCCATTCAGTTGCTGAACCCTCCCAGTACTTCAAATACATGTAAATAGTATCTTGCATAACTAAGAAATGCCTTTGGGTTTGATGCAACTGTAGAGAAAGTCAAACTCCAATGTTTGTTCTCCATATGCAAAGACTATACAGAATCAAACTGCTTTCATAATTGTGTATGTACACAAAGATTCTTTATGAATAAAGTATGCTTTTGCAATAAGAAATATTAAGTTAAATGTTACTATATTATTTGATGGATATCCCACATAAATATTTTACTGCAACAATAATTGAATTTAACTGGATTGTCTCCAAGAAATTAAATTGTATTTTCTTCCTTTTCCCAGAACTCGTTATTCATTGTGATTGGCTGTTTTGACTGCACTGAATTGCATGAATATTTATACTTTAGTATTTATATTGTCACACACATCTCCTACTTTGCTCACCTCCAATTCTGACTACATGCCCCTTTCGCTTGGAGATCATATTACTGAAGGATTCTGGTTAAAACCAGTGATATCCACAATAATATAAAATGGCTGAAATTTGTTTAAAAAGGGCATCTGAAGAATGGTCATTCTCTGAGAGTAGAGTGGGATGGGGGGAGGGGGATAGGCAGTTGCTGTGTCCTTTCCTTTGGGGTGTGATGGACTATTGTTCAGACCAATTTAGTGTCGTAGAGTCTGTATTTCCAAACCTAATATTGAGATGATCCACTTGATCAACCCTAGAATGACTAGGGTAATAATCCACGGTAAAGATTGATCATTGTCTGTTGTCTGCTGCTCAACCTCAACAGCATCAGGACACAGCCCCTTGCCCCACAGGATCAGCTGAGAAAGAACAGAAAAGAAACAAAGGGAAGAGGCTATCAGCATTGTCCTTTTTCACTGGGAAGATCATGCATAACTCATCCAATGCAATCCCATTCATCAACAATTCCACTTTCTCTTCTCTCTGATTCTAATCATCACATCTTTCCTTCAAACACAATATGAATATAGCAAATTCAATTTATTAAGCAAATCTGCCATTTCACATATTAATTTCTCAGACATTATCCAATACATCAATGAGCCATCCTTGTAAATTCCTTTAATTTGTCTTTTTTTCTGCTCCTCAGCTGTATATCCCAGTGGCTGCAGCATGTCTGGTGAAAGATGGCTGACTTCACCAGTGCAGACTGCCAATGCCCTTGCAAGACAAGCTTGAGCAGTTTTAACCCCAGAATTCTGTGCTTCAAAATTGTAGCACACAGCATGGACAGTAGCAATGTGACCTGGCTGTCTGACAGGCATTGACAAAGACTGCTGGAGTGCTAGCAAGATGATTACTGTCACCCTGAGAGAGGTCAACAAGTAGATGTTCCATTGAGACACTTCCATGAACTCAATACCTGAGACAGATCGCTAGACATGCGTATCATCCTGTAAGTACCTTTAGACAGTGATATCAGGAAGTGATTACACCAGGAAGTCATACATTACATCAGGTTGCTTTCACAAGCATGATGATGGAGTTAGGTAGCATTTTCATGCTTGAGAAAACAGGCTTCAAGTTATAGCACCATATTCTGACCATTTTCCTTGACATTACACAGAGGGCTTTAGGTAAGCTAGCCCAATACACCAAAACATTTCAGTGTGCATGACCATCTGTACCATTCCCATTGAGGTGCTCATTTGAATTTTTTGCCTCAGGACTCCTGTGTGAACTTGTCTTCTGCTGAACTGGTACCTGGACTATGCTAGTTCACTAGTTTGTTTGCAAATCACTTCAACAATGTGCCTCACCATGCATAAACCACAACAGTAAGATAACATTCAAATAATGTTGTGCTGGTATCTGACACTTGTGTCTTCTTGCTCTTCCTGTGCTTATTCTTCCACTTTATGTGCCAGCTCTTTGGTAACTGAATGAAGAAAGCCGCAATAATAAAGTTAAGATGAAGAAATGGTGAGGAACATAAGAGATCCATGCTTTCACCATTGCTGTTTGTTAATCAGAAGAGCCTCTGGGATGAAGGAAAATTGGGATGTGAGGGGAAGATTAACCAAGAGCCATCATCTTCAATAGTTTCAACTCTGACAGTGATTATAGTCTTAGTTCCAGTGACAATGATCGCCATCTCCCCCATGAGTATGAGGATGTGCAAACAAAGATTGGAGACAATATTTCATCCCCACTAACACTCAACACTGGAGCCCCCCAGGGGTACATATTCACCCCCCTACTTACTCACTGTATACCAATGGCTGTGTTACCAAATACCAGACTAATTTCATTTACTAGTCCGCTGATGACAACACCATAGTTGGTCAAATCTCAGATGGTGATGAAACAGACAGGAAGTGGAAGACCTGGAAAAATGATGCACTGAAAACAACCTAGCTCTCAATGCTGGCCAAATCAAGGAACTCAGTATTGACTTTCGGTGGGATGTTACTCATACCCCCCTACACCTTAATAGCACAGAGGTGGAACGAGTGGAGAGTGACAAGCTCCTGGGAGTGGTCATCAACAACAAGCTTTCTTGGACTCTTCAAGTGGATGCACTGGTTACAAAGGCCCAGCAACATCTCTTCTTCCTCAGGCAGCTGAGGAAATTTGGAATGACGGCAAATACTCTTGCCAACTTTTATGGGCGCAGCATCGAGAGCATTCCGTCTGGATGTATCACAACCTGGTATGGCAACTGTACCATTCAAGATCGGAGATTGTTACAGAGAGTGGTGAACTCAGCCCAGACAATCACAAAGGCCAACTCCCATTTATAGAATCCATCTACCAGGCCCACAAGAAAGGCCGCCAGCATTCACAAAGATTCATCCCACCCTGGCACCGGGAGAAGGTACAGAAGCCTGAACACAAGCACCAGCCGGTTTTGAAACAGTTTCTACCCTCCTGTTCTTAGAATACTGAATGGACTCATAAACTCTTAGCATTCACCTGTCCCTGTGTTTTGGTTTTTGCAGCTGTTTACTTATTATTTACTTATCCATGCTATTTAACTCTATGATCTGCCTGTATTGCTCTCAAGACAAAGTTTTTCACTGTGTCTCGATAATGTGACAATAATTCAATTCAATTCAATTCACCAGTCCCTCTCCAGTTAGTTCTTTTCATTTATGTTCCAGCAAGAGAAAGGGGAATTTGGCAGTGAATGTGGAGCAATGAAATTCGATGATTTGGATATCATGGTTGAATGGCTGTCAATATGTGAAGTTTCATATGTAGGTGCTAAATGGGTAAGGTAAGGTAAAGTATATGAAGGTTGGGAATAAACTATGATTGTTGGAGTTTCTTAATAGGTGATTGGTGATGTTAGATGTTGAGCAGTGTATGAGGATGGCAGTGCAATTTTTGGGATATGACATTTGAAGATACATTCAATTTGCTTGTTCATATCTGAGGGACCATTGCTATACAGCATCTTTTGCAGCTATATGCAGCTGTAAAAGGCTTGACTCCTGGAATACAACTGAATGGTTCTTTAGTCTCACTGCCTCTAAGAGTTTGTCTGGACTGTGTCTATCGCCTGTGGATACATCACTTATCTCCTGCTTTCCACTTCCTCCAGTAAATCACCCAATATAGCATCAGTGACCTAGGAGCAATTTCTGGCATGATTCATGCTTTTTACGACACAGACACTTTTTCACAAACAGTTCCAGTATCTAATGTGGTCAGATTACACCTTGATTTGAAAGACAAGGCTTGCTTTAAGTGGCATTAACTTGGCAATAGCTTAGATTCTTTGCTGAGTGATATGTCAGCACATAGCTAGCTATCTAACTTGCCTCAAAATATTTTGATGCTATCTGCCTCCAATCCCTACTCAGAAAGTCTATTTGTTATACTGTGCATCCTTTGCACAAGTAGTTAAATCAAAACTGCATGTGCACCTTCCCTCTTCTGAGCTGGAGCTGTCTCTGGTTGGCCATGTTAATGTTTGTATTGCCACCATTTCTCAAAAGTTTGCTTTTATCTTATGCTGCATTAAATGTTTGATAGATTTAAATAAATAACAGTAAGGCATGGTTGATTGCAATATGCACCTTTTTATTGAATACTTTTTTAAACAAGTTATATAATGTTAAAGGGCAGACACTGAATACAGTAAATTAATTCAAGCGTAGAATGAATGCAGCATTTTTGATATCAGAAAATTGTAGACTAGTCAGTCAGAGTAGTGGTTTATATTGGCGACAAAACTTCAATTCAAGGCCATTTTGCTCCAACAGTCTTACAATTCCACAATTTATCATGAGCCAAATGAAACACACAGGTCTTTTTGCTTCATAACTGAGTGGTATAGGAAAAGCACTTTGATTCACTGTTCTTATTCCATCAGGTGAATGCATTTCTTTGTCACTCTGAGAAAATCAGTTTATTTATTGAAAGCACTGTATATTTAATTTTGTTACAACAGCAAGACAGAGCAAACATCCTAAACATATTTGATTCTCCATATAGAAGTAAGTTTACAATTAAGTTTCAAAGGAATGTGTATTAGAATAAGGATTATATCGTAATCATAGTATTTATTGATGCTGTGTTTATAAATGATTTTTTGCCAGATTCCTAATCTGTGGGAGGGTAACATTAGGAACACAAGGTGGAATCTTATAAGGCCCTTTGAATATTGTAGGCAATGGCAAGAAATCTGGGAGAATCATGTAAGAAGTCCAGTGAGGCCTTTCTCAATGTTGAGTGCAACTAGTTGCATTTCCAATAGAATTCTGAAATGAGATTCTTGCTTGGTAGGAGTGACATTCTTACTAATGAGGATTATTGCTTGTTGTCAGCTTTATTACCTGCAGATCTCACTTGACTAATATTCAGCTTTCTATCCTAATATCTGGCAGGAGCAAACTAAATGCTGAGATTTTCCAACATGAAAGATTAAGTGGGTATCTGGGAACTCCAGCTCTCTGCTTCCACCTCCATTTGGACATCCAGCGCCAGCATCTTGCAGCATGCTTCATGGGCAGTGACTGCATGCACTCCAGGTCCTGGGATCTTGGCATCAGGTAATTGCCAGCCTTTCTATAGCATCATAACACAACTCTGATCCACTCGAGCCACATTGCTGCACCTCAAGGCACAGCAGGAACTACCATTGTAAGGCAGCTACAAGAGCACTTGAGTCCAGGGACAGGAGCTGACCTCATGGACTTGATCAAGATGTTGGTCAGCTCCCCTACTGCTCAGTAATCTTGAGCCTACCTGGATGCTCGCAGCACTCCTGTCTTGCCTTGCCTTTTTGTCAGAGCTACCAGATTCACAGCACCTCTGTTGCGGCTTGCTGTTTAGCATAGGCTCCAGTCAGGAAGTATTACACAGTTGTCAGCAGTCCTCAATCAAGCCAAGGGTGATCCTTTTGAATCAGAAGGTCTGTGCACTGTAAGTCACGCACAGCCTCCAATACCTGCCCAGAGGCTTGGCACAGTCAACCAGCTGCTTGGGGTGATCCTCTGGCATTAATGAGTGAGGATGTGAATGTTGGGCACCCCACCAGACATCTTGTCTCTTTCTGTATGGACTGTTCTCTTCAAATGAGAAAAACGGAAGCATTAAGATGAAAATAGGTCATGTAGCTGTTAGTGTTGGGTGCTGGTAAGTGCAAGCTGGTGAGATGCCCTGAGTAACAGAATAGACAATGCAGAGGCCATGATGAGTGCATAGTGTGGGGATTTTGACATGGGGGGAAGGTAATGTTGCATTCAATGGTTAGTCTGATGGAGCAAGATCCTCAGTGGGAGGTGCATGCAGTCACAGATAAAAAGTGAGTGTGAGGTAGCAGAGTGACAATGGGTACACTTAAAAGTGGGGAGAAGGTCATTGACATACAACTGAGACCACACTGACCTGTGTGATAACCATGAACCATGCTGGCAGGCTCTGGTCTTGTGGACTTCTCTGGTATTTCTGGGGAAGAGGTTAGCCCTCCTCTGCACCACCCCAATCACCAGGACTGTCAGGTGACATCCTGTAAAACAAGACACCAAATTCTCCTAATTGGCTGTGACTGGGGTAAATGTCATGCGTGAATTTGTTTTGACGGTGCTTCTCTGGGTATGTGACAGTCTTTTTATAATTGGTGCCAGTGTCAGGAATGCTGGTGCATTCATGGATATCTGGCCAGTGATGAATTCATTTTGTTCAGGTAAGGTGAAAGGTCTGGTTAGTATTAGATGAGTGGGGTGCCATGGGGCGGGGTAAGTTGTTCATGAGGCAATTTTGGGATGATAGAAAAAGAAAATCTGATAGACTTGGGAGTGAAATCTTACATGAAATCAAATGTAATTGGCATTTAACCAAAAGAATTTGCCCCAGCTTATTCAGCCTCTCCCGAAAGCTCAAATCCTCTAACTCTGGCAACATCCTTGTAAATCTTTTCTGAACCTTTTCAAGTTTCACAAAATCTTTCCGATAGGAGAGAGACCAGAATTACACGCAATATTCCAACAGTGGCCTAACCAATGTCCTGTACAGCCACAGCATGATCTCCCAACTCCTGTACTCAATACTCTGATCAATAAAGGAAAACATAATAAACACCTTATTCACTATCCTATTTACCTGCAACACCACTTTCAAGGAACTATGAACTTGCACTCTAAGATCTCCTTGTTCAGCAACACTCCCTAAGACCTTACCATTAAGTGTATAAGTCCTGCTCTGATTTGCTTTTCTAAAATGCAGCATCTCGCATTTATCTAAATTAAACTCCATCTGCAACTCCTCAGCCCATTGGCCCATCTGATCAAGATCCCATTGTAATCTGAGGTAACTACCTTCGCTGTCCACTACACCCCCAACTTTGGTGTCATCTGCAAACTTATCAACTATACCTCTTACGCTCACATCCAAATCATTTATAAAAAATGATGAAAAGTAGTGAACCCAGCACTGATCCTTGTGGCACTCCACTGGTCACAGGCCTTCAGTCTGAAAAAACAACCCTCCATCACCACCCTCTGTCTTCTACCTTTGAGCCAGTCCTGTATCCAAATGACTAGTTCTCCATGAATTCCATGAGACCTAATCTTTCTAACCAGTCTGCCGTGGGGAACCTTGTTGAACGCCTTACTGAAGTCCATATAGATCATGTCCACCATTCTGCCCTCATTAATCCTCATTGTTACTTCTTCAAAAAACTCAATCAAGTTTGTGAGATATGATTTCCCATGCACAAAACCATGCTGACTTTCCCTAATCGGTCCATGCCTTTCTAAGTACATGTAAATCCTTTCCCTCAGGATTCCCTCCAACAACTTGTCCAACACCGATGTTAGGCTCACCGGTCCATAGTTCCCTGGCTTGTCCTTACCACCACTGGTCCTCACCTTCCACCCCACCAACCTCCGGATACATCGTATCATCCTCCGTCATTTCCGCCACCTCCAAACAGACCCCACCACCAGGGATACATTTCCCTCCCCACCCCTATCAGCGTTCAGGAGAGACCACTCCCTCCGCGACTCCCTCGTCAGGTCCAAACCCCCACCAACCCAACCTCCACTTCCGGCACCTTCCCCTGCAACCACAAGAAGTACTAACCTTGCGTCCACATCTCCCCCCTCACCTCCCTCCAAGGCCCCAATGGATCCTTCCATATCCATCACAAATTCACCTGCACCTCCACACACGTCATTTACTGTATCCGCTGCACCTGGTGTGGTCTCCTCTACATTGGGGAGACAGGCCACCTACTTGCGGAACGTTTCAGGGAACACCTCTGGGACACCCACACCAACCAATCCAACCGCCCGGTGGCTGAACACTTTAACTCCCCCTCCCACTCCACCAAGGACATGCAGGTCCTTGGCCTCCTACATTGCCAGACCCTGACCACACGACGCCTGAAGGAAGAGCGCCTCATCTTCCACCTAGGAACCCTCCAACCACACGGGATGAATGTAGATTTCTCCAGCTTCCTCATTTCCCCTCCCCCCACCTTATCTCAGTCCCAACCCCCGGATTCAGCACTGCCCTTTTGATCTGCAATCTTCTTCCCGACCGGTCCACCCCCACCCCTCTCCGGCCTATCACCCTCAGTCTCACCTCCTTCCACCTATCGTATTCCCATTACCCCTCCCCTAAATCCCCCCCCCCCCCACCTTTTATCTCAGCCCGCTTGGCACACCAGCCTCATTCCTGAAGAAGGGCTTATGCCCGAAACGTCGATTCTCCTGCTCCTCGGATGCTGCTTGGCCTGCTGTGTTTTTCCAGCACCACATTTTTCAACTCGGGGCCCTATTCTCTCCCTAATTACCCTTTTGTTCTTAATGTATTTATAAAATACCTTTTGGATTATCCTTATCCTACTGGCCATGGCTATCTCATGTCCCCTTTTTGCCCTTCTGAGTTCCCTCTTAAGTATATTCCTACTGCCTTTATACTCTTCTAAGGGTTCTCTCGATCTCTCTTGTCTATACCTGGCGCATGCTTCCTTCTTTTTCTTAACCAAGACCTCAATTTGTCTTGTCATTCAGCATTCCCTACACCTACCAGCCTTTCCTTTTACTCTAACAGGAATATACTGTCTCTGAACTCTTGTTATCTCATTTCTGAAGGCTTCCCACTTTCCAGCCATCCCTTTACATGTGAACATTTGCCCCCAGTCACTTTTGAAAGTTCTTGCCTAATACTGTCATCATTAGCTTTCCTCCAATCTAGAATTTCAACTTTTAGATCTGGTCCATCCTTTTCCATTTTTAAACTAATATGGTCGCTGGCACCAAAGTGATCCCCCACTGACACCTCAGTCACCTGCACTGCCTTATTTCCCAAGAGTAGGTCAAGTTTTGCACCTTCTCTAGTAGATATATCCACATACTGAATCAGAAAATTGTCCTGTACACACTTAACAAATTCCTCTCCATCTAAACCCTTAATACTATGGCAGTCCCAATCTATGTTTGGAAAATTAAAATTCCCTACCATAATCACCCTATTATTCTTACAGGTAACTGAAATCTCCTAACAAATTTGTTTCTCAATTTCCTGCTAACAATTAGGGAGAGTCTATAATACAATACCAATAAAGTGATCATCCGTTTCTTATATCTCATTTCCACCAAAAAACCTTCCCTTGGTATATTCTTAGGAAAATCCTCTCTAAGTACAGAGGTAATGCTATTCAAAAATGCCCCCCCGCCACACACACACACACACATCCTTCCTGCGTCCTGGAACATTGACCTGCCAGTCCTATCCACCTCCGGGCCACATTTCTGTAATTGCTATGATATCCCAGCCCCATGTTCCTACCATGCCCTGAGTTCATTTGCCTTTCCTATTAGGCCTTTTCCATTGATGAGAAAGTGAGGTCTGCAGATGCTGGAGATCAGAGCTGAAAATGTGTTGCTGGAACAGCGCAGCAGGTCAGGCAGCATCCAGGGAACAGGAGAATCGACGTTTCAGGCATAAGCCCTTCTTTAGGAAGGGCTTATGCCCGAAACGTCGATTCTCCTGTTCCTTGGATGCTGCCTGACCTGCTGCGCTGTCCCAGCAACACATTTTCAGCTTTACCATTGATGTAAATGCAGTCTACTTCATCAGTCTTACCTTGTTCTCTGCTTTGTCTCAGCCTGCCCTGACTGTTTGACTCGCTCCTTTTCCCAACTGTACGAGTCTCAGATTGATTTTTCCTAACTATCTCTCTGGGTCCCATACCTCCTCCTTATTGTTTAAATCCTTCTGAGCAGCTCTAGCAAATCTCCCTGCCAGTCTATTAGACCCCTTCCAATTCAGGTGCAATCCATCCTTCTTGCACAGGTCACTTCTACCTGTTTTCCCTGAATCATCAGAGGCTGAGAGGTGACCTTAAAGTGGTTTTTAAAATCATGAGGGATATGGATAGGATAAATAGATAAAGGCTTTTCCCTGGGGTGGGGGAGTTCAGAGCTAGAGGGCATAGGTTTAGGGTGAGAGGGACCTCTAGGGAAAATCTTTTACACATAGGGTGGTGCATGTATGGAATGTTGCCAAAGGAAGTAATGTAGGCTAGTACAATTGGAGCATTTAAAAGGCATTTGGATGGGTATATGAATGGGAAGCGTTGAGAGGTCTTTTGACTAGATTAGTTTAGGATTTCTAGTCGGCATGGATGAGTTATACCAAATGGTCTGTTTCTGTGCTGTACATCTCAATGAATCTATAACCCAGCGACTTTTGGACAACAATGAACATACTGCACTCAGAAGAAATCAGAGCTTATTCTCTTTGATCATAACTCAAGAAGAAATGTTTTGTTGACTGGAGAACCTAAATCTATCGAAACTTGGAGTCACTCCAAATTTCAGCTTGTACATTTGTAAGGAAATTATGTGGCTTAGTTCATGTCTGGAACTCTGATGAGTCAGGGTTTGTAACGGATGTAACCCACTCAGTAGTTCATTTATTCAAAGTTTTATAAATGGACTTCGCCTAGAAACAGATTTTTAGACTAAAAGCAGATCGCAGTAGTTTTACTGTTTGTGAACTCAGTCTTTTTCTAGTTTGTAATTTACCATTACCCATTTTCTGCTATTGCATAAAGCCAGGAGCCACCTCAATACAATTGAGTGAACCTCTAGGAGTGGTAGTAGTGGTAGCTGAAATGCAGCTACCTGTCAAAACCTAAAGTAGTTCCTCCTTCAGGTGCAGAACTTAAACATCCAGGCCTCACAGGACGTGTACATAAAAAGTACTTCCTGTCTAAGCAATATTGACAACATAAGTCATTTGTATTTCTGCATGGTTTGGTGAAAGTTATGCAGAAATTCATTAGCCAAATGTCTGCAAAATTATTGAAATGTTTTCAAAACTACACAGCATTATGGTGTATAGCAACTACTGAAGCACCTCCAGATGAATCCTTGGAAATAAATATTTTAGTCATAGGAGAAGAAAGATTGTTAAATGATCAGATTCTTGTTATAGAAGCCTCACATATCAACATAAAGAAATGTTCTTTATTTGACCTTGACATGCTGCAAGATTACATTAAAAGATCATTGATGCAAGTATTCATAATTTTCAGAACTCACTGGAAAAGATTTAGTCAAGCGATCCAAGGGCCCCAATTTACTCAACTGACGAACTTAGGTTAAAAGAAAACACGCTTCAGTTTTCTGTGCTTTAGAAGAAAATAACTGTTCGTATGAATAAATTGTCTTTAACTAATGGCAGTTACAAAATATGAATTGCCGGTATAAAAATCTGCAATGCAAATTCTCTCCTTCCTTAACTTTCCCCTTCACAAACAGCAAACAAAGACAGACAAGACATGGGTATTGAGAGTGGTAAAAGAAATAAGGAGATCGGAGAAACGTAGTTCAATAGCATCAGACTGGATCATGTGAATCAATGAGTTGATTTTTCTTTTCCTTTTAATTCCTTTTTAAGTTCCTTGGTAATGAGATGAGGTTGCTTGCATATCAATGTTGTCTTTTATTTATCAGTTGAAAATTTGCCCTTTCACTATTTTTAAAGGCATTTTCCTTCTCCTTCAACAGGGAATTTGCAGAAATTACTGGAAACTTCATTCCCTCTTAGGTAAAAGAGAGATTATTTGATGCTTTCTCTCTACAAATTAGGTGTTTCTCTGTGGCGCTGGCTTCACACAAGCTTTGGTCATCTGATCAGGAGCCAATCAGAATTCTATTGCCAAGCAGTTTTCCTTTTGCTCAGACCTATTGTCTTCACAGTGTATTCTTTCGCTCTTATTGTTCCAGGAAAATTGCAGTATTGCATATAACTCACAATGTGCTCTCGTCAACATGAATTTTAAAACTACAGCCATCTCATTACAAATCTCCTTGGTTTGAAACAATATCATCCTTTTTGGTCCAAATGTTCATTGTTACCTAGGTTTTCTTTATATAGATCAGTGGATAGGTTATTATATGTCTCAGAGCAGTGGTACGTCTGAAGTAGACTTAGATAAAATTCCCTCTCATGGTAATGTTAAGTCAAATATTCCTGTGAAAGTGACAGTGTTCATGTTGTACTGAGCCAGGACAATCAACTACAATGGCAGCTGATGTGACTGAAGTGAATGCAGGATATGTGTAAGAAATAATTCAAGTCAGAAAGTACAGTAGAATCCTAACTACCTGTCACTGTAATCCTGTAGGGTTGTGTCAGCAGTAGGAGAAGAATTTATGGGTGAGTGGTTCATCCAGACAAGCAAGCTACCAGCATGTAGAGAAAGCACTGTGGTGAGATATGCTAACATCACATATGCATTACCAAATAAGAAAACAAATTACTTACATTCTATTTATAATGTCTACTATTGTGCAGAATAATTTAACAGCACATCAAAGGGCTGAAGGATTGTCAGTGATGTGTAGAGAGAAAGGTGAATATGTATTTGAGTTTGTGACTTTGTGGTGTGAACAGATATTAGAAATGTGTCACTGGTAGTTCTTCAGCGCTCACTCTCTCATAATTGTCAGCTATAAGCGGGTATGGAATTTAAAAGAAAATCCTTTGTCTAGGATCAGGAGAAGCAGAGCTATCACTGCTATCTATCTCAACCCATCCATCAATTCCACTGTTTCCATGACCATATTCCCGTTACTTAATTTCAATTCAATCCTTCCGAACAGGACTTACCTGAAATCCATGGCTGATAAAGCATGCAATCTCAAGTTCGATCTTTTCTGAAAGTGAGATGATCCTGGAAGCTTGGACAACAATGGCATTTCATTCAGATAAGGCTTGAGTGAAGAAGGGCCTGTGCCCGAAACGTCGAATCTCCTGTTCCCTGGATGCTGCCTGACCTGCTGTGCTGTTCCAGCAATAAAGTTTCAACTTTGATCTCCAGCATCTGCAGACCTCACTTTCTCCTCAATGGATTTGTCAATCCTTAACTCCCTTGCCATTAGCTACAGACTAATTTCCCAGGCCTGAATATAGCTTGTCAATTGTTGATCTTCCTGTAACAAAAATCAGGAGTTCTTTTTGAAGTGTGGCTTATCATCTCAACAAAAGTCTGACATACCAAGACATAATAGAATTTTGACAGTCAACAACTGCCACATTTAAATGAAGTATTTAAGAGCAGAACCAATAGGGAGTTGTTTCCAGCATTGTAAATTCTTTGCACCAGTGAAGAAATAGATATGTAGGACATTGTTGAGGAGATCTCTACTATAAGTTTCAATACAATATCTGCACTAGATAAACTTTTGAATTTGGCATCATTGATTACTTCCATAAGTACATCTTGCATTGGTTTTACTGCAACTCATCTTGTGAAGTAATAGAATGATCCAAGGTTGAAATGATAAGGCCTTATAGTATCAACTAAGAATTTGTATTTGCTACAATGATCACGTATACCTAATCGCACAGATTTTACATATCTTTCATAATTTGGATGGACAAAGATTCTAGTGAGCCATGAAGAAATTAAATTGTGTGTTCTCCAAGACAATTTCTCTATAAATCAGAGTCCAGATACCAACCAATCAGCACTTTCTTCTTATGCAGTGAAAATGTTTTTTTCTTCTTTGAATTGGTATTCTAGTAAAGTATCCTGATAAGTGTAAGATAAAAAGTTTTAACAAAATGTGTCTTTTTTCCAACAGTATTTAATCTGGAGATGCATTTTTTTATATGCTATTGTTAAAGTTGTTGAAGATTCTTCTTTGAATGGTTAGAAGGTCAGATATTTTTAAAGTTTCTAGTCTCTCAGCATCCAATGTGTAACTTGGATTTGTCATAACACTGGTTGGTGTTGCAATCTGATCAAATTCAGTTGCAAAAACTTCAGTTGTCTCAAGCAGAATGTAATGTTCATTTGTTGCTTCTTTGGCTACTTCTCATCTCAAATTTGTTTAGTACAGGTCATTCTGCGATAACACGCGTTTCGTCAATGCGAATTCACTATAACAAGATTGCCAAATTGGGGACACTGTTTCTAAAGCGCGAACTTTTAAAATGTGTATTGGCTGTAATGCAATTACATCATCAACACTTTAAGCACTATTTCTAAAGTGCAATTTTTCTCCTAAAAGGGGTTGCACAAGTACACAACCATTGCATTATAGAAAAACTACCTGCACTTGAAATCTGACCTCTGCAATTTTGACAGCAAAGGAAACCAGTTCTGTCAAACCAGTATAGGCATAGTTTCAGTGTTAGCATTGATAGCATGAAAAATTATTATTCCACTGTAATTAACCTCAATAGATTCTGCTTTTGATTTAGACTCAAACATTAGCACATGCTGCCCCGTGAAATCTTATACCAGTTTTTTTTCTGTGGATGTTCCTTGACCAGTTGTTCCTCAGCATTTTGCTGTTTAAACTCTTTCTGCTTTTGAATTTGATTAAGATGAATATGGCAGCATTGGTGTACAGTGGTTAACACTGCTGCCTCTCAGTGCCAGGTACCTGGGTTCAATTCTAGCCTTGTGTAGAGTTTGCACATTCTTTCTGTGTAACTTTCCACCAGGTGCTCTGGTTTGCTCCCACAGTCCAAAAATGTGCAAGTTAAGTGGATTAGTCATGTTAAATTGCCTGTAGTATCTAGGAATATGTAGGCTAGGTGGATTAGTCATGGCTATTGCGGGGTTAGGTTGGGAGAGTTTGGGGTCTGGGTGGGATGCTCTTTGGAGGGTCAGTGCAAACTCAATGGGCTGAATGGCCTCAATTTGCGATTCTAATCTAAAATATAGCTTTATACTCAGGAACGATGAATGAATCAATAAAGGTGAGGAGACATAAAACTCAAAACTGACTGTGCCTCCAGTGCAAATGTTGACATTTTACCAACTGAGTTAGTTCTGGAAGCATTTCAAAATAATGGCAAATTTTGCACCATTTGTCACATACAAATCGCAAATGTGGCAGCCTGAGGCCTCAAGATACAATCAATTGGCCACTTAATGGCCTCAAATGGCTGATGAGCAATGAATCTGCCCAAGACCTCCTTCACATTGGATAAAATACCCATGGTAAAAAGCAGGATTAGGGGGATACAAGCATCAAACAGCTATAGCATCCAGTTTTATTTACATGCCATACCCTCCACTGTCAAATTCTATCCTAATTTTTCTCTCAATGATTTTCATAACTGAAACTTGTATAAATTCATAATTATGCAAGTATGCAAATGCTTAAATGTTTTTCACTACTTCCATCACAAGAATAACCTTGTACCTACAAGGCCTATATCTACTAACTTAATCCTCGGATAAAGACGTCTTATCCCATTACAAGCATTTAAATCAACAAGGGATGACAGGAGGATTTTCAATCCAACCCAATTCAAGTACCTTCTACTCTGTTTAGAAGGTAATGATTTAATTTTAATTTAAAGAAAGTGCAAGCAGAATTTGAAAATGTAACCCTACATGGATAATGCAGCATGTAGGAATGGAGATTTCTAAACCAGCTCCAATATTAACAGAGATTTTAAAAATTTCTTATGCTACGTGAGCTTTTAACATATTAAGTGAATGAAATAATAAATATGTCAGAAACAATAAGTTTACTGTCAGCTGTTTTCAATTATTTAGTACAATCAAATAGACATTAGGAGTTCACACTGAATAATTATCTATACAATTGATCATCATTTAATATTAAAATATATCTCAGTTTGATCAGTTTGAGGCTTAATTAATGTCAGGTGATGTTAAGGTGTAATCCTACTTTCATCTTCAGCATTACTGAGAAAATGTAATTGAAAGCTGTTGTGTGCTGCACCTAACCGTGGATCTGTGTAGGTGTTAGTAAGGCTACTGTTACCATGAAACATCATTACTCCTGAAGCACTGAAATGGAATGAATGACAATATATTATTAGCTTATTTTGGGAAACTAATTTTTCTATTGGGTGTGGGTAAGGTCAGGAAACAACGTATTCCAAAATGAGTGCGACGAAAGAAGAAGTGGAGAAATTTTTGGACAGCAATCCTAACTTTGCCAAGGAATACTATGACACAAGACTACGATCGATACATATTGCTAACATGCTGGGATCTCAAGAACCAAACAGGGACTACAGTACTTTCCGGGAGGTAAACACTGTTGAGGAAAGTGAAATTATTTTTGAGCTGATTCGAGACATGCAGGATATTAATATGGAAAAGACAGTGTTTAATATACTCAGAAGAATTACATTTTTCATTCAAGCAGATTGTATGAGTTTGTTCATGTACAGATCTAGGAATGGAACTCCTGAACTTGCCACTAGGCTATTTAATGTTCAAAAGGATTCTGTTTTCGAAGATTGTTTTGTTACACCAGATTGTGAAATAGTTTTTCCTCTTGACACTGGGATCATTGGATATGTGGCTCACACTAAGAAAACAGTAAATATCAAGAATAAAGATAAGGTACTGCAAATACTTTTTAAAACATTTCAAAGATGCTCTAATCTAATGAAAAGTATTTAATATAATATAAAACATGTAAATATCTATCTACTTTGCATTGCATTTTAGAGACACTGTTTCCAGGCAAAAGCCAATGGAATTTATTGCATTTATTTTTCAATGCTGTTTATTCTCCTGAAAGCCAATGTTTATCACATAGTGAGAGAAAGTTATGGTATGAAACAAGTAAAAAATAATCTTCAGTGGAAGGCATACAGAGGTAGCAGGAAATATCAAAAGAAGATAGGACAAAAGAGATAAAGAGGAAATGAGAAGCAGACAGCAAGAAAGGGTATATAGAGGCACACAAATGATGAGGAGGAAAATTTAAAGGCGCAGAATGAGAAAATAAGGGAGAGAGAATGCAAAAACAATGAGAAATAGACTAGAAAAAAATGCACAAAAATATCTGTAACACTCCAGAAAGGATAAGCTAACAAAACTATAAGTTACTATTTATATAGATGTGTTTATTTCCATTTTAAGCAATAAAACTTTCTAGAGGAAAATTTGAAAAAATAACTGTAACTGTTAAAATGCAATTTTGCCATCAGAAATAAGCAGATGGTACAGAATAAAATAGTTCTTCATATAAAGTTTCATTTAATAAATTTTTGAAAATTATTATTTGTAATGGAGTTTCTGATGGGATTAGATAAAGTACTGTTGTGTAGTGTATGTGGAAATCCTATTGAAACATCAGCAAAGTTTTTAGCATAATTTATGCTATTTTTTTCAGGGTTTATGAAAAGCCCTTGCAGTTGAAATGGAAATCTGAAAAAGGGTACATTAATATGTTAAAAACAAATTAGCAGCTTAGATTATGTAAACACAAAATTGAACAGTCAGAGAGGATGCAGAATGTTGTATTTAATTGCATTGCAACAAAAGTCCCATTAACTTAATTGTCTTTGTAACTTTGTAGAATATAAGCTTCCACACTTGAATTCTAGGGTTCAAAGTTGTGTAGCTAGACAGAAAATATGTGTAATAATTTTTAACTTATCACAACTGCAAAGGACAAATTTCTATTTAGCTATTAATGGTATAAAACAAGTACTAAACTAACACCGTTTGCAGTAATAAACTGTATCAGCAACCATTATGGCCTACAGAGGTATTATTGGGACCATTAGTGTTATACTAATATTTTGGCTTCTCTATATATTTATTTTTTAGACTCAATTTATGATGTAAAACAATATATAATGTAATGCATCATCATGGGAATAAGTAACAAAGCATTGGTAAAAATACTACATTTGCATAACTTCATTCAGTTGAAAGAAGAAAGCTGACATTATCTTGGAAAGAACAACAGAAATTGCTGGAAAAGCTCAGCAGTACTGGCAGCATCTGTGGAGAGAAATCAGAGTTCAAGTTTTGGGCCCAGTGACCCAAAAATGAATTATGTTCTGAGGAATTGTAACTCGATCTAAAATATTAATTCTGATTTCTCTCCACAGATGTTGCCAGACCTGTTGAGCTTTTCCAGCAATTTCTGTTTTTGTTTCTGATTTCCAGCATCCACAGTTCTTTCAGTTTTTATTATCTTGGAAACCATTTATTGCACTTAACGTAGACATTAATGCACTTAGTGTAGACATTATGCAGCTGTTGAGCTGATTATTTTAATTCTAGCTACAGACTATGTATAACTGACAGTAATACTTAAAAAGAATGTTTTGTTTTGCAATGTAATTAAAAGGGATACAATGGGTGATTACTAAAATATGAAAGAAATTGTTATTTGAAACATTTGAATTATTTGAAATTATTTGAAATACAAATCTTGTGTTCATGCTTTAAGGATTTGGATGTATGATTGGTTCATTCTCCCTTTGTCATGTTATATTTTGGATTTCAGTTACAGATTCTGGATACAATATTACTTATAATAAATACTACAGAAATATCTCAATAATATCACATTTATGTTTAACTAAATGAAATTTAAAATGTATTTTGGTAAAAGGAGATATATTTTAACCAAACATGAACAGACAATTCTGTTATTGGTCAAATGTTTGTTACAAAATAAAAGTAGTGAAGGTTATTAAAACCTTACAATTGCCAGCAGTCTCAAAACATAAAACCATTTAGTGAGGGCATAATAAGGAGCTGTGGAACAAAAACTGCTGGAAATACACAACAGGTTAGTTAGTAATTGTAAAGTGGTAAGACAAATTATTGATATTTCAAATTTGCATCAGACACGAGGGTATGTTATTTAGACTGTTGTTTCATAAAGACTTAAGTATTAATGTGAAATTAACATGCAAACTAATCCTGTCACACTTATGGACACATGGATTATCTTGAAGGTCACACCCTACAAGCTGATTTAATGGAACATCTTCGTCAGCACAGTTACAGTTATAAATTCAACTTTATCAGAGCATTTTGCATTTTATAATCAGGAAACTAAACCACATAATTAAAGTACATGCTAAATTATCTCAATCAAAATAATATGTTTCAATATTTCATTTTTAAATAAACTTGTTAAAGTACAAAGATAATCAAAAGCTATGGTATTTTTATAGTTGAATCAAATGCTGTACATACATCTCAGATATGGAGTGCATTTTCTTACTCAGTGTTTCTATCAAGCTTTTTTGACTGAGAGATCAACAACTCATTTTCAAACCATAGAATGATACACTATGGTCTTAAAAAGGTAATTTGGTCCAACATTTCTGTGCCTACACAAGTTAACTTTTCCCTATGCACTCACTTCCTCCCTATATATAGGCTTTAGTATTATACTTTCTGAGATATTTGGAGATAATCAGCATATTTGCATGTTACAGATATGAATATATTTATTTATGATTAAAATTAAGTATGCTTTTTTATTGGTACTGTGGATGATATTCACTACCATGCTTTTTCAAATTCCAAAATGTTCACGCAAATTTTCTGACATAGTTTGAGATAGTTACAATTATTTTCTTGTAGTTGGAATTTTAGTTTCTGTTTTGTGCATGCAGGATAGTTACAACATAGTTTTCTCATATAGTTGTCTAAGTTTGTGACAGGCAAAGACAATTGCAGTATTGTAGTGAAGGGTGGTGTGTTTGCTACATTTCTAGGCACAGATGTCGTTTAGGATCACACTAATTGCGTTTTGTAAGGCGCAGATATGTTTGAGCTAATACTTACTTTATTAATTGGGATAAAAATATAATTGCGATAAGGGACATAGAAATATGTGAGACCATGATGGCAATCGTCCAAAATACAGATCAAAATTTTGGCTCTAATGTTTTTATGCTGAAAAATGAGAAGTAAATCCCCAAAGAATAGAACATGTGGTATTCCTTGAGATCCAATAACATTATATAACATTTTACATGCCATTGAAAATGATAAATTTCTTACTCATTGTTAAATATTGTCACTCCATTGGTGCTGATGGCAACATCTGATGGAATAACAGTCAAATGATTTATAATTGCTTAATATTTTGTGTAAGATAAACTAAAATTGAGATAAAAGCAAGAAACAAACATTTTGTGATTAGTTAGACTGTTAGTAACCTGCACTTGACATCTTTATCAACACAACTTGAAGGAATCTACAGACCAAGATCACCCAATTTGGAGGTGAAGTGTTGGCAAAAGAGTCAAATGATTCAAGTGTCTTCAACAAGCCCAGACGGAGGACAAAAAGAAACAATGGAAGGAGCATATGAATGTTCAAAAATTCCACAAATGCATTTCAGAAATACATTTGACCCACTTATGGTGGAGTTTGTAGATCTAATTTTAGACTATTTAGTCATCTCAGGTCCAGCATCATGGAATGGAAGAAGGTTGTCCTCAATCTTGAGGGCTGCCTAAGATTTTACATCTTTATGTATAATATGAAAAATCTCAGCCTTAGAATCTTATTTCATTTAATTTGCCCATCTTGAATGCTAGATAAATTGATGTAAGGGCAAAAGGCGGTGGAGTCATGAAATAAATTGGATTTCTTTGCACAGGAGTTATAAGGGCCAATGGCAATAGTTAGAAGGGCACATATCATCACAAGGATATGAGGGGCTGGGGGTTTGGGGGTGTGGATGGAATCATGAAGTGACATGATTTGGAATGAATGGGGCTATTTATAAACCAATGGCTGCCATTCACAATCTGCCAGATGTGGAATGTTGCCCAAGCTGGGACTCAGTGCCAAATTATCTTTAAAAGTGCACAAGTGATTCGAGGCAGGGCTGCCCAGTTTTTCACATGACTGAAAGGAAGTACCACAAGCTTGAAATGACTTCAGACAATATTTTCATGAATCAGCACTTGGCAAGCTCACCAATCTTTTCTTTCCTAATGCAGGGATTCTTCCAACTATCTTAAATGTTCTCGTGAACAGAATATAATGTGTCCACATCAAAAGGCTACATGTGACCTTCCCACCCTATCACAAATTAATGCCCTTGAGTGGGCCAAACAGGACCTCACGCACACTTGTCTGATGAGCTACCTTCCGGAAGGATGTCATGTCCCACCATCTGACCCAGCAGGCCTAGGTTCAAGTCCCACCTCAAGTAGCACAGAGGTGTGCAATAACATTTTTGAGCAGGTTGATTGTGTGATGATACTATAGCTTTAAGAGGGGTATTGTGTCCTTTTTATATGAAGAGAGGGTGGGGCAGAGGTGAGAGCAGTCTATTTCACGCCAATAATGTGAACAGTTTGTGAGGCCTTGGGTTTTTTTTAAAAAGTTGGTCAGAGCATTAAGTATAGGAGTTGGGACATCATGTTGTAGCTGTACAGGAAATTGGCAAGGCCACTTTTGGAATATAGTATGCAATTCTGGTCTCCCTCCTATAGAAAGGATGTTGTGAAACTTGACAGGGTTCAGAGAAGATTTACAAAGATGTTGCCAGGGTTGGAGGGTTTGAGCTGTAGGGAGAGGTTGAATAGGCTGGGGCTGTTTTTTGTGGAGTGTTGGAGGCTGAGGGGGTAACCTTATAGGTTTATAAAATCATAAGGGGCATGGATAGAGTAAATAAACAATGTATTTTCCCTGGGTTGGGGAAGTCCAGAACTAGAGGGCATAGTTTTAGGGTGCGAAGGGAAAATTTAAAAGGGACTTACGGGGCAAGATTTTTCACACAGAGCTTGGTGCATGTATGAAATGAGCTTCCAGAGGAAGTGGTGGAGGCTGGTACAATTGCAACATTTAAAAGGCATCAGGATGGGTACATGAATAGGAAGGGCTTAAAAGGATATGGGACAAATGCTGGCAGATTAGGTTAGGATATTTGGTTGGCATGGATGAGTTGGATCAAAGGGTTTGTTTCCATGCTGTACATCTCCATGACTCTATCACTCTAACAGAAGCAGCATAAAAGGGTGGGTCAAGCTCCCACAGAATCAGGATTTTAGTTTAACTTTCAGTAGATGCTAGAGTCTTGAAGCTGGATGTGGAAGCTGTTCTTCCTCTCTCTGTAAAAGCTAAAAGCTTGGGCTCTCTTCCCACTGCTAGAATTGCATGTGAGATAATCTATTTTACTGAATTTGTGTTTGCCAAGGGTGTGTTTAAAGGATGTTACTGTATTGGAACAGTTGTTGTTTATTAGTTAAATAATCTAATCCAATAGATTTAAGTTATTCCAATTGTTCTTTCTTTTGGTGGTATTTTAACTATAGTATCAGAATAAAGTGTGTTTTGCTTCAAGTCTGGTAGTTTGATCAATCGAGCTGCATCCAGAACACAACACCTTACATTTGCCTTTTAAGAATAAGAAAATGTTATGGTCTAGGCTATGTTCGTAATATATTTTGCTATGCTTTTAATGATGGTATTCCAACAATAGTATTAGGTACAGAATTCCATGATTCTAACCAAATATCAATCCAATAATGGCAAAGTATGCTGAAGCAAAAAGGTTGTATTCCTAGCAGGGCAAACTGGAGCTGATGACATTCCTATCGCATTATAGATATTTGTAGTGGTCACAGGATACTTGACATGATATTTAATTAGGAGGTGAAATATTTTCTTTTCAGAAGAAAGCAGTATGGAAAACAAACACTGTACCTTCACAAAGTATATTCTGGAAAACCATGTCTCATTTTGTGGTTTCCACTGGTAGGCAAAAGATCTGAGACTTTGGCCCAGAGTTGCTGCTGGCCATGCAGTCATTATTCAAGTTTGGGAGTTGCACATGTAGACCCTGTGGAATCCCCATCAGAGCAAACTCCAAAGAAATTGCTTGGTGAATTTGATGATCCCTGTTGGACCCCTCTAAAAGGATCTACTTAAATTGGCAAATTTGGAGGGTTCTGATTAAATAAAGTAAATAATTACTAGGAAAAATTAGTCTGTTAAATACATAGTCTCCTGAATAACTTTTCAATTAACTCCATAATCACTTCCCTCAACCCGAACTACACCTCCTCAGATATCGACCTCCTGATGTGACGGGATATGATGTGATGTTTCAGCCCTACTCCAGACCCAACACTTGTTTCCATACCCTGATCCCTACTTAGCCTATCTAGAGATTCACCACCCTCTCTCATTCCTCTCCTTCCCCTGCTTCATATCCAAAAACCTTCCACTATTCCTCCTATGTCCTTTCCAAACTAGCTCCTCTTCCCCTACTCCTCCTTTCTCCACCAGACCCAGCAGAATCCTGGGTCAAAATCCTGGAATTCTATCTATCCCTAATGGCATTGTGGGTTAACCTACAGCAGGTAAACTGCAGTGGTTCAAGAAGACAGCTCACCATCACCTTCTCAAAGGCAACTAGGGACAGGCAGTAAATGCTGGCTCAACTAGGGACACCCACATCCCTCAGATGAATAAAAAAATGTTCTCCAGCCCTTCTTTCCTGGCTATGTACTGGTTACCCCTTTCAGCCTTCTCTCTTCTCTGGATCCATTATCCCAAAACCCTTCCCTTACACACTGGACTCTATCTAACCTGGCTCTATCCTACCTGGCACCTCACACATCTTACACATCAATCTGGCAACCTACCCTCCCGGCACCTGAACCTCATACTTTCATTATGGACTTAACCCTTGGTAGCAGCTGTCAAAGGGATTGATTGTGATTCTGGACTGTGAAATTTCAGAATGCACTAGCTGATTGCTGTGAAAAGGGGGCATAGGTTGCCTGCCCTCTGATAGTTCTGCACTATGAGATAACTGACTGAATGAAAATCATGTATTTCTGAAGAGTGCTGAGCGGAATCTCCTGTCAGAAATGTGGAATCTCTTGTTTCATAAAAACGAGGGAATCTATAGCAATCTGCTTGAGATTGCCACTCCTTAGAAAGTCCAGTCTAATATATCTGAGAGATTACTTAAAAATACGAATTGATTTTCCAGGTGCTAATTGACAGCTTCTTATAAAGGTTTATAAAATCTTGAGGGGCATAGACAGGGTGAATGACCAAGGTCTTTTCCCCAGGGTAGGGGAGTCCAAAGTGAGAGGGCATAGGTATAAGGCGGGAGGGGAAAGGTTTGAAAGGGACTTCCGGGGCAACTTTTTCATGCAGAAGGCGGTGCATTTATGGAATAAGCTGCCAAAAGAGGTGGTGGAGAAAGGTACAGTTACAACATTTAAAAGATAACTGCGTGGGTAAATGAATAGGAAGGGTTTGGAGAGATATGGGCCAAATGCTGGCAAATTTGACTAGATTAATTTAGGATATCTGGTCAGCATGGATGAGTTGGACTGAATGGTCTGTTTCCGTGCTGTACATCTCAATGATTCTATAACTGTATGACAATGGCTACAAGACCTGCCAGCCCAATGAAAATGACTTTTCGAAAGAAATCTTTCAATGGTCTGATCATAATTGAAATGTCATTTGGATATTTTTCTCTTCATGGTGTAACGAATGCATCAACTCCAATCCATTGTACAGACAATCAAATGCCTGAATACTGTCTTCATATGGCTGATATTGGTTGGAGAAGAAGTCAAAGGGAAGCCTTACAGAACACTCTGGGATGAGCGCCACAGAGGGAAAGATTGAACAGCAGAAACAAAACAATACTGTCTCTAAGAGGCAGTCAAAATGAACTAATTCATTCAGTATCTCAGCCACAACTTCATTGAAACAATCAGAAAATTCCAACCTCCATTGCTATTCAAGGAACCAAGAGGGAATCCTTCAGACCAGTAACAATTTCAACCTCAATCTTTAAAACTAGTTAAACAGATTGAGTGTTTCTTGATACTCTGTTAGTAATATAAGTGCAGGTATATTTTTAAAATCATCTTTTCTTGTGTATGCATAAATGTACAAGTTTGGGGTTTGGATTTTTGTTGTGATTACATTTCAGGTGTTGTGAAAATAAACATTTATTCTTACATGCAAAAAAGAACTTGTTTGTCACGGAGCTTACAAATATCAAAACACTCCTTCCCAAAAATACAGGGTGTTGCAATTATCCAAGAGTAAGAAAAGTGGGGGTGGGGGCAAGTTATCCTGTACACATTTCCCCTGTTTGTTAAACCTTAGTGTTCTTAGTTGTACAGATAATACTTTAAGGCAGAAACAAAATCAGATTTTAGGATCAGATATAATTATTATTTCTGGAGGTTCAGGGATTTGGTGAGGTCCAACTGGCTCTTATTTCCTATATAGTACTTTAGTGTGATTGTTGAAGATTTCATTGATTTCTATTAACTGACTCCTTCCTGTATTGTAGGATGAACACTTCTGTGATTTTGTGGACACCCTGACAGAGTATAGAACAAAAAGTGTTCTGGCAACTCCAATAATGAATGGAAAAGATGTAGTTGCTGTTGTGATGGCTGTAAACAAAGAAACAGGATCACATTTCACCACCAAAGATGAAGAGGTAAGATTTTTCCAGGTTAATTTTGTACACATACTCTGTATGTACAGATTTTAAAAATTAAAACTTTAAAGTTCAATGTCTTTTCCAGCACTTCTTCTGGAACCACAATAACAGTTTACTTTTTTTGACCATATAATTAGGTGAATTAGATGACAATGTTAATAGCTTTCTGTCCCATAATTATAGTGTAGGTTTCATTACTGGCTAGGGCCTTGTCTCAATATATTATCTGATGTATTTGCGCGTATTTAAATATCTTTCAAATAGGGATGATCATCACTGAAGTTGTGAAGACCATAAATTTTGCCTCCAAGGCACCAAAGATAACTACTCCTACACCACATTGTTTTTCTTTTCACCCAGTTGTCGAACTTAGCCTTTTTCCACCCATTCTAGAGCTGCTCCCAGATGTAACCTCAGGGTAGACCATTCCTATGATAAGAAAGTCTCACAAGATGATTTGGCATTTCTTTTATTGCAGTTTGATAATAGGAGGGAGCTGTTGCTGACTACATATTTTAAATTTGTGCCTCAGCAGCATTGCTTCCTGTTCACTGTTTGAGTAGTTCTCTAGGGCTGAGAAAAGGAAGCTTTTCCTATGTCTACTCCTGCTCTCTCCATTTTATTGAGTCAAATATCTTTCCTCACTGACCATCAGGCTTGTTGGTTTATGACTGCTTTCTAATCCTGATGCACTTAGCCAATGGTCACACCCTGGCTCTCAGATATCCATATGCAGGATGCAGTCTGATCTGGCCTGCACTTACAACCAAGGCTTCAATCTATCTTGGTAGACTAACTGATTCCTGATAGCTGTGGAGATGGAGAATGGTTACAGCTGCAAATGCCACATGCTGCGCAGATTCTTTTAATAAGCAGAAAGTATATCTTAAGTAGAAACTAATGTTTGATTATCAATGACATAAAGGGGGTAGAGTCGATAAAAGGTTTTGAAGTATTGATTTGCCATGATTGTATTAAATACTGGAGCAGGCTCAATGGGCTGAATGGTCTATTTTTGTTCCTTCTGTTTCCTTGATGCTATCACAGATGATAGTCACAGGTGTCAATTGTCAGGCATGCTGAGAGGTTGTCCCCAGTGTCTGTGTATACGCTTGGCTTTCCTGAAATATCTAATTTATCAAACTTGTAACTTTCAAATTAGAGGTACAAGTAGCTTGCTGGTCTGTATATTCTCAATCATTCCACACCCTTCTTGCTCACTGGTGTTCTGAATGATTAAGAAGGTCCCAGGAGAAAGTTTTTGAATTGACAGATGAATGTGAAAGCATGCGATAGAGACGGTGTTGTCATGGAGACCAAGGTAGCAGAACATAAATGAAGATCTTGGTCCGAAGACTTTTCTATGGTCTTATCGTCAACATGCCCTTCCTAGTTGTCATTATTTTGATCCAAAGGTAAAAGAAAATTCCTGGCAAATGCTTGACCTTCTCCTCTAAAGGATGCAGTTCTCCACATATGTTGTGCTGACTCCAGTAATTTTACCTTTTCATTTTGTGCAACTTGCTTTTGTGACAAGATTGAAAGAATTAGCGAAAGGCTAACTTTTGAGGAATTATCCTTCAAATGATATCAGACAGTTGATAGAATACATATATTGGTTTCACTCTGCTAAAATAGATTAAGGGTATTTACAATTATGTGATGCCAGGACGTTACAAATATATTAAGCTACCAGGTCAGTGCCGGTGCTTTCTCAACTTATAGCTGAGAATTCAAAAACTTTCTCCTGGGACCTTCTTAATCATTCAGAACACAAGTGAGCAAGAAGGGTGTGGAATGATTGAGAATATACAAACCAGCAAGCTACTTGTACCTCTAATTTGTGGGTGGCACGGTGGCATAGTGGGCGGCATGGTGGCACAGTGGTTAGCACTGCTGCCTCACAGCCCCAGAGACCCGGGTTCAATTCCCGCCTCAGGTGACTGACTGTGTGGAGTTTGCACGTTCTCCCCGTGTCTGCGTGGGTTTTCTGCGGGTGCTCCAGTTTCCTCCCACAGTCCAAAGATGTGTAGGTCAGGTGAATTGGCCATGCTAAATTGCCCGTAGTGTTAGGTAAGAGGTACATGTAGGGGTATGGGTGGGTTGCGCTTCGGCGGGGCGGTGTGGACTTGTTGGGCCAAAGGGCCTGTTTCCACACTGTAATGTAATGTAATCTAATCTAATCTTATAGTTGACAATTGAGTTAATATCATGGCCTTGATGGAAGCCTGGCTGAGGATTGATGTCAGCTACTGCCTAAACTGCTCTGCCTTTATCTTCCACACTTTCCTTGCCCAGACCTTTGTGTTAGTGATGCTGGCAATGGTGATAGTGTGGGTCTTATTGGCAGATGACACTTTGGTTTGTCACCTGGCTCTTTCTATGCCTTTTCAGCATCTCATCTTGTCCCATTCCTCTTGGTTCTGGTGTAAAACGTTCTTTCTCTAGCCAAGTACCGTGCCAATTTTCAAACTGAGCAATCTTCATGACTAGCCTTGCTTAGTCTCTGCACTGAGAAACTTCTCATCAGGAGTTTCAGCTGCATTCATATCATCATGTTTCTCTTCTTTGAGTTCACTGTCCTCTTATGCTTCTCTGTTAATATATCCCTTATGGACAGTCCCCGGTCTTCCATCTCACATAGTCTCACTACCCCCATTGTATTAATCACATGGTAAAGACATCTCTGACCACTTCCCTAATTTGTTTTCCATTCATGTTCATTTTCCCTCTCCCACCATTACCTTCTTTTGTGACCAGCCCTGGGATATAAAACTATCCCCTGTTTAGCTACAGTAAAATCATAATAAGTTGTATCACAACCCACTCATAAAGTTGTGTTAGGCACGGCTTCAAGACAGCTAAGCAAGCTGCAATTAAAACTGATTTGCTTGTAAATGTCAAAGGAAAACCTTTGAATACTCAGTGATGTAGCATATACAGTTCTGCAGGCTGGAACAGAAGACAAATTTTCTGCAGCCAGAGTTCAAGTTATCTGCATTTTATTCATTGCTATTTCAGTGTAATAACTTTACTGTCAAAATTCAATTGTTTACTTTTCATTCACTGTTGTCCAAAATATTTCCGCAGCTGGCATATGATTTGTTTAGCCATTCACTGCCAGATCTGGTTGGAACACAGGAAAGCACCATCAGGACTTGCTGTCAACAGTAAAGACAACTTGCTTTTCTCAGATCATCCTGAGTTGCAAAGATAAAACCTTGCTACTTTCCTCTAACCATTTTCTGTACTGCAATCCAATTTCTTATCACCAAGCATGGCTGTGATACTGACCAGAGTCAAGATTAGAGTGGTGCTGGAAAAGTACAGCAGGTCAGACAGCATCCGAGGAGCAGGAAAATTGATGTTTCGGGCAAAAACCCTTCATCAGGAATCTGTTTCGATAATGGAAGTGCATAGATACTTTGCTTCATTAACATATTTAATATAGCTGTAGCAAGGTATTCTTTCTGTGATCTCTTATATCAATGCTTCAATGGTTTTTGGACAAGTTTAAGGAGTGTGACATGTTTGAAGTCTCTGTTATTGCTACCTTAATGATCTAACTGATTGATACTTTTATGGGGTTTCAGGAACAGCAGTTTCTGTTTCAAAATAGATTTTGTGAATTTCTACTTTCCTCTCAGCAGCTCCCTAGTTCCATTAGTTTGTATACAGCTTACTGGACAATGTACATAATGCATATTAGATGAAAGGGCATGGAAATGGCATGGATAGCATGAGGGACAATGTGGAGTGGCCGGGGTCATAAGTTAGTCTAGCGAGTAAAAGGGGCTTTCAGAATGGTTGGGATCATGGGTTGGTATTGTTTGGAATGTAGAAGGTATGGAGAAGACCTTTTGGCCTTGCCTTTCAAAAATTTCCCAAAACCAAACTATGATTCATGACTCCTCTGTGTGGCCATGTATGGAGAAGCTGGTTATGGAGAAGCTAGTTCGAATCCATGAAAATTACAGAGATGTTTTTCCCACATGGAACTAGTCAGTTTGAAAGTGTAGATTGTGGGCTCACTGTCTGTGCCTTTATGACATCCAAGCAAATGCTGAGAGTGGGTCAGGAATCCTGAAATTGTGTCCCATTGTCAATTTTAAAAGGCTTCAGTATCATTCCAACTCCATGAAAATTCAGCACTGAAGTTCAGGGTAAGTACAATGGTAGAAACATGAGACCTAAGTTTCTTCATTTTTGTCTAGTATATTGAAAATAATCTCAATTTTATTTTCAGATTTTATTAAAGTATCTCAATTTTCTCAACCTAACACTCAAGATCTACCATCTGAATTACCTCCATGGGTGTGAAACCAGGAAAGGGCAGGTAAAGTTAAATGGGAATGTAAAAAATACAACATAGGTACTTATACAACTTAATAAATTACTTAATAATACTGTTTATAATAAATATAAAGGTTGATAGTTTGAACATAGGAACATAGTACTTGGAAATAGTTTGAGTTGTAAGTTGACATCAGTTATATCAGACAGTGAGTGGGCAATTGAATCCACAGTGCAATTGATGGAAATTGGAGGTGGGGGCTCTGTGCATCATATATTTTTGTGTAACTATGTTTAATCACTATATTTTAAAAGATAAATAAAAGTAGCTACTCCACATAATAGACTTTTTCTGAATAGTATTAAAGGTTATATATGTTGTGAAGAGAACATAAAGTCATTCAAAGGGATATAGGTCGGTTCAGGGAATGGGCAAAGTTCTGCAAATGGAGTACAATGTGAAAATGTGAAATTGTCCATTATGACAGGAAAAATTTTAAAAATGGTATCTTATCTAAATGGTGAGATATCACAGAGTTCTGAGATGCAGGTAGCCTAGTGCAAGCATCACAAATAAAACATTAACATGCTGGAATAGTAAGCAGTTGGAAAATTTAATTGTATGTTATAGTTGATCACAACAGGATTTGAATACGAAAGTAAGGAGGTTATGCTTTAATTATATAGGATGTGGATGAAACCTCACCTGGAACACTACGTACAGATTTAGATGTAGATGTAGATGTGTTGAAGACAGTTCAAAGAAGGATTATTTGACTAATACCTGGGATGGTCGGGTTGGGAGAGGATTATCTGCTGAGGAAAACTGCTTGTATCCACTGGAGTTTAGAACAGTAAGAAGTGATTTGGTTGAAATATACAAGATCCTAAGAAGTCTTGATGGGTTAGATGCGGAGACGATATTTTCTTTCATGGGAGAATCTAGAACTAAGGCTCACCGTTTAAAAAGCAGGGGTCACTCATTCAAAACAGATGAGACAATTTTCTTTCCTGTGAGTCTTTGGAAGACTCCTTCTAAAACGTTGGTGGAAGCAGTGTTCTTTATTATTTTGGAGACAGAATAAGACAGATTCTTGTTTTATCAAGGGCTAAATGTTTATCAGATCGGCAGGAATGTGTATTTGAGTTTACAATCAGATCAACCATGATCTTATGAATGACAAACAAGGCTGGAGGAGTGTACCCCATCACTTTTTTGGCATGAAAGTGTGAGGCTGATCTTTAATGAGAAAAAAAATCATGTTTCCACTGAAGGGGATGTACATTAGAGTACAGTATATGGAAAAACATGTCTTTTGTAGCTGAACAAATAGGTTTGTAATGTATGCCAAGTCAACACATATCCCAATAATTGATAGTAATAAGGAAAATTCACCATTGTTTATCCTTGTACCTCCTACCTGTCAGGAATATCTTATGCACCCTCAGCTGTATGTGCTCATCCCTAATTGCCCAGACAGACAGTTATGAGTCACTCACATTGCTGTGGGTCTGGATTTAAATGTAGGCCTGACTAGGTAAGGATGGCAATTTCTTTCCTTAACCTCTGTAGAGGTCCATTACATCAAGTAGCTAATTTTATAATTTGTTCATAGGGTGTGAGCATTGTTTGCAAGCCTAGAATTTATTGCTATTTCCTTGAGAATGTGGTGATGAGCTGCCTTCTTGACCTGCTGGAGTTCATCTGGTAAAGGTACAAACTCAGTAAGGTTAAGGAGAGTATTTCAGTGTTGTGACACAATGACAGCCAAGCAGTGAGATATAGGTTCATATCAGTGTGGTGTGTAACTTGGGGAAGAACTTGCAGGCAATAGTATTCCCATGCATTGGCTGTCTATGATCTTTTACATGGTAGTTTTCACAGGTTTAGTAGGTGCTATGGTGAGGTCCTCCAGTAAATTTGTAGATGATCTATACAACTAAAAGCTAAAGTTTCTTGCTCTGGTTAAGGGGTGAGGGTATGGGTTTCTTTCTCTATGATTACTTTTAAAATGTATTGTGTAACATCTATTTATAATGAACTGCAACTGACACTAAATTTCCAATCCTGCTGAAATAACTTTATCATCTAGTTTTTCCTGGCCTTTGTCACAATTTGCAACACATTCAATTTGACTTCCCATTTCATTAGAAGAAAATTTTATTATTACTTCAATTACTGGCAATCACTTCAATTACTTATTACTGGCAATCAGCACTATTGCTATACCGTTTTTTTGCCAAAGACAACTGTTTGTTATATTCCTTGTTTGATCGTTCACTATCATCAGTCATTCTTTATTCTTTTAAACAACACAAAATTAAGTTAAGTAGCCCTGGATGGGACACTGTAACAAAGAAAAAAGCAAATAAATTATTAAATGAAACTTGTAAAAGGTGAATTGAAACTTACTACATCAAAATAACATTATCTGGTGTATTGTCCTTTCACTGTGCTGAATCAAGGGATAAACTAATCATTCATGGTAAGAGAGGGTCTAAACAGAAAAACATGCTTATATAAGAAAGCCATTTATTGTATAATGACAATAGATATAATCTGCATTAATTAACTAGGCATAATAAATTAGGATTATCAGGACCTGTGCAAAACACATCAGCTCCAATTGGTAATGCATGCAGACCTTCACTTGCCTCACCAGAAGGCTGTGTGATATCATCATATTGTTTGGACCTTGATGCAACATCAACTTTAGCACCTTCAGAGCTCTTACCTTATTTAAAAGCTTTTTCAAAACATACATCTTACAAGTTGACTCCGATGAACGTCTAGTCTTGCGTATCACAGGAAATGTGTTAACATTCTTGTCTCGACAATTGAGTGTAGAAACGTTTATTTCACAGGTTCTCTTATGGTCCGCAAGCAAAGTATTTGAAGAACTTACTGATATTGAGCGTCAATTTCACAAAGCCCTTTACACTGTGCGAGCCTTTCTGAACTGTGACAGATATTCAGTTGCGCTCCTGGACATGACAAAGGAAAAGGTCTTGTAATTTTTGCATCAGTACTTCAAATATGGCAGCATTGACTTGGTTATGAGTTATGTTCAGGTAACTTTATTTTCATTTCGATTTTGTAATTTTTATTGCAGGAATTTTTTGATCTTTGGCCAGTACAAATGGGTGAAGTACCACCATACGATGGTCCAAGAACTCCAGATGGAAGGGTATATTTTACAATTCATTTCATTCAAAAGATATTACTTTTGTTTTGACATTTTTATTCTTACGTACTTTATTTTTATCTATAGGAAATAAACTTCTACAAAATAATTGATTACATCCTTCATGGAAAAGAGGAAATTAAAGTCATCCCGTAAGTCTCTCTGTTCAATAAAAAGTTGAGAAATGAATACACTGTTCAAAGTTGATTCAAGTTACTTCTCAGATCCACATTTGGATTCAGAGAGAAAAAAAAATCAGAAAATAGAATGGGCAGAAGTAATTTGATTGGATATTTAGACAGAATCTTCTGTTCTCATTGGTGAGCTTGGAAGCAGGATAAAGCATACCTGGATGTCACCACCTTTCCATCTCTCCTAGAACTATATTCTGAGCAGGAAGACCCATGGTCAAATCTCCCATCCCCCTACCGATTGAGACCCCTATGTGAGCAAGCAATAACTACTTAAGGGCCTCATTCCCCTCCTAATGGTATTAACCAATGTCAGAAAGGCCTGCTGCTTTACACAACAGCTAAAACTGTACAGTCAGCTGGTTACCCTTTATGTATGAAGCAAAGGGAAAGGACACATACACACCTGCAAAGGGACAAGTTATATTTCACAGAGGAAAGAAATCTGGATTTATTAGGTCTATTTAAAGGGACCACGTTTTGGTAAACTTGAGTCATTCAAAACCCCACTGCTTGCATTGTAATTTGTACCCACTCCCATTTACCCATGTCCCTGCGCTCACTGACCAGTTAAACACTACCTCAATTTTGGTTCTTTCTCGTTCGCGTTTTAAAATACTTTCATGCATCACTTCTACCTATCCTAAAATGTCATTCAGTCCCACAAACCTCTGTAATAATCTCTGTACTTCATTAATTAGAGGCCTCTTATACAAACCCAATTTTATTCATATCACACTGATGACCATGTTTTTATTTATTAAGACCATAAGTTCTGGAAATTGCTCCTTAAACCTCTCCAACTCTCAAGTTTTAAGACACCCTTTAAAATCTATATCTTTGACTGAGATTCGGGTCATCTGAATTGATATCTGCTTATTTGGTGTGGTGTTCAATTTTGCTTTGTAACACTCCTGTTAAGTACTTTAGGATGTAATATTCCATTAAAATCATTATTTTAGATACAAGTTGTTATTGTCCAATATAACGTGATTGGCCCTTGGTAATAAATTCTGTGTTCAAAATACAAAAGAAATTATAAAAGAAACCTTTCAACAGAAGAGTGGTTTGAATGTCTTGTAATTAATAGGTCCACTGCAGGAAAATGTTATCAATTCATTCCCATAGACATGCATTCCCCCTGCATGCTCTTTTCATTGCCAATCTTTTCAATGTCAACTTTGGTTCAGCAGTAGCATTCTTGCCTTCAAATCCCATTCAGTAATTTATGCATTTCGGTGCAAGGTTGGGAGACAGGTCCTTTAAGACAAATGTTAAGCTGAGATCCCAACTGACCTCTCAGATGATGTAGATCTAATTGCACCATTTTTTGGGAGGATGGGGGAGTTCTTTTGCCACCCTACTCAACCTTCCTTCCTTTACTAATATCACTGAAAGAAGTCCTGTATGTTTCCAACTGATGTCCAGGGGATTTTGTATATAAACTAACAACCATGACTGTCTATATTGCAACAGTGACAAGGCTTTAAAGTTTCTTTGGAATGTCCTGACACTGTAAAAAGTGCAATAAAAATGTTCATTTCTTAGTTTCTAAAAAAAATCATCACTTTTTCTCAATTGCTTTCCAGTCATGCCCATCTCTCTTATCTTAATTTGTAGAAAAATTAGAATAGCTGCAATGTATTCAAGTCCAAAGAAAAATTTTGACCTCTGTTCTTCCCCACCCGTCTTCAGTTCAATCCATTCTATTCTGTCCCTTTTATTGCAATCTCTCTGTTCCCTCACATAGGAAGGACAGAATTTAATCCAGGTATTTATGCTCTCACCAAAGAGCCAGAGAAACAGTGAGAGCCCAGCGTCGCCTCTTTTTGGAATGGCTTGCTTTATTAAGTGTCATTCAGAGACTTTCATGGCCAACAGTGGGTTTTGGTATCAAGGACCTGAGAAGTCAAAATTCCAAACAGCCACCCAGGCAGGAGGCACCAAACAATCAACAGCTAATTGCTCCTCCTTGCCCTGTCACTGGGGGAATAGATGTTTGTTACTGGAAAGGTGCCCACCAGAGGGCCAGCACTTATGTTTCTGATATTAGATGTTGTTATTAAGAGGAAGTCACTGCAATTATTTTTTCAACTTAAATGGTTTCCTCTAATTTAGATAATTTATTTTTTCAGGAACCCTCCTCCAGACCATTGGGCCCTAGTTAGTGGGTTACCGTCGTATGTTGCAGAAACCAGTCTTGTAAGTTTTGTACCCCAACAGTAGACACAATAGAACCTTGCTGTGCTTTAGTATTACATTAAAGCAAGTTGCTCTATCAATATATGTTAACTGAGACTAAAGGGGAAATTATCTGTATTTCATGTTTCTCCAGATATGCAACATTATGAATGCAGCTGCAGATGAATTCTTTGAATTTCAGGTAGGTAAATGCAAAGAGAAAATGATGGACAGTTGTCAAGCCTGCTAGAATGGGCAAGATGATGATTGGGCCCAGGGAATTGTGCGGGTGTCCATGCATCAGATTCGTGATGATGGAAAGCTGTAAGCAATTAAGTCAGTAGTGGGAAGGCAATAGAACAGGAATCATATTCATTGGCTCATTGATTTGCTTAATTACCTTATATATTATTAATTGCAATTTGGCATATTTTAATCCTGCTTCTGCAACTCAGTTAAACTCACATGTGTCTCTCGTATCTTCAGTTACATATCCAGTGAAAGCTAGCAACTTGTGTGTGGGGTCCACAACTCACTGGGTGGACTTGCTGCGGATTGGACTGGATTGATTTTGGGAAATATTTACTCTGTGTGTAAATTTGCTGAGCAGATTCTCTGAGGGATGCAGCCTCAGGGAAGAAAATTTAGAGCCTCGACATATTGGGTCCAAAATTTGGTAAGGGTCAGTTGAACCTAATGACATGGTGATTGGCTAATCAATGCAGGTGATGTGGGCTTGCTACTGGATTACATGGTAAGGAGCAGCTCAAATAATGTAATCCATTCCTTAAAATGGCATCATAAATTTGAGGCCGTCGAGTGAAGATAGCTGTAGGGCTGCCTGCAAGGAAATCAAGAAGTAATGGCAGTGTGGGAAGTATCTATCCTGTCTTTTTTTTTTATTTTTGAGCACTGGAGGGGATGTGATAGTTGTACTGTGACATTTCTGACCTCAGTTTGACACATCAAATGATCTAGCATGACATCAGAGGAGTCTTCTTCTTGGATAACGGCATGTATTTTTGTGTTGGAGCAACAAGAATTTAGATGCTGGAAATTAAAACCTACAGAGCAATTCTTAAAAGACAATTTCTAAATCCAGCACAAGGCTTATTTGCCCTTTAAATATGCTGCCAGCTCAAAGTCATCAGGTGGTGCAGGATTCTCCATGGTCAATGACTGTTTGAGCTGCTCCTTGCCATGTAATCCAGTGGCAAGCCCACATCACCTGCATTCATTGGCCGACCACTATGTCATTAGGTTCAACTGACCATGACAGACCCGTACCAGATCCCAAACGACATAGAATCATAGAGTCATGCAGCATGGAAACACATCCTTTGCCCAACTTGTCCAGACGACCAGTGAATGCCACAATGTTAGGACTAAAACCAACCCAATGGTTCTATATAAATTTATTGGAGCTTGCACAGATTGACTGAACTCAAGTGAACATACATAGATCAGTTTGTCAGATATACTATGGATAAGCCATAAATCCCTGTGTATAGTTTAAATCCATTCTATTCATATTTACAGAAAGAGCCACTTGATAGTTTGGGATGGACAATTAAAAATGTGCTATCGATGCCAATAGTAAACAAGAAAGAGGAGATTGTTGGAGTTGCCACCTTTTATAATAGGAAGGATGGAAAACCATTTGATGAAATGGATGAAACTTTAATGGAAGTAAGTTTCAATCTGGTAATTTTGGAATCATAATCAGACTACAAGATACTGCATATTTACAAGTCTTTATCTTTTGTAGGCCTTGACACAATTCCTTGGATGGTCTGTTTTGAACACGGATACATATGACAAAATGAACAAATTAGAAAATAGGAAAGATATTGCACAAGATATGGTGAACTATCATGTTAAATGCTCTAAAGATGAAATACAAGATATCCTGGTATGTTGGAAAAAAGTTAATGAACTTTGTTCAGCAATATTATATCATATTGAAATTAAATTTCCAGCAATGCTATGATTCCAGAAACAAATCACTAACAACATTATATTTGTCAGAAAACTAGAGAATACTTTGATAGAGAACCCGATGAGTGTGAGGAAGAAGATCTTCAGGAAATATTGGTGAGTGAATAATTCTGGATTTATAGTTATACACTATCTCATTCTTTTCTTATGTTTAAGATGTATCTTTTGCAATAAGTAAATAAAAAGACTGAAGAAACACTCTCAACAAAAACATAACTTTAAGAATACTCTAAATAATTTCTCTAAATAACGAACAGCAAAGACTATGCATCCTCTTTTCAAAAAAGGGAAATTTTCTTCTTTTCTTTGAACTTGACCCTACTCCCTTGGCTATGGTCAGTTTACAGAAGAGTGGTACTTAGTGCACGATTTTAAGATAGCACAAGTTGAGAGATTTCTCATCTCATTCTGCTGACATCAGTAAAAAGCACCTCTAAATGCAATTTCTCCTCCATGGGGGCAGTTGCAAAATCAAGCCAACCGACACAGAAACTAGAGCAGAGTTGGCCATGTGAGTAGTTAAATGCTGAGGCGGAATATTTCGAAACCCCACTTCAGTCCTCTGGGATTTTGTCCTAGGTTTTTTAGAAGATGTTAAACTCACTAAGCACTAATCCCTCATATCCTCTCCTGCCCTCTTTGGCACCCCTATAGCCAGTCACATGGTTTCTACCATGAGAAGATCTCAAGATCCATATGGAGATGAAAAGATCTTCTAAAAATGAGTATAACTCTCGTTCCTCCATATTTGATCAATTTTATTTATTTGTTCATGAGATATTGGCATTGCTAGCTAGGTTTTCATTTATTGCACACCCCTAGCTGCCCTGGAGCCAGTGGTGATGGTTCATCCTCTTGGTTTGCTGCTACCATCCTTGGAGTGCACAGTTCTGTTAGGAAGGGAGTTCCAGTTTTTGACTCGGCAACAGTGAAGTACAGGTGGTCCAGTTCAAAGTCAGGATTGTGAATTGCTCAGAAATTCCACCACATTGTTAATTATTATAATTCATATCTTTGTTTTTGTATTATTTTTAAGGCTGAAGAACTTCCAGATGCTGAGGAAGCAGAACTCTATGAGTTTCACTTTTGTGATTTTGAATGGTCTCCATTGGACCTTGTGAAATGTGGAATACAGATGTATTATGAACTTGGTGTGGTTGATAAGTTCCACATACCACAGGCGGTGAGTCATTTTGTTTGTTTACACTGCAACCAATTAAATGTGATAAACTAGGGTTACTGTATTCCAGTCTATTGACAGGCACATTATGCACTTTACTCAATGTGCAAAAAGTCAATGCATTTTGTAAGAGCATGTGTTTTAGCAGATTATAGCCTTTTTCCTTCAGTAGGGCTTTTGCAACATCATTGTTAAAACACCATAGTGTCTAGTATCTCCAATGTAAGGAACAATGTGCGAATTTTTGCATTGGCATTCTTTAGTTAAGGTTATTGGAAGTTGATGAGTTAGAGCATCCCAAAACCACTAGATTTATAATGGAAAAAATGTTTTAAAATAATGTTTTTCATAGAAGGAACTGCAAAGGGAAAAAGTTCCTAATGGGAGTTGTGTACAGGCTTCCTGGCAGTAGTCAGGATATGGGGAAGAAAATAAATCAACAGATAGGAAAGGCATGCAAGAAAGGAACTATTACAATAATCATTGGGGTGGTGGGCTTCAATATGGAAGTGGACTGGGAAAATCAAGTTGGTAGCAGATGTCAAGAAAAGGAATACTTGGGATGTCTACAAGATGATGTTTTTGGAGCAACCAGTGGTACAGCCCACTATGGAACAGGCAGTTCTAAATTTGGTGACATGTAATGAAGCAGATGATTAAGGAGCTTAAGGTGAAGGAGCCCCTAGCAGACAGTAACCATAATATTATAGAACTCACCCTGCAGTTTGAGAAGGTAAAGCTTGAATCAGATGTAATAGTATTACAATTGAGTAAGGTAACTACAAAGAGCTGGTGAGAGTTGATTGGAAGGGGAGCGAGCAGAGAAGATGGTGAAACAGCTAAAGTACCAGTTTTTGGTGGTTATTTAGGAGACACAGCAGAGATTCATACAAGTGACGAAGCAGCATACTAAGGGGAGGATGAGGCAATCATGGTTAACTTGTGAAGCCAGGAACAGCATAAAAGCAAAATAAAAATTATACAATGTGTTGGAAATTAGTGG